>NC_062285.1:133827483-134130514 GCF_902655055.1 Lutra lutra
CAAGTACCATACAATTTCATTCATATGTGGAATGTAAGAATAAAATGGATGAATACAGGGGAAGGGAAGGAAAAATAAAATAAGATGAAAATTGAGAGGAAGCCAAACCATAAGCGATGCCAAACTCTAGGAAACAAACTGGGGGTTGCTGGAGGGAAGGTGGTGATGGGGTAACTGGGTGATGGGAATTCAGGGGGGCACACGATGTGATGAGCGCTGGGTATTCTATGCAACTGATGAATCACTAAATTTTACCCTTGAAACTAAAACTATATGTTAACTCACTAGAATTTAAATAAGGAAAGAAGAAAGAAAGGAAAAGAAAAGAATAGAAAAGAAAAGGAACTTGGAGTGAAAGCCTAAGCATAACAGAGATCTGAAAGCAAGCTGTGAAGCCCACTCCTCTAGATTTCTCCATGGAAATTCCAAGTAGGCTTCCAAAAATCTGAGGAAGGATTCACCAGCATTGAGGTATCAGCTGGTCTGATTTGGGAAACTGGTTAGGATATTTCTGAGAGGACTTCTTTGGCTGAGTCATTGCTCCCCACCACTAAAGCCAAGATGAGACCCACCTCTTATGTTAAATCTAATTAGAGGCTCCACAGTGGGGTTACCTGGGAGCTTGACGTAGAGCCTAGGAGTTTGGGTGGGTGCCAAGGCTTGGAGCAAAAGGCACTGGCCCAAGATGGCAGGGCAGAGAGAATGCACAGGTCAGCCCTCCTTCTACAAAGTACAAAGGTGTTGCAAAGCCCAGGTGTGGACTGGTGGAGAGAGGACCAGCCTGGAGCCATTTACATGAAAATCCTACCTTCATCTGGTCTCCCTGCTACACTAATCATGCCCACTGTGTTCTTCTGTCCAGCCTCACAACATAACAGCCAGATGGATCCTTTGAAACGTATGAAACTCCACAATGGCTCCCAGTAAAAATCCCAGGAAGAGCCAGTGTACCCAGCATGGTCATGGTCCCTCTGCCTGACCACTCTTCCCTAGCAATCCACTGGCTGACCTGCTCCCCGCCTATAGGTCTTCACTCAAATGTCACCTTCTCTGTGAGGTCCACCCAGATTGGTCTATTTAACATTGCTTAGGGGTTCACATGTAGGGGCTCCCACTATAAAGACAAGCAGAGGATCTGTTAGCAAAAGGCAGGTACTACAGCAGGAGAAGTGCCCGAGGGGCTGTGAAACCTGACCTGAACCTGGCAGGGGGCAGGAGAGGGAGCTATTACTATTATGCTTTAAATAGCACACGTAGTTGGGGACACCTGGATGGCTCAGTTGGTTGAGCATCCAACCCTTGACTTTGGCTCAGGTCATGAGATCGAATCCCACTTGGGGCTCCAAGCTCAGTGGGAAGTCTGCTTGAGATTCTCTCCCTCGCTCTCCTTCTGCCCCTCCCTCCACTTGTGCATGCATGCTGTCAAAATAAGTAAATCTTTTAAAAAAATAAACTGCACACATGGATTATACATACTCTTCTACATGGATGATAGTTTTCACAATTAATTTTTTTAAGATTTTTATTTATTTTAGAGAGAGAGTGAGCACGACTGGGAGAAGAAGAGGGAGAGGGAGAGAAAATCTCAAGCAGACTCTGCACTGAGCGTGGAACCTGACATGGGGCTCGATCTCATGACCCTGAGCTGATGACCCGAGCTGAAACCAAGAGCCAAAGGCTCAACGGATTGCACCACCCAGGCACCCCAACAGTTTTCACAATTTAAAAAGAGAATGCATCTACATTTGTTTAAATGCAGGTTGATAAATTTGGTGTTATTAGAAAATTGGCTAATATAAATTTACCACATCAACAGATCAAAGGAAAAAAATCATTAAAATGTCATTTTTAAAAATACACCATTTGTAAGAAGCAGCAAAAACAAAACAAAAAACAAAACAAACAAACAACAAAAAAACTAACATAGGAGTTTAAGACCGCCAGAGAGTAGGAGGACCCTAAGCTTAGCTCCTCCCTCCAACCCCGCTCGATGGTCACCCAATCATTCTGAGCACCGGAGAAGTCAATCCGAAGTCTGAGAACAGAAACTGCAAGTCTACAAGTAGAAAAGCGATCGCGCTTTGGAAGGAGGATCGTTGACTGGGAGGAGACAAGCTGAAGACTATCGTGGGCGGGGAGCCCGCCCCCCCCCCCCACACGAGGCTACCACAAAGTATTATCAGTAGTATAAGCCTCAGAGGTCAAAATTGGAACTTTGAAGGCGCCTGGGTGGCTCAGTGGGTTAAGCCTCTGCCTTCGGTTCAGGTCATGCTCTCAGGGTTCTCGGATCGAGTCCCACATCGGGCTCTCGGCTCCGCAGGGACCCTGCTTCCTCCTCTCTCTCTCTGCCTGCCTCTCTGCCTACTTGTGATCTCTGTCTGTCAAATAAATAAATAAAATCTTTAAAAAAAAATCGGAACTTTGAGAAGTCTGCTACTGTGGGTGACGAGCTTGGCTTAAAGAGGCTCAGGCGGTGATGTGGGGCAGAGTCCCAGCAGTGACAGGGTGGTCTGGGGATCCCTGGGGTCACAGGAAGAATGAGTCGTGCCTACGCGCTGTAATGAACCCCGGGCACAGGAGCAGGAAGCCAGGGAGCAGCAGTTTAGGCTCTGCCCTTCTGCTCCATGTTGCCATAAAGTTGCAGCTCTGTGCGGTCTTGCAACGGCTTTCCTGGGATGGGTCAGCAAATGGCAAAGGCCCATGAGGACCGGCCCACTGGGGACCACTGAGGGTCTGCTCTGCAGGAGTCCCTAAAATTTGGAGTTCTGAAACCCATCTCTTGCCTGACATGAAACAGCTCAGACAGAAGCAGGATGAACACAGAGTTCTGATGGAAACGGGGGAGCCAAGAGTGATTGACCGCTCTTTGGTGAGGGCTCCGTGAAGGATAGGGCTGCAAAGTTTCAGCTCGGGGACTAGCGAGCTGGGGGACATATTCATCCCATCCCACCTTGAGGGCTCAAAGCCTTCAGGGAGCCAAACAGCGCCACCTGGTGAAGACTGGAACTGTTTACATTGAGCCCTGGGCTCCCGAGTTGCACTTCCTCCAAAACAAGCCTGAGAGTCAGCGGGCCCCTCCCCCAGAAGACAGGCACAAACAACTCCTTGGCACCAAGTCACCTGCTGATAGGCGGCTGCAAAACTTCAGCTCTAGGGGAAAGAGGATCTAGCTGCCTTTTTATTTTTGTTCTTTATTTTTTATCATTATTTTTTCATTTGCTTTCTTATTTTTTCAATTCCTTTTTAAATTTTATTATTTTTTTAAATTGTTAGTGATTTTATTTTATTTACTTTTGGATCTAGATCCTTTTAACAAGCAGACCAAAACACCTAGGATCTAGGGGTTCTTTTGCTTTTTTGTTTTGTTGTTGTTGTTGTTGTTGTTGTTTCTCCTTTTCTTTTCTGGACAAAATGACAAGATGGAGACATTAACTCCCTTGAAAAAAGAATAGGAAGTAGTACTCATGGCCAGGGATTTAATGCAGATATAAGTAAGATGCCTGAACCAGAATTTAAAACAATGATTATAAGGATATTAGTCAGGCTTGAAAAAATTGTAGAAGACACTAGAGAATCCCTACTGCAGAGATAAAGGAACTAAAATGCAGTCAGGCTGAAATTAGAAATGCTATAACCGAGATGCATTTTATGGATGCCATAAAAACGAGGATGGATGAAGCAGACGAATGAGTCAGACAAATGAGTCAGTGATATAGAAGATGAAATTATGGAAAATAATGAAGCTGAAAAGAAGAGGAAAAGAAAGGTAATGGACCACGAAGTCAGACTTATGGAACTCAGTGACTTATTAAAATGTAATAACATTCATATCATAAGAGTTGCAGAAGATGGAGAGAGAGAAAAAGGGGCAGAAGGTTTATTCTAACAAATTAGAGTTGAAAACTTTCCTAATCAGGGGATGGACACAGACATTAAAATCCAAGAAGCACAGAGAACTCCCATTAAATTCAACAAAAGTTGACCACTGCCAAGGCATGTCATAATCAAATTCACAAAATACACAGACAAGGGAGGAATCCTGAAAGCAGCTAGGAAAAAAAAAAAAAATCCTTAACCTACAAGGAAAGACAGATCAGGTTCACAGCAGATCTGTCCACAGAAACTTCTCAGGTCAGAAGGCAGTGGTAGGATATATTCAAAGTGCTGCATGGGAAAGATATGCAGCCAAGAATTCTTTATCCAGCAAGGCTGTCATTCGTAATAGAAGGAGAGAAAAAGAGTCTTCCAGACAAATAAAAACTAAAGGAGTTCATGACCATTAAGCCACCCTGCAAGAAATTTTAAGGGGGACTCTTTGAATGGAGAAAAAAAGACCAAAAGCAACAAAGACTAGAAAGGACCAGGGAACATCACCAAAACCACCAACCCTACAGGTAACACAATGGCACTAAATTCATATCTTTTGAATGTAAGTGGCACTAAATTCATATGTTTTGAATGTAAATGGACTAAATGCTCCAATCAAAAGACACAGAGTATTAGAATGGGTCAAAAAAACAAGATCCATGTATATGCTGCCTATAAGGGACTCGTTTAGGACCTAAAGACACCTGCAGATTGAAAGTGAATCTTTGGAGAACCATCCATCATGCTAATGGACATCAAAATAAAGCCAGAGTAGCCACACTTATATCGGACAAACTAGATTTTATTTTTTAAATTTATTTGAGAGAGAGAGAGAGAGAGAGAGAGCGAGTATATGTGGGAGAAAGGGAGAGAATCTTAAGCAGACTCCACACTGAGTGTATAACCTGATGCAGGGGTTGATCTTATGACCCTGAGATCATGACTTGCACTGAAACCAAGAGTTGGACACTTAACCAACTGAGCCATCTAGGTGCCCCACAAACTAGATTTTAAAACAAAGACTGTAATAAGAGATGAAAAAGGGCATTACATCATAGTTAATGGGTCTATCCATCAAGAAGATTTAACAATTGTAAATATTTATGCCCCAAACTTGGGAGCATCCAAATATATAAATCAATTAATAATAAACATAAAGAAACTCATTGATAATCATGCAATAATAGTAGGGGACTTTAAGCCCCACTTGCAACAATGGACAGATCATCTAAGCAGAAAATCAACAAGGAAATCAACAAGGAATGACACACTGGACCAGATGGACTTAACAGATACATTCAGAACATTTTATCCTAAAACAGCAGAGCACACATTCTTTTTAAGTGCACATGGAACATTCTCCAGAATAGATCTCATACTGGGTCACAAATCCGCCCTCAACAACTACAAAAAGATTGAGTTCATACTATGCATATTTTCAGACAATGCTATGAAACTTGAAGTCAACCACAAGAAAAAATTAAAATACATGGAGGTTAAAAAACATCCTACTAAAGAATGAATGTGTTAACTAGGAAAGTAAAGAATAAAAAGAAAATACATGGAAGCACATGAAAATGAAAACATGACAGTCCAAAACCTTTGAGATGCAGCAAAGGAAGTCCTAAGAGGGTAGTATATTGTAATAGAGGCCTTCCTCAAGAAGAAAGAAAAGTCTCAAAGAAGAAGAAGAAGAAGAAGAAGAAGAAGAAGGAGAAGGAGAAGGAGAAGGAGAAGGAGAAGGAGAAGGAGAAGGAGAAGGAGAAAGAAAGAAAGAAAGAAAGAAAGAAAGAAAGAAAGAAAGAAAGAAAGAAAGAAAGAAAATTTTCTCAATACACAACCTTACACCTAAGGGAGCTAGAAAAGGAACAGCAAATAAAACCTAAAATCAATAGAAGAGGGGATTAGAGCAGAAATAAAGGATATAGAAACAACAAAACAGTAGAACTGATCAATGAAACTAGAAGCTGGTTCTTTGAAAGAATTAATAAAATTGATAAACCCCTAGCCAGACTTATCAAAAAGAAAAGAGAAAGTACCAAATACAAGATTATGAATGAAAGAGGAAAGATCACAGCTGATGCCTCGGAAATATGAACAATTACAAGAGAATACTATGAAAAATTATATGTCAACAAACTGGGTAATCTGGAAGAAATGGACAAACTCTTAGAAACTTCCGAACTACCAAAACTGAAACAAGAAGAAGCAGAAAATTTGAACAAACCTATACCAGCAAAGAAATTGAATCAGTAATGAAAAATCTCCCAACAAGCAAAAGTCCTGGGCCAGATAGCTTCCCAGGGGAATTCTGCCAGACATTTAAAGAAGAGTTCTTCTTCTCAAACTGTTCCAAAAAATAGAAATGGAAGGAAAACTTCCAAACTCTTCTACAAAGCCGGCATTATCTTGATTCCAAAACTAGACAGACTCTACTAAAAATAGAATTACAGGCTAATATCCTTGATGAACATGGATGCAAAATTCTCAGTAAAATTCTAGCAAATAGAATTCAACAGGACGTTAAAATAATTATTCATGATGATCATGGAATTTACTCCTGAGCTACAGGGTTGGTTCAATATTCGCAAATCAATCAACGAGATACACCACATTAATAAGATAAAAATAATAAGAAACATATGATACTGTCAATAGGTGCAGAAAAAGCATTTGACAAAATACAGCATCCATTCTTGATAAAAACCCTCAACTACTTGGGGAACCTGGGTGGCTCAGTGGGTTAAGCCTCTGCTTCAGCTCAGGTCATGATCTTAGGGTCCTCGGATCAAGCCCCACATCTGGCTCTCTGCTCAGCAGGGAGCCTGCTTCCCACCACCCCCAGTCTGCCTCTCTGCCTACTTGTGATCTCTGTCAAATAAATAAATATTTTTTTAAAAACACCCTCGACAACTCAACAAAGTAGGCCTAGATGGAACATACCTCAACATCATAAAGGCCATATACAAAAGACCCAAAGTTAATATTATTCTCAATGGGAAAAAACTGAGAGCCTTTCCCCTATAGTCAGGAACAAGACAGGATATCCATTCCCACCATTACCATTTAACTTAGTACTGGAAGTCTTAGCTTCAGCAATCAGACAACAAAAAGAAATAGAAGACATCCAAATCAGCAAGGAAGAAGTCAAACTTTCACTATTTGTAGACAACATCATACTCTAGAAAAGCCAAAGGAGTCCACAAAAATATTGCTAGAGCTAGTTCAAGAATTCGGCAAAGTCACAGCATATAAAATCAATGTGCTGACATCTGTTGCATTTCTATATACCAGTAATGAAGCAGCAGAAAAAGAAATCAAGGAATTGATCCCATTTGCAATTGCACCAAAAACAATAAGATACCTAGGAATAAACCTAACTAAAGAGGTAAAAGATCTGTACTCTGAAAACTACAAAACAGTTATGAAATTGAAGAGGGCACAAAGAAATGGAAAAGCATCCCGTGCTCATGGATTGGAAGAACATTGTTAAAACATCTATCCTACCCAAAGCAATCTACACTTTTAATGAAATCCCTATCAAAATACCACCAACATTTTTCACAGAGCTAGACCAAACAATCTCAAAATTTACATGGTATGAAAAAAGACCCTGAATAGCTCAAACAATTCTGAAAAAGAAAAATAAAACTGGAAACATCACGATTCTGGACCTCAACCTCTATTACAAAGCTGTAGTCATCAAGACAGTGTGGTACTGGCACAAAATCGAACACATGAACCAATGGAACAAAATAGAGAACCCAGAAATGGTCCCAAAACTGTACGGTCAACTAACCTTCAACAAAGCAGGAAAGAATGTCCAGTGGAAAAAAGATAGTCTCTTCAACAGATGGTGTTGGGAAACCTGGACTGCAACGTGCAGAAGAATGAAACTGGACCACTTACTTACACTATACCCAAAAATTAATTCTAAGTGGATGAAAGACCTAAATGTGAGGCTGAAAACCATCAAAATCCTAGAGGAAAATCCAGGCAACAACCTCTTTGACCTCAGCTGTAGCAACCTCTTACTGACATCACCAGAGGCAATGGAAACAAAAGCAAAAAATGAACTATTGGGACTTCCATCAAGATAAAAAGTTTTTGCACAGTAGAGGAAATAATCAGCAAGACTATAAGCCAGCCTACAGAATGGGAGAAAATATTCCCAAATGACATGTCCGATAAAGGGTTAGTATCCTAAATCTATAAAGAATTTATCAAACTCAACACCCCAAAACCAAATAACCCAGTTAAGAAATGGGCAGAAGAAATGAATAGACACTTTTCTAAAGAAGACATCAGATGGCTAATAGATACAAGAAGAGAGCTCAACATCGGTCAGCATCAGGGAAATACAAGTCAAAACCACGATGGGATATCACCTTACTATGTCAGAGTGGCTAAAATTAACAATACAAGAGACACCAGGTGTTGGCAGGGATGTGTAGAAAGGGGAACCCTCTTACAATGTTGGTGGGAATGCAAATGGTGCAGCCACTCTGGAAAACAGTATGGAGGTTCCTCAAAAAACTAGTAATAGAACTAACCTACAACCTAACAAATGCACTACCAGGTATTTACCCAAAGAATGCAAAAAATACAGATTTGAAGGGGTACATGCACCTTGATGTTTATAGCAGCATTATCAACAATAGCCAGATTATGGGGGGAGCCCAAATGTCCATTGACTGATGAGTGGATCAGGAAGATGTGGTGTATGTATAATGGAATATTACTCAGCCACCCAAAAAGAATGAAATCCTGCCATTTGCAGTGATGTGGATGGAGCTAGAGGGTATTATGCTAAGCAAAATAAGTCAGTCAGAGAAAGACAGATACCATGTGATTTCATTCATGTATGGAATTTAAGAAACAAGACAGATGAACACATGGGAAGCGGGGGGGAAGGAGAGGGGAAACAAACCATAAGAGACTCTCAGTGATAGAGAGTAAATGAAAGATTGGTGGAGGGAGGAGGTGGAGGATGAGTCAGATGGGTGATGGGTATTAAAGAGGGTACTTGTTGTGATGAGCACTGGCTAGGGTATGTAAGTGACAATACACTGGATTCTACTCCTGACACCAATATTTCACTGTATGTTCACTAAAATTTAGACAAAAAATTAAAGAAACAGAACAAAGAAAAATTGCATAGTCCTTATAGAAAAAAAAATGATAAAGTGTAATTTGCAGATACTGAAGGAAGATTTAAATTAATGGGTCTACCCATCATATTTGTGGATTGGAAAATTCCTTATCATAAAGCCGACCATTGCCCCTCATTTGAGCTGTAGATTCAACAGACTTCCAATTAAAATCTCTACAGGGTTTTTGTTTTGTTTGGTAGATATTGACAAGCAGTTCTAAAATCTCTACGGAAAAGGGGCACCTGGGTGGCTCAGTCAGGTAAGTGTCTGCCTTCTTCTCAGATCATGATCTCTGGGTGCTTGGACCCAGCCCAGCATCCAGCAGGGAGTCTGCCTCTTTCTGTCTCTCTCTCTCAAATAAAGAAAAAATAAAATAAAATCTGTATGGAAGAGTCAGGTACCTCAAACAGTCAAACATTAGCCAGTGGTGGACAGGTGGGTGGATATCTGCCCAACCAGACACTAGACCACCTCTCCTACTTGGTCACTAAAAGCATAATAGTCGACCAATGGGCAGAAGGGAGAGCCTGGAAACTGACCCCTGCACACGTGGGAACTGGGTGAACACCAGTGATCCCACTGTGGGTCCCTGGGGGAAGGGTTGAAACTACCCAGTAAAAAAGGTTCTGAGATCATCAGTAATCCACATAGAGGAGGAATTATCCAGGAATCCCTGCTTCTCACTGAGAACAGAAATTGACTCCAGGTGGATTAAAGGCTTAAATGTGAAAAGCAAAACTAAATACTTCAGAAGACTATATAAAAGATGTTCTTCATGACTCAGTGTGGAATCGGGATTTCTTCAACCCACTCTCCCTGGAACCTTCTTGCAGTGGAAAGAGCAACTCCATCCTCCCTGTCTTTCAGGCCAAAAACCTTGAAATCGACCTTAATTCCTCTCTCATACACCCCAAACCCATTTACTAGCGTATTCTGTCCTCCAGCTTACACAAATACCCAGAATCCTACTGCACCATTACCTCCCTGGGCCGCCATATTGCCCAATGATGCCTCCAGAGTTGTGCAGGGTCCCCTCCCTGCTGCCTAGACAAGCCACCATCATCTCTCCCACCTACATTTTTGCAGTCCACTCCTCACTGTTCTCCCCATTTCTACCCCAGCCCCCCCACAGCTATACCCTACGGCAACTAGAATGGGTCTTTTCACCAACAGTGCCCTTCTCCCACTTGAGACGCTCCCCTGGCTTCCCCACTCCGCCAAGGAAGGAGACTCTCTGCCACCTTCCCCACTGAGCCCATCTCCTGTCTGATTTCCTCTCTGGTTCAGCCACAGCCTGGATCAGCAAGGGCAAGGCTGAGGGGGTGAGTGGAAACAAGAGGGAGGCCTGGGTGAAGCCCAGCGGAGCTAAGGCTGAATGCAGCCCGAATTCACAGTGCTTATCAATGTCTCGGGTATAAATGCTACCATGGCCAATGCCATGCCCATCCGTCAGGGCAAATTTCACAAAGGGTTCTTGTAAGCTGGTGGGTGCAGGCCGGTTTGTGCTGGTTCCAGCACCACCCCAGGCCCAGCTGCCAAGGTTGTGCTTCTCAGACTGGCAAACCGTGCACAGATGACTTTTAGATAATTCTTTTATGTTCGGGTAGATGTTACCGTACGAGGCTGTGCGCACCCTCAGGTGATAATTATTACGGAGGCCAGTGGAAGGCAGGAACCACGAGGACCGGAACAAAAGACAATCTGAACTGTCTTCTCTCTCCCTCTCCAGCACCTCCCCTTCTCCAGGCTCAAAGAAAGAGCCAGAAAGGCTTCCCGTGGCTGTCTGGTTCCTTGGGTGACGGGGATCTGAGCCCGGCAAGGAGGTCTGCCAGGCCCTGGGGTCACGGGAGAGGGCCTGGCGGGATGGAGGGAAGAAAGAAGGGGACCAGAAGAAAGTCATGTTTGGCAATGAGGAGAGCCTTGAACGTGGGGGCCGAGAGAAGTCCCTGGGAGTGGGCTGTGGACCTCCAGCTGAGCCGGCCAGTAAACCACTTTGGGAACGGGGTCATAGCTGGGGAGGTGACCTGAAGCCAAGGAAAAACTCTGGGGCTGTGGAGGCAGGAGAAAAACGGATTTGAGCTCTGATAAACTTCCTGGTACCTAGAGGTCTTGAGCAAACTGTTTCCGATGAGCCCGTGAAATGGAGCTAATAGCCTCGAAGAAACAGGATGATGGCTGACCCTCAGGAAACGCTGTACACTGACGTCCGGAGCTCCAACCCTCCCTTCTCCCCAGGCCGTGCCAGCACGGCTCCGGGCAAGCCAAGTACCCTCAAGTGGCATTTCAGAGTCCTGTCAATGACCCAGTGAGGGCCACACCGTCGTTACTATCCCCACGGTGCCAGGAAGGTGACCGAGGCCCTGAGAGGTGAAGGATCCTGCCCAAGGCCACACCCAGGAAGCAGGACAGCTGAACTTTGAACCTAGGAAGACCGATACTATCACTGTGACCAGAGGCGCCCAGGTCAGGGGTGCCCGGGGCCTCCATCTGGCAGCCTAGGACACCAGAGGTACCTGGGGAGTGAGGAGCCATTTGCCAGCTGGGATCGATCATCTGCACAGTGGGAACGGATTTGCCCAGGGCCTGGACAGTCCCGGCACTAGGCACAGGGCCCAGACAGTGCCCTTGGTGGCCACACAATGAGTGTTCCCTGTCACCAGGAATGTGTCCTGGGTCTCAGACGCCATAGGGGTCTAGGAACGGATGGTTTGGGGACCGCAGGTGCTGACAGCCTCCACTCTTGCCCTTTGGCCTGACCTTGAAACAGGTTTGATCGCATGTTGTAGCCCAGGTCATAGTAGTCTGAGAAGATGGAGGTGATTTCCACGGGACTCTGGGTCCTGCTAGGCCATGAGTTTGCCCTCTGCTGGCCCTCAAAGACCTCACTGATGGCCCTTCGAGCCTGCGCAGCCAACCAGGGAGAAGAGACAAGGGATAGAGAAGCAGGATCAGCCCCCTATCTCCCCTCCAACTCCTCCTCCCTCTCACCCGCTCTCACCACCCCCTACCCCACCTCTACCCTGCAGCCTTGAGCCAGGCCCAGGGCTGGGGAGCTGGGAGAGCTGAAGACCCTCCACCCCTCACACCACCCCACCTCCCGCACAGGCACTGAGGAGGATAACCATCATAGAACCTCCTCCCTGCTTTGAGTGCCTACTGTATACCATCAGAAGAGGTCTTCATAAGGTAATACTATCCCTGCCATTTTATAAATGAGGAAGCTGGGCCTTGGGGCAGGATGCACGTGTGGCCATAGCTGGTGAACCGCAGAGCCCCGCTTGCCTCTAGAACAGAGTCATCCCCCAAGTCAGCTCTGGGCTCCTGAGATTTCACTGGGGCCTACTCCTTCCTGTACCAACGAGGGACCTGGGAGGCTCAGAGTGACTGAGGCCAGGACTAGGAGCCAGGAAACCAGGGTTCAAGTCCCAGTTCTACAATAACGCAGTGGCTAACATTGGGCAAGTCTCTGGGCCTCTCTGGGCCTCAGTTTCCCTACTTGGAAAATGGGGATGAGGGCAGAACTGGATGGTCTTTGAAGTAGCTTCCTGCTCTGATAGTCACTGGCTCAGGGACACCTGTGATGTGTCAAAGCTAGATAGAAAAACCAAATCTCGGGGCACCTGGGTGGCTCAGTCATTAAGCATCTGCCTTCGACTCAGGTCATGATCCCCAGGTCCTGGGATCGAGCCCTGCATCGGGCTCTCTACTCAGCAGGAAGCCTGCTTCTCCCTCTCCCACTCCCCCTACTTGTGTTCCTCTCTCACTGTGTCTCTGTCAAATCAATAAATAAAATTTAAAAAAATAAAATAAAACAAAGAAAAAACAGATCTCGGGGTGCCTGGGTGGCTCAGTGGGTTAAAGCCTCTGCCTTCGGCTCGGGTCATAATCCCAGGGTCCTGGGATTGAGCCCCGCATCGGGCTCTCTGCTCGGTGGGGAGCCTGCTTCCTCCTCTCTCTCTGCCTGCCTCTCTGCCTCCTTGTGATTTCTGTCTGTCAAATAAATAAATAAATATTAAGAAAAAACAGATCTCTCGATTCAAGCCCAGGACAGCACAGGCCAGAGAGAGAAATGACAGCTGTCAAAGCTGAGATGGCAAGGGGAGATTGTGACCACAGAGCCAAACTCAAACTGGGATAAGATCTTCCAAGTAGGACAGGACATTCAGGATGGTGACCTCCCAAATTAGCAGGTGGGTGTGGTCACCACACCTTAAAATGACAAAGTCGAGGGGGACCCTGCCCACAGCCTTTGTGATCCTGGAAATTCCACTTGCTCAGGGTGACCCCAAGCTGCTCACATCCCCTCTCTGAACCTCTGTTGTACTGTATGTTCAAAAAGAAGCTCTATCTCGGGCCTGGCCTAGTGTAAAACATAGTCACTGTGGGGTTGAGATGATGACTTTGACAGAATGTCTCAAAATGCCAGAGCAGGAAGACCTCCTAGCATTTGACCAGAAATAGGAATTTTATTTCAACTTTCAGGTGATCAGTAGTAACTCTGTGGAATCACGCATCAGGTGGGGGGAAAGATGCTGGCATCGACTAGTGATGTCTGCCATGCACACAGTCTAGGAAAGCTGGGATATGCATGCCATCGATTTGTCAGCCTGATCTAGTCCAAAGGCTTCATTTACATAGATAGAGACAAGATCCCAGAGAGGGGAAGTGAATTACCCAAAGTCGCCCAGCATCCAGGGGGCAGAGCCAGGATTCAAACCCAAGTCTTCTGATCCCCAGTCATCAGCGTCTCCTTTAGGAGACTTGCTCAAGTAAAAAGCATCTAATCCAACAGCAAACTTATAACTGGAAAGTCAGTAAGGGCCAGGCACCCAGAATATGTTGGCCCACCTTGGATCCTTATCCCATAGAACTGGATGTGTTTAATTCACTGAACCCCTCTAAGCCTTGGGCTCCTTATCCATAGGATGGTGTTAATAATACCTTCCTCATGGGGAAGATCAAATGAATCATTTTCTGTGAAGACTTGCTCTGCCTTGCACCTAGCAAGGACATAATCAATGTTCCTCTCTAATGATACTATTGTAGAGCTCTGTGCTCAAGAGCAGGCTTCTTGGCAGGGGCGGAGGCGGGGGGGTCCCTGTAAGTCTCCATGTATAACCCTCCTTCTGCTCCCAGCCCCTGTGCCAGCACAGATACCTGCTCCTCTGAGACAAGGTCATCCACCACATTGCTCCCAAACTTGTGACGAATGTTGTCAGGAATGATGCTGCTTCTCGGACCCTGGGCTCCTGTGTTGGGGCCTTCCTTCAGCCCCTGGTTCGGCTGAGCCCCCTCTCGGAAGGAAGCCCTGCTCTCCCTCGAGGAGGGTCTGTAGCCTCCCTTCCTTGGGGACCCACGCTGTGGGTCCATCGCCGGGGACAGACAGCTGCTGCTGATGACTGATGGGGGTGGAGTCCGGACCTCCTCCGGGTGGACCTGCCTTAGGGGGCTCCCTCCCCCGTGCAGGGTCTGCTGTGGGGAGACTGGGGCCTGGTACTTGAACTTGGAGGTATCCAAAGGGCTGGGGGCAGCTCTCCAGGGTTCCGTGTCCTGCTGGTCTTCCTTGCTATTCAGATGGGCCCTGGGCAAAGTGGTTGTACCTGAACCGGGGCAGAGAGAGAGGGAGGGAGACAGACAAGTGCACAGTGGGGGGTGGGAAGGGAGACAGGGAGACAGTGATGGGGGTGGGGAGGAGAAAGAGACAGCCCCAGAGCCCCAGAGCAGCAAAAGAAGGTGAGGGAAACAAGGGACCCTGCGAGAAACTGCTTTCTCTGCTCCTTTTGCTGCCTCTACTCTTGCTAGGACCTGGAGCCCTTCCATCCCCCCACTCCCCTGCCCCGCACATGCAGATGGGCCTCACAGAACAGACAGTGCATGTTGTCCTTAAAAAGGTCAAGGATTTAATGATTTTTTTGGGGGGCGGGGGGAGTCTTCCAACACAATAGATAGTATCTAAGGAGTGACATGAACATTTTCCAAGACCACCGACTCACCAAGACCCCCTGGCTCCAGGTGTAAATGACTTAGGGGGAAACCTAAACATGCATCTTTGTTCCTGGATGCCTAAGAAGATAGGCACTGGACCACCGTCCTCAGTACAAACCCCAGGCCCCGTGCAGAGACAGGACTCACTCTCCTTTCCTTTCTGAGCCTCCCAGACACTCCGTATCTGCGCACTCTCTTTCTGTCTTCAGTAAACTCTGCTCTCACTTTCTCTTGGCTTGCACTTGACTTCTATACTGTGCAAAGCCAAAGACCATCTTGGCTGGTCCTGGAGGAACCCCTCTGGGTCCTCGGACCCAGCCAGTCTGCATCAAAGAGAAGGGGACAGAGAGAAGTCACAGATTCCAGAAGCACAGGTGAGAAATCAAGAGAGACAGAGGAACAAGATAGTTCAGTCTGCCAAACCTCCCAGCAGACGGGATCATCCCACATTGTTTTAGACAATAGGAGCGGCAACCTTGAGGTCTACCTGTGTGACCTTGATGTCTCTGAGCCTTAGTGGACCTAGCTCCATCTGATTCATTCCCTTCCCCTCTTTGAACCCCCCAGCCACCCAGTGAAGGGAACCACAGCCGTGGGAGCTGGCAGACGGGCATCTTGGCTTTTGGCCAAGTCATGGAGCAGGGTAGCCAGGTCTTTCTCTGCCTTCAGAGCTGCCGCCCAGCCCCCACTTCCCTCTGCTATTGTCACTATTCAGGTGGTGTCACCCCAGCCACTTCCCCGCTCTCACACCGCCACAGGTCTCCCCTTCTGGCCCCAACTCCCAGCCCCAGAGGGCTCTTGCTCCCAGCCCACCGGCCTCCTCCCTCTCTTCACCCAACCCTGGCTCCCACCAAACCGGCTGTTCCTTCTCCCCACCCGTGTGGCCACCTCCCATGTCTGCCCAGGCTAGTTTTGCTACCTGAGGGTACACCTTTCCTTCTCATGAGCCAAAATCCTACCCTCTTCAACTCGTTCTAACGCCATCTTTCAGGAAGTCCTCCCTGACACCACACCACGCTGGCCTGGCCGAGGACTCCACACCCCTCTCACGATCCTGGGCTTTCCCTTTCTCTGTCCCTGTGGGCTACAGACCTCCTCATGTCCCTTCCAGGATGGGAGGTGGCGGGTGGCGGTCTCACTGAGGCAGTTCCACGGGTGAGTGGATCCTGGATCCACCTCAGCGCCCACCAGACAGCCCTGTGCATTGGAGCTGCGGGTGGAAGCCGTCGGCCAGCTGGGGAGCGGGAGGGTGGCCATTGGTGGGGGGGGGCGAACCCAGAGGAGCACTGCCTCATCAGGGTAAGACGCCATTTCTTTTCATGATCACACCTTTGACATCAGGCAGCCTCTGACAGCGGGTGACCCTTTGTCTAACCCAAAAGGTTTTCTCTTTGTGGTGACTAAATCCCATAAGTAACAATGTATCTGACAACCAGCCTCAGGAGACTCAATTTATGTACCTCGTTACTCGTGATCATACCCGGGGGAGGGGGGGGTATAAATTTTTCCTTACTTATTCTTTCTGGTATTTTCTGTGCGAAAAACAGAAAAGGAGCCCTTCCCCCGCCCCCATCCCCTACCCCCACCGCACACACAGCCTTGGCCTCACCCCCTGCTCCTCCATCTTCAAACCCAGGCGACAGCACTAAACACATTTGGTGAGCTGCCCTCCAAAATGTTCTAGATGGTTCCTCCAGGCCTCTTGAAGGGTTCATGGTTTTGCTTTGCTTTTGTTTCTAGATGAGATTGGATTCTACGGATTGCTTTGTAACTTGCCGTTAAAAAGCGTCCCACTGAGGTGCCTGGGTGGCTCATTCGGTTGGGCATCTGACTTCGGCTCAGGTCATGATCCCGGAGTACTGGGATGGAGTCCCCTGTCGGGCTCCCTGCTCAGCGGGGAGTCTGCTTCTCTGCCCTTACCCTGGCTTGTGCTCTCATTCTCTCTCTCTTTCCCAAATAAATAAATAAAATCTTAAAAACAAACAAAAGTCCCACTGGGCCTTGGGGATTGACCTGTTGCAGAAGACACAGACCCGACTTCCCTTTCAAACGGGCAGGGCTCCCTTTCAAACAGGGCAGTCCCACTGTTGAGCATTCTGATTGCCCCAGGCTGCCTTTCCAGAACAGGCTGCTGGAAAGCACCAGGTCCTGCCGGCCTTTGGGGGTTTTAGTTCCCTCTCACCAGACCCTGCACTGCCGTCACCAACTGGTGGTGGGAATCTGCAGAAAAACCCTTCCCAGGGGCCCTGGAGACAGAGGAAGCTGATATCCAAGCCCGCCTACCTCCCCCTTTCCTTCCCTCCTCGCTCTCCCCCACCGGGGAAATCAGATGCCCTTTCATTCTTCCTCCTTTGTCATCGACACAAAAGGCATAGGGAAAAACCTGTTCAGCTGACCAAAAAGCCTCCTGTCCTTCCAGTCCTGGTGCTGCCCCAGAAAGCAGGCAGCCAAGCAAACGGGAGCCCCTGGGCACACCCGAGGCTTCCAGGATGGGGGGCGGGGCAGGCATGAAACACGCTTGGCACACTCAGCATCCACCAGCTCTGCCATGGTCCCTCCACCTGCTTCTGGGGGCCCTGCGGCCCAGCACCGTGAGGGGCTCCCCCTGGAGTCCCACAGGATGTGGAGCTCAGGACTCCAGCGGCAGAGCTGCCGGTTTCCCCCAGGCCGTGCTCCCGACTGCCTCATCCATGAGCACATTATAGCAGAATTCCCTGCTCCCCCTGCCCACCCTCCGGGGTGATGAGTGCCTCACTGGCCGGGTCCTGGCTTCGAAGACTGATACTGACCCAATTCACGCACTGAGGGAGCACCTACGTCAGGTGCTGTGCCCAGCACTGGGGACATGAAAGGGAACTAAAGGGCCAAACCCTGTCTTCTTGGAGCTCAGGATTTGAATGAATGAGTGTAGCCCAGGAGCCTCATTGCAGCTCTGCCCCATGCCTTCCGCAGGAAAAAGGGCAAAGCGAATCTAGCTTCACTTGTTAGTGTGAGGTTCAAATGGTCCGTGGTCAGTTTTCTGGGCTTGGCCCTTAATCAGAATCTGCCCCCCAAATCCCCCACCCATTACATTTGCAGGTCCTTGTGCCCCTCCCAGCGCCTGCCTCCAAACCTCCTTGGGAAAGGCTGGGATCCGAGGGTTTAACAAGCCTGGGTCCTTGGGTTGTTGGAGACAGCTTCCAGCAGCCATTTCCCCCCAGTCTCACTGGATGGCCACTCACCATGGGGCCCCCGTCAGAGCTGACCTGACTCAGTCACCCCTGCACTGAAAGCAGAGCCCCCACCTCGGGGATCAGGCCCCAGCTGCCTCTCCTGCCTTCTAGCCATATTCCCTAGGCTACACTAAAGCACCAGACCTCTCACTACCAGTCTTTTGCTCACACTGTTCCCTGTGCCCAGAACACTCCCTTCATCCCTCCTTGGGCCACACCACTCCCCGGGCCGGGCTCACTCAGGACCGACATGCACCTTCTACCCCCGACCCCCCGAAGCCAGCCCCGGCCCCCACTGGGTTCTCCCTCACCCCTGCCCTCTGGGTGCATACTTCCCCTCTGAGTCTCACAGAGGGACACAGCACTGGGGCCACAGTCCCTGGCTGGATGGGGTGGGGGGTGGGCAGCAATATTCCCCTCCCTTTGATTTCTGTCTTCAAATAGAATGAAGAGGAAGTCAGGGCCCCTGCAGTGGGTCTAGAGGCCCAGGTGAGACTGAGGGAGGAGGAGAAGGGCCTGTTCCCTGCTACCCACAGGGCACCCATCCAGAAGCTCTGGTCCCTGGTCAGTCTGTCCTACCTGCTCGGTGGCCCAGCTCCATCGACTCTTGCTCTGGGATAGGTAATTCCAAGCTTAGCCCTGTAGACAAAGAAACACATTTGGTCATCTCAGATAACACACAGTCTACAGGGAGGCTTGTGGCCATCTGTCCAGCCCCTGACCAGAGGGCCCTCCAAGCTGTTTCCAGTCCTCTCTGGTACTCAGCAAGCCCCCCTGCCACCATGCCCCATCCTCCCTGGCCTGCCTTCTGAACCCCTGCAGACTCTGCCCTCTTGGAAAAGCCCAGGTCACTTTCAATGCCAGTGCCTCGAAGAACTTTCTCGAACAGCCTGGGGGCCCTGAGCTCCTCTTGCCCTTTGCACCCTCTTGCTTCCATCTTGTCCCCCCTCTGCACCGCCCAATGCTTCCCTGGGATCCCCCAGTAGGCCTCTGGCTGTGGGAGGCCTTGTCCCAAGCCCCCTATCCTGGTAGCTGTTTGCCTCCCTAGAAGGAGGACTGTGTCCATTCTAATAGCTGGTCTTTCAAGCTCCGGGGAAAGGAACCAGCTTGGCCAAGATAGGAGAGCTGAGATCAGGAGCCACGCTGTTGGGACCTCAGTCTTTGCTCCACAAAACAGGCCTTTGGACCAATTTTGAAGAGCAGTTCTGGCATCTCCAATAGCCCCTGGGGCATTCAGGTTTGTGTTCCTTTTCCTAGTGACCCTCTTCTTATTCAAAATATCTGATTTTATTGCAGTGTCTTTAAGATTTTTGTGAATCTCATAATATGAAAAAGTGAAATGTTGTGTCGCATACAGTGGATGCTTAGTTCCTAGGCCTAAGCAGAAAGTATCTTTGGAATAAGGAAAACATAGAAGTAGCAAGTCAGAGCCGGAAGGGGTCTTTGGGATCAACTAATCCAATCCCTTCACTTTATGGATAAAGGAACCAAGGCCCAGAGAGGGTGAATGACTTTTGTTGGGTCACCCAGTAAGCTGGTCTGCTGGTAAGCTCAGAGCAGACTAAGAACCAGATCAATTTTAGGGATGATTGGGTGTCTCCGTCAGTTAAGTCTCTAACTTTGGATCAGGTCAGGATCTCAGGGTCCTGGGATGGAGCCCCAGGTCAGCCTCCCTGCTTGGTGGGGAGTCTGCTTCTCCCTCTCCCTCTGAATCTCCTCCCACTTGTGCTCTCTGCCTCTTTCAAATACATAAATAAAATCTTTAAAAAAAAAACGATCGATTTTATTCTTTTGAAAAATCACAAAGCAAAACACCCTATTAGTGTTGACACTTAATAATTATATAGTGGTAACTGTGTGATTGTGAAGCTTCTGACAGGACTCTCTGTGATCCCATGCCCCCCCCATTCTTACACAGCATTAGTACCCCCACCCCATCCCCCTGAGGGTGGGCTGGACTTAGCAGCTTGCTTTTGATCAAAAGAACATGACAAAAAAAAGGGGGAGGATGTCACTTTGAGATTAGATTAGTGACTTCTGTCTTATTCACACTCTTTCTCTGGCTCTTCTTGGCTTGTTTGCCCTGGTGGAAGCAGCCACCACGTTTTGAACTGTCCCATGGAGAAGCCAACAGCTCATGAGGAACAGAGACCCTCGGTCCAATAGTCCTCAAAGAACCACATGAATCTTACCCTGCAAAGGAGCATGGGAGTGGATCCTTCCCGGGTTGAGCCTTCATATGAGAACACAGCCCAGCTGACATATTAATTACAGCTTGTGGGGGACCCTGAGCCAGAAGACCCAGCCAGGCTACACCCAGGATCCTGACCCATAGAAACTGGGAGAAAACAGATTTGTACTTTTTTTAAGCACGTAGTTTGAAGTTGCTAAGCTTTGTCATGCAGCAGTAGCTCACTAACATATATTTTGGGACCAAGAATGGGTTGCAGCTGTGACAAATACCTAAAATGCAGGTGTTTGTTTGGAACTGGGCAGTGGTTGGAGCCTAGGTGGATTTTGAAGAAAAAAGGCTTAAATTGCCTTAAACAGATAATGAGTAGAAATCTGGACTTGGAGGATGCTGCCATAGCTAGCATAGAAGGACATGAGGAACATGTTCTTAGAACCTGGAGGAAGATGTGTCCTTGACTCTGTCATTGACAGTTACGTGGAAAGCAGAACCTGTGACTAATGGGTATCTAGCAAGGGAGATTTTCCAAGCAAAGCAGGGAAGTTGCCTCCTGGTTTCTTCCTGTTTGTAGTGAAATGTTAGAGAAGAAAGAAGCATTGAAGGAAGGACCATTAAACATAAAAGAGGCAGGACTTACTAGTTCCGGAAATTCTCATCCTCTCCGAGTGCCAAAAGATGCTATCATTAAGAAATGGCTTCAGAGCACTGTCAGGAAAAGGTAGCCAAGGGTGTGACTGTACCACCTTTTGTTAAAAGCTTATAAAGATAGGGCACCTGGGTGGCTCAGTCAGTTGGGCATCTGCTTTACATTCAGGTCATGATCCCCAGGCCCTGGGATTGAGCCCCACGTCGGGCTCCCTGCTCAGTGGGGAGCCTGCTTCTCCCTCACCTCCCTCCCCCGACTTGTGCCCTCCCTCTCTTTTTCTCAAATAAATAAAATCTTAAAAAAAAAAAGGGAAACCTTATAAAGAGGAAAAGCATGTTATTCAGTCACACAGTGGACCCTTTAAAGAGATAAGGATGCACCTGACAGACCCCCAGTGGGGTAATAGGGCCCCTAGGAAGCTTAAGTGTGCTGTCTCTCTGCAGGAGCCCCAGGAGAGAGTAGCGTGGTTGTTGTCTAGCGGGGCGAGCCCCTGCAGGCTTCAGTTATTGAGAAAACCATATCGGCAAAAGCACTAGCAGCTTGGAGCAAAGAGAGCAGAGACAGTACAAAATGGGAGAGACTAGTGGACTCTCAAATTCTACCAGTAGAAGCATATGTTACTCAGCATACACACATACTTTTATTCTATTTACTTATATATTATATTATATTATATTATATTATATTATATTATATTATATTATATTATATTATATTATTTTTAAAAGGATAGTTAGGAAGTGGAAACCAGTACCTGTAGGGCAGAGCTGAGAACCATGGAGAATAACTCCCAGGCCTTGAAACCCAATCAGAAAAAGTTCAACATTTCCTTGGCTGGATTTCAGAACTGCTACGGGCCAGTGACTCCTTTGTGTCTCCAGCGTCCTCATTTTTGAATAGGGGTGTCTATCATTTTTATCCCGGGTCTGCCACACCATTTCATGTTGTGTGTGCTCAGAATAGGCAGCTTAGTTTCAAAACAGGTAGCTTAGTTTCATAAGATCTACTGCTGGGGAGGGACTGAGCTCAAGAAATCACACCCAAGGAGTCTCATCCCTGCCAGGGCCTGATTTGTAGAACCAGGTTCTAGATTTAGAGCTGATGCTGTAATGGAATGAACCCTCCCGAGATCTCAGGTGGAAATGAAATGTATTTGGCATATGGAAGGGCTGTATATTACTGGGGCCTAGAGGGGGGACCTAGATGGCAGTTGACATGGCTTACAAGGATCCTGTTCTTGCTATGCACACCTTTGTATCATCCCTCCCCTTGAGTGGGGACTGGACCTGTTGACTTGGCTTCTAGTCCAACAGGATATGTGATGGGATGCTGCTTCCAGGGTCACTGAAGATCGAATATAGAGATTGTGACTCTGGCTCATTCACACTCTCTCAGGCTTTCCTTGGCTCACTCACTCTGATAGAAGAAGGGTCCATGTCATGAGCTGGCCTCTGGAGAAGCCCACCTCCAGGATCTGAGGGAGGCTCCTGGTCCACAGCTCCTGGGTAACTGAGGCTCCCAGGTCAACAATCCATGAGGAACGGAGTCCTAGCATATGCATGGCCCTGGAAAGGGGTCCTTTTCTAGTTGCACTTTGATTATAGTCTGTGGAAGACCCTGAGACAGGGGATCCGCTGGAGTTGCTCTGTATTTCTGACCCAAAGAAACTGTGAGATTAAAAAAAAAAAAAAAAAATCTTACAGGAACTTGGGTGGCTCTGTAGGCTAGACATTTGGTTCTTGATTTTCGGCTCAGGTCATGATCTCAGGCTTGTGAGATTGAGCCCCACATCCAGGCTTCACGCTGAGCATGGAGTCTGCTTGGGATTCTCTCTCTCCCTCTCCCTCTGCCCACACCCCAAATTAACTAACTAACTAATTAATTAATTAATTTTTAAAAATGTTCTTTTTTTTAAGATTTTATTTATTTGACAGATAGAGATCACAAGTAGGCAGAGAGGCAGGCAGAGAGAGAGAGGGAAGCAGGCTCCCCGCTAAGCAGAGCGCCCGATGTGGGGCTTGATCCCAGGACCCTGGGATCATGACCTGAGCCGAAGACAGAGGCTTTTTAAAAATGTTCTTAAAGCCACCAAGTTTTGGGGTGATTTGTTACATGGCAAAAGATAACTGATACAGCTCATATGTTACACCTTCTCACATCTGGTAGATGAGTCTATCTTCCTAAGGACTCAGGTGTTTGGAGATATTAACTCCCCCTCCTTCATAGATGGAGAAACTGAGGCTCAGAAAAGACACAGGACCCCAGCCAGACGGCACCAAAACCAAGCCCGACATCTTCTGTCTCCTTCAAGCGAGCTGTCTGCTCCTGTCCCCATTCCCCATCCCCAGCGCCCATGGCTGTGTCCCATCGGCCCTAATGCTACCCACGGCCTCCAGCAGCCTGTACTGGCTTGAGCAGAAGTGCTGACTCACTGCCAGTCTCTGGTCTGGAGAGAAAGGTCCCAAGAGACGTCAGTCAAGGAGAATGGAGGAGGAGGTCCAGTTGCTTCTGGGTACTCTTCCCTCACGAGCAGCCTTGAATGGAGAGAGGGAAGATGAAATCCTTGGTCCCAGGAGACCCCTGCCCACCTCACAGGTCTCTGCCTCACCTCTCCACTCTATCTCATAACGTCAGAAAACACATGAACCACTCTGGTGTGTGCTGCAGCCCAGGAGTGCAGATCCACACTGCTGAAGCTCTAGTTAAGACCCCTGAGTGGTTGCTAGGGAGGAGCCGTTCTCTGCTCCTGGAGTTGCCAAGGTGAGCACTGTTCATGGGGTTCTGTTACCTCACAGGGCTCCTAGGCCCACCCTAGGGAACTGAGGCCATGGAAAGCCGGTACTGGGGGGCGGGGGGCGGAGGGGATGAGGGAGAGTCTTCAGACATCATTCACTCTCTCATCCACTCAAAATGTTTCCTGGGCCCCCTACGTGTGTCAGGTTGTGTGTCAGGCAGTGAGGGCTTCAGTGCCATCAGATGGAAAGGAAGATCTTGGGACAACAAAGGACTGAGTTGAGAGCATGATGAGTTTTGT
This sequence comes from Lutra lutra, assembly GCF_902655055.1. Classification (NCBI taxonomy): domain Eukaryota; kingdom Metazoa; phylum Chordata; class Mammalia; order Carnivora; family Mustelidae; genus Lutra; species Lutra lutra. The sequence goes on from NC_062285.1 coordinate 133,851,572, forward strand.
CTGGGGAAAAAAGGGCTCTCCGAAGGGCCATTTGAACTGGGCTTTGAAGGATGCATAGGAGTTTAACAGCTTAGAAGGGACTTGAATATTAAAGGTGTAGACGTGTTTATGACCATAGATACAGATCAAGAGGAGTGGGGAGGAGAGGGAAAGGTGCACCTGGAGCTCTCTGAGCTGGATCAGAGACTGAGCAGTAAAATGAGAACAGGATGGGTCAGAGAGAGTCTGCTCTCCCCCGTTTAAACCACGAAGGCTACTGAAGATGAAGAGCTCAGTGGCTTCTGCAGCTGGTGCCAGCAGCAACTCAGTCCTGTCTGGCTGTTGCTCAGCAGGGGCAGGGCTCTAGAGGCTGCCTCCTCATGCCAGCCTTCCAGGCGCTCCCCGGGAGGCAGAGACTGTGGTGACACTCAGGGCCCTTGAGTCTGGGCCTGCCACTTAAAAAAAGGGTGACTTCAGCTGGATTCTTTGGCTAATCTTTCCTTGCATGTGAAACAGACACAGCTCACCGCCAAAGGTAAGAATGAGGACAGAGCAAAGTCACTTCGCATTGCTTGCCACAGAGAGATGTCACCTGTAACTCACAGCTAACTCCGTAAGCGACTCATCAGCAAGGCATTCAGAGTACACCAGGCTCGCACCCCTTCAGCCATCTCCACCTGCCGCCCCGGTGCCCCAGCCCCCAGTCCAGACCACTGCCACCTCTTGCCTCCTCACTGGTCTCCTGGGATTGCTCGCACTCCCATATTATCTATTGCTGAGTGACATTACAGCAAACCTAGCAGCTTCACACATTCCCTAGGGCAGTTGCTGGGATCAGGGGTCTGGGCTGGATTCTCTGGCCCCTCGAGGCTAAAGCTGGCATGACAAAGACCTTATGGAGGCAGGAGGGGTCAGCTCTAGCTCTCTTCCATGCAGACCCCGCAGGCTTTCAGCCTGACCCAGTCTGACACCCAGTCTCTACAGCATTTACTGAGCACCTGCCCTCCCCAACGCCGGGCTGGGGACTGGAGCATGTCATCAACGGACTTGGTCCCTGGCCCTCAGTGGCCTTGTCTTGGCCCAGGAAGGCCGCCCAGTGGAAGCAGGGGACCCCCATTAGGTGAGGCCAGTGGGAAAACAGCCCTCCTAAGGCATGCCCAGACATTTGACAATGGGATGACCCTCTTTGTGCCCAGACTCGACGTAGACAAGGGCCCGAGCTTAGGATTTCATCTTAAATTCCAGCTTTGTCTTTCCCAGGGCGCCCAGTAAAATAAGCACTTTGAGCTGAGCCTGTGGAAAGCCAGTGCCCTCGGTCCTAACCACCTTATGAGTAATAGGCTCCCTGTTCGTCTCTCCTGCTCACGCGTGACCTGGGACAGAGGACTGCCCTCCCCTTGCTCATCACCCCCCACCCACGTCTGGGATCTATAAGTGATAAATCTTGTGACTTACCTTCTTTTGTGCCGTTCTATTGAAACTGCATCTTCCGTCAGAATAAACCCAGGGTTTTCACATTCCCAAGTGGGAACTCGGATGCTGAGGGGGCTACCTGCCCACCCTGTGGGGTGGGGGGTGGCTTGTGCCCCCTCATTCAGCAGATCGTAACCTGATGCTTCTTAATTCAGTACACCAGCTATGGGCCCCCCCAACACGTGGACCCAAAGGAAGGCTCAGAAAGCCTGTTTTTCCAGCCACGTGGGTCCTGTCTTCTACCATAGCTTCCCAGTGCCAGGGCTCTGGAACCTTCTCCCAGGGCTAAGGCTGCTTCTCCGGGCTCTCTTCATGTGTTCCCTGGAGGGTCAGGTGTGAGCCAGGAAGGACACCCCAGGAGGAGGTCATCTTCCTCAGGCCTGCTTCTGAGCATCGCCTCTTCCGAGAGGCCCCAGGGCCTGTACTGGGGGACACTGCTTTGGAAGCCCGGATGTCCCCCACCCTATTTCTCCTCCACCTACAGCAGGAACGGCTGGCACCCCAGCCAGCCTGTTTCAATTTTCTCCACCTTCTCCATCCCCCTTTCAGGTAGGTCCTAGTATGCTGTACCAGACATGGGACAACAAGTGGTTTCCTTTGCCAGAATAAAATAATAGGGTGGCATGCTCAGTGTGGCCTCCACAGCTAGGGGCCGCTCTGGAGGTTTGTGGCCTTAGCGGGTTCTAAGGAACATGAAGGAGCTGGGCGTATGGGGCACTGTTGTGAAACCCAGGGAGAGGCAGGCAAACACAGCTACTCAGAAAAGGCAGTTTATTCCAGTGTTTCAGGGGGAAAGGAAAGCTCTACATAGCGATTCTAAAACCCGGTCAGTGTCCTTTGCTAAAGAGGTACACACGACATGTCAGGCTGCGGTCACTAAACAGATGGGGGCTGCCTGCCAGGGAGGAGGCCCACCACTCAGGCTTTCTCCCGCTTCCACTGGGACACACGGGTCTCCGGGGGTGCCCGGCGGAACCACTCGGACCAGGAGCCATCGTAGACAGCCACATCCGGCTTGCCGCAGAGGTAGGCGGCCAGGGCGATGTGGCAGGCAGTGACTCCCTTCCGGCACGTGGCAATGAGGGGCTGCGCTAGGTTCACCTTCTTGGCCTCGAACATAGCACGCAGCTCCTCTGGGGTCTTCTCGAAGCCGTCCGCGGTCAAGAAGTCCATGAACGGCATGTTGACTGAGCCGCGGATGTGGCCCGGGTCCAGTCCTGGGCGCGGCAGAGGACAGAGGGAAGGACAGGTTTAGGAGCAGGAAAGGGGGTGGGGGCAAAGGGGGTGGGAACCACTGGGGCCATGGCCATAAGGATAGGGAGCTTCACACACAAAAGAACATCTTTGCCCTTCTCAGAGTTCAATTGAATCCTGGCCCAGCCCCCACGGAATGCTGGAGACTCAAGGCGAAGGGCTCCCTCCCCCAAAACCTGCCGTGAGGTTGGGATGTCCAACATCATCCCTGCTTGAGGGGACAGGGATGAGTCTCAGCTCTGCCATTTACCTGCTTTTTTATTAACATCTATCTTGGGCAAATGCTTCCCTTCTCTGAATCGGTTTTCTCATCTGTAGAATGGGCTCAATGGTACATACCTATCTCATAGGGTTATTGAGAAGCAAATGCTTCGTGCCGGGGCCAATTGCTAAGAACACAGCGGTGGACATGGTCCAGGTTCTCAGGAAGATTACGGTCTAGCAAGGAAGGCAGATGCTAGATGGATAACCACACGATTCATTAATATAATATAAATGCATAAAATAGAATGTCCATTTTACAGATGTAGACACCAAGGTTTGGCAGCATGAAATGGCTCACCTAAGGCCACATGGGGAGGCAAAGGCAGACCCAGGATTACACCAAGTCCTCTGATGTTCCTGTTAAAGAAAATGTGACCTGCTGCTAGACATAAGTTCGAATCCCAGCTCGGCTACTTACCAGAAGGGTGATCTTAAGCAAGCCATGTCACCTCTCTGAGCCTCAGTTTCCCCAGGGGTAAAATGGGAATGAGAGTCTCCATGGGCCTAGAGTCTCCGCGGGCCCAGGCTATTTTAAGGAGCAAAGCACCAGCTGCTGACCCTGGTCCATCCATGCTCAGATGCTGATGCTCCTGTCACTTCACGACCCACCCCGTGGGAGGGAAGGGGTGGGGGCAGTGTGGTCCTTTCAGGCCTTCCTAACTGAAAGTCTTGGAGAGAAGTAGAGTGGGGGTCTGAGCTGGCTCCAGGGTCAATTCTGGAATGGTCTTTCCTCTGCCAAATCTGGTTTCATAACAGTCTGCAGGGGTGGGGAGCAAAGAGTTCTGGGCCAAGGCCAGAGCTGGAGCTGCCTGCAAGACCAAGGTCTCAGTCTCACCCTGAGCATGCCAAAGGTCGCTCCTCTCTCCCTCAAGCACCCCACACCCTGGCAGACTTTGGATATGGGGAGTGGGGCCCAAGACAGATTTGAGCATCTCTTTGGGCTCCCCTTCCTCCAAAATTCCCCACTACGCCCCTTAAACCTGGACCATGGGACAGGGCAGGACCAGGGTGGGCAGCAGTGGGAGGGAGAGGACAGGACCAAGGCACACATTGGGGCAGGGTGTAGCCAGGAGGCCCTGAATCCCTGAGCCTCAGTCTTCTCATCTGTGAAATGGGACAGATAACCCCATCTACCTCTCAGCCTTATGGAGAAGACTAGCTACGGTAGGTAGAAGCCCCTAGTAACCCCGGGCACAGTCGGGGTACAACATGCCAGCAACATCCCAGTCCCGGGACCCTGAAGCCAAAGAGGCTTGCCAAATTCATGGACATGAGTCAAGAGATCCTTTAATTAAACAGATGTCCTAACTTAGAAACTACAGTGATTTCTTCCTGCTGTCATTTCATCTTTTGTGTCTGGAAATTTTAATCTGAGCCTGGATGTGTGCTGACCCTACCAATGAGGAACAACAGATCTGTTGGCTTCAAAGGCATCCTTTGCCAAGACACCCAACTTAAAAATCTTTCGGCATCTGGGCAGTGGACTGAATTTAAGTGCATTTGAAAGTGCAAGCGTTTGTTAAGTTCTGAATGTTGTTTTGTTTCTTTCCTCCCATCCTTGATGAAAATAGCTTCACTGCTTTCTTCTGACTACATAAAAGGCACCTCTTGGGAGCAAAGAAGTCAGGGTGGGGGGTTTCTGTGATGCGGGCTTCCCAAAACTGGGCCAGCCTCAGGAGGAGGGGGTCCTCCTCTCACCTCTGCCAGAGAGGGCTCAGGGCCTGCCTGAGGAATTTCAATGAGCAGGCTTTGACCGCCCGTGCGTGACAAGGGCCAAGATGAACCTAGCCCAGAGAACCTTGGAGAACAGCCAGCCGAAGGCAAGGCATGCGGGCCCAGAAGTGGGGGTTCCCGCTGCTTTTCCCACAACTCTGACCTCCACTGCAATTTCAAGGCTTTCTGCCACCCCCTCACCCCTACCAGCAGGCAGGCCACCATGCTCAGACCTCTGGCACCAGGCACCAGACAAAGGGTTAGCTCAAGAGCTTTGTCTTCCCAAATCCTCACAAAGCCGGATGATCCAGCTGATGGATCAAAAGGATGGAACAAAAGGAAACTTGGCTTAGGACACACAGGAGTGTGAAGTGAAGTCAGGTCTGTCTGACCCTAAAACCTGTGTTCTTGGGCTACCCTGAGCCTGTCTAGAAAAAGGAACTGAGGCAGAGAAATGGATAAGGTGAACTCTCAGGTTCCTCCCGTTCAGGGACCTGGGAATTTGTACTCCAGCTTTGGCCAAGAAGATGCCAGTGGTGGGGGATGGTCATCGAGAGGACGTGACCGCTGGTTCACCCAGGAGCTGGACCAGGGCCACTGGAGGTTCCTCTTCCACTTCCTTGCTCTTGGAGTGCACATTCTGCTTTCCTTCCCCGCGCCCAGAGGCTGCCCAAGGATTTGGCCTTGCGATAGTGATGTGGTGTTGAGACCAGCTGGACAGTGTGTATGGGACCAACCCCAGTTAAGGCGTCTGTATAAACTGTTGGGATCCGGTGGGTGGGTGTGGCAATCTCATGGTATGGCCAGCCAAAACAAGGCTTGTAAGTTCCCTTGCTTATGAAACCTGCCACCCAGTGATCTGGAGTGGCCTGCCCCTTTCTTCAGCCTCTGCCTGCCCTCTGCCTCTGGAGCTGGTTTCAGATTACCCCAGAGAGGCTGGGAACTAAAAGTTGACCAACCAGCCAGGAGACTAAAAAAGTGAGGCTTGGGAAAGAGGCATCCGTGAAGGAAACCTTACATCGGCCAGCGACCCCTATGTGGGGAGGGGTGGCTCATATGTTAGGGGATTATGGACCCCTGCGTGAGTCCAGGGACGCCTCCCAAGATTCTGGCTGCTTTCCTGTGCTTGTTTGAAACACTGTGCACAGCACTGCGGCAGAGAAATGAAATGAACGGTTGTCACAGGGCACTGGCCTCTACTGGGAGTGGTTCAGCAGGACACTGATGCCCAGCCAGAGGCTCAAAGTCAAGTTAGAAAGTTGGAAGAAGGGGCGCCTGGGTGGCTCAGTGGGTTAAAGCCTCTGCCTTCGGCTCAGGTCATGATCCCGGGGTCCTGGGATCGAGCCCCACATCGGGCTCTCTGCTCAGCCGGGAGCCTGCTTCCTCCTTTCTCTCTGCCTGCCTCTCTGCCTACTGGGATCTCTCTCTGTCAAATAAATAAATAAAATCTTAGAAAAGAAAAAAAAAAATTTGGAAGAAGAGCTGAGGTTAGAGAAGGCCATGCAGGTGTCCACTACTCTGCTGGCTTCGAGCAGGAGAGTAGAAATCGGCTGAAAACCTTGGCACACCTTTTTTTTTTTTTTTTCCCCCAAGGTGAAGAAGGCATGAGATGCTGTGGATTAAGACACAGGAACTTGTGACAAAAGCTGATTAGGGCACTGAGAGGTGGATTGCCAGGCAAGCAGCAACGGGAATGAAGAGGATGCTATGGGTGAGGGAAGTGGAGATCCCTCATGTCTTCCCGCCCCTAATACAAAGGAACATTTTTAATAGTAATTGCCCCTAAACCTAGGGAAAATTAAACCCAAAGTTGCAAATCTTATGTCTTTGAAATGTAAACACCCAGGAGATAACCAAAACAGTACTCAGAGACTGTAGCAAAAAATCTGGGGGTTGAGGGAGTACAGACTGTTCTAGAAGGTCCCTTGTCCAAAGACTAGCCCACATCTCCCCAGGATGACTTATTGAGGGCTAAGTTATGGGATCTCTGCCTGTATGTTTACATAGGCCTATATGTTAATATATGCTTTTTCTACCTCCTGAAGTTATTACCAAAATTAATCTGTAAAAGGGCACTATTTAATTAGCTTTAAAATAAACTGTGTATCAAAGTGAACTCATGTGAAACTGAAATTTAATTTTCTCTCATCTGCTATAATGGATAAAGTTTTCTTGGATGATTGGTCTGTTCTTGATGGGATCGTGAAAGTTTTTTCCTTGCCTTTTAGGTAACCTACCTAGAAAACAAAGATTCTGTGTTTTATCAAAGTAAGTTCTAAGTTTCATGCAGTCTTTACCAGGTCTTTGAATACCTAAGAAAACAAAGTCTTCTCTCTTAAAAGAGCTAAGTGTTCGGTTTTGTTTTGTTTTGTTTTGTTTTGTTTTTACAACTATGCAATTTCCCTATTTGCCTTTGAAGCCTTTAATTGTCATTTTGGTTAAATGGATAACTGAATGTTGCTTCACAACCATCCGTGATCCTACAAGAGCATGTATTTTAAAATCTTTTGGTATTTTTGACAAACTTCCCCCAAATCAAACTCTAAATGAAGCCTTACTGATCTTGAACTAACTTGGAGATCTTCCTGGATAGGCTCGAAAGATTCGTTTTTTTTCTTCTTGTAAGAGAGAAGTATTAAACTAATCAGACATTTCATACGTTAAATTACATGGGGAGTATCGTCAGTTGGAAGTAATGCTCATCCTTCCTTAGGAACTATTTATATGGAAGTTACTAATAGGAGTGCTCCAGAAAGTATATAAAATTCCTAAAAATCTGATATGTCCTGGTATCATGTTACCAACCATAATCTTGGTTTTTACTTTAAAATATCTATCACAAAAATAACCACATTCCCTTGTCAATTGCATGAGAATGAATTCTCGTTGGAGCATTTCCTGCAAAAGGAGATTCACAGGCAAGACGGACGAATAAAGATCATACCAGTGACCTGAGTAAGGATTAATTACATGGGATGGTATTCCGAGAACTGTCCCTACTCTCCTTCCTCACATCAGTAAAATGCACCCATTACATTGACGCTGTAATATTAACGTAAGCAAACTTTTATCTGCGGCGGGACATGCTGTAGGCTTTGCTGAACATCTGTGTGGGAAGAATGGTGGTGAACTTGCAGAAGATTCAAGGCCCAGGCACTGTGATCAAGTTTTTGGGAATCATTTGCTCAGGGAAGACACAGTTCTTCCTCGATGTTGTGACTGGTAAGATACGGATCCTTCCAACCCTCGAGAAGACGAAAGATCTATAGGCCTTTGTAGGGATGGTAGGGTTTTTGAGGACAGCGCTGCTGTCCCTTCTGCCACCTGGTAAAGAAATGGTGACTGGGGATCAGGGAGAAGGTAAAAATACTAATGACATGGTCAGTCTCTGGGCATTTCCAAAGCAAGGCTCTCATTGGAGTGAATGAGTCTGGGACTCTGGGAGACAGGGGTCAGGCACTGCGGCAGAGACAACAGGAGGGAGTACCCCTAAGATTTTGGTCCTAGCTCTGGATGGGGGCCAGACCTCTGTGTGCCCCCATAGACCACAGGCTCCTAACAGTGCCCACAGCGCACCTCCAGATGGAGACGCTCAGAGAGGAAGTGGTCATGGCAGCCAGTGGGCTGAACTCGTAGTCACTCCTGAGCCCTGGTCTTCAACCACATTAATGCTATAGTTTGGGCAATGGGGAGCTGAGGGGTGGATGACCATGAGTGGGCCCTTATGGGGTCAGGATAGATGAGGGATATTTGGGCTTGCCTGCAGGAGTCTGAGACAGTCTTCACGTTTCCAATTCCCAGCTCGTGAGGCACTGACACCCACCCCCTGGCAGTCAAGAAACTGATGCCCCAGCCCAGGTACGATCCCTATTGACTGGCTTCTCAGGACATAGAACAGGTTGGACGCATGGAACGATGCATCGCGTCCAGGTGGGTTGGCTTATAGCCAAGGATGCTGGCTTGACCCTGACATAGAGTGACTTGGTTAACGCAGTGACAGCATGTCCTGTGTCTTGTAAATGACACACAAGGCAACTGGCAAAGGGGCCTGGGGCCATTCACCAGAATTCCCAACTGGTGACCGATTGGCAGATCGGTTATGCTGCTCCCTCTCCCCTATGCCCGGTTTGCGTAGATACCACATCTGGTCTACCCCCAGCCTTCCCTGGTGACTACGAACCAGGCTGCCACCACGAGGGGATTAGAGAAACGGAACGTGGTGTTTAGCTACCCTCGTTGACTAGACAGCGACTGGGGGTCTTATTGCAAAACTGGGCAAAAGAACATGACCTAGAATGGAGGTCCCCATCTCTCCTATAACCTGCCAGCATGTTGGCTGATAAAAAGGAAAAATGAATATTAAAGCAGCAGATTCAATTATTCCTGGGTAAAACCACCTGGGCTGGGGGTCATTTAAAGCCGTGTCCCAGGCTTTCCTACATATGAACAATTAACTAGCAGGGACTGTTGCCCCATTACCCAGACTGGGGACCCTCGCCCAGACACCCAGCGCTATAAATGCATGGAAGTGGAGGGACATGTCCATTGTCCTGCTCCCTGCAGATCGACGTGCTGTACTGCTGAGAACAGAGCCCAGCACACATGGGCGAGGTGTCATCTGCTGGAATTTGCAATGAGACGCCCCACCAGGACAGGCGAGTGACTTCACGGGCCTGGGTGAGGGGGGAAGTGCTCCCTCTTCTTGGGGATCTCACGGTCTTGCCAGAAGGCGGACCTGCTAAAATGCATTACACCTGGAAGAGAATAGCACCATTGGAAAAGGGGAAGAGGTGGGGGGCCTGGGCTGTCCATCCTGCCCAAACGAGATTCACCCAGCAAGCCTCGAATGATGGCCAACAACACCTGTCCTTACTGAACACCAAACTATCCTCAGCAGGAAAAGCTGTCCTCCAAAGCAGGATGGTCTTAGACAACATCACTGCCGGGTAAGGAGCCACCTGTGCCGTTATCCAAACAGAATGCTGCTGTGTTCATATCTGATGAGTCTATTATATCACCTTTACTGAGCCATATGAGAGGGGCACATGGGTGGCTCAGTGGGTTAAGCGTCTGCCTTCAGCTCGAGTCATGGTCCCGGAGTCCTGGGATCGAGCCCGTCAGGCTTCCTGCTCTCTGCTCAGGGAGGCTACCTTTCCCTCTGTACTCTCTCTCTCTCTTACTTTCTCTGAGATAAATAAAATCTTTAAAAAATAATGATAATAAGTCACTTGAGAAAATAAGGGAAGGCCATGAATGATCCGACTCCCAGGTCAGGGGACTTCATAAATCAATGGTTTGGATCATGGGGCTCTTGATGGAAAATGTAACCTCTGATGGCGGCAGCACTGTCTGACTCTGTGTTTTCTCTTGTATGTGCCCGTATTTTCTCTTGCTGTGGCCTCTGCCTCCAACATAGAGAGCCACCATGGGAGCCACCAGCATGCTCATAAAGCCTCTTGCTGACTGTTCAGGGCACAGTGCAGAAGTGGGGAGGGGGTGACAGGTGTGACAGGTCCCCTAGGAGCCGACATGAGGGGTAGAATTTGGGGGGAGAGGTCGTGGAGAGGACATAACCACCAGTTGACCCATGAGCTGGACTGGGGCAACTGGAGATTCCTCTCCCCCTCCCATCCTTGGAATGTGCCTTCTGCTTGCCTTCCCCGCTCCCAGAGGCTGCCCCAAGGACACAGCCTTGAATGTGGTTCTGAGACCAGCTGGACAGCGTGTATGGGACTGACCCCAGTTAAGGCCTCCGTATAAGCTTTCAAGATCTGGCAGGCGGGTGTGGAAATCTCATCTTGCAGCCGGCCACCCAAGACCAGCCCTTAAGTTCCCTTATTAAACCTGCCACCAACCGACCTGGGGCGGCCTGCTCTTTCCTTGGTCTTTCCCTGCCCTCGGCATCTTGGGGCCAGTTCAGATTACCCCAGGAAGCTCCCAGCTCCTGAGGAGGCTGTGAACTATCCTCAGTAGGGGGTGGCGGGGTGAGCTGACATCTCTCAGGCCGCTGATCGGTGTGAGTTTTCCAGGCCAGGAAAACCCGTTTGGCTCTTTCTTGCTTTCCTCCTATAGATACAAAGCAATCCAGGGCGGGATGCCCCAGTGGGCAGCTCTGGGCCACTGGGAGGCAGCTCAGCACGCTTCCTGCCCCCATCCTACACCAGCCCTCAGCTCCGGGGAGGGAGGGACACAGGCAGAGGGGCCCCAGGATCCCAGGAAGCAACACTGCACTGTGAGGCTGTGACCTTTCCCCGCCAGGCCCTGTGTTCGCTTACACAGCAGTGGCCTTGGGAAACGGCCTCACTTTGAGGCCTGCCGACTGGGGTCAAATCTTGGCCACTCTGCCTCCTTAGAGAACCTTCTCCTCCCCTTTCCCACCTGCAAAGTGAGATCGGTCCTAACTCCCACGTTCCTCCCAGCACAGGGTGGCATCAAGGAATGAATATACAAAACAAAAACATTCTGCAGATGCAAGTGCCCATGAGGGGGTCAGTCTCCTCCCCCTTCACCCTCCTTGCCCTCGAGGCAGAGGCGGGAGGAAAAGAGAACAGGGCTTATACATACCCCGGTTGCATTTGCCGGCCACCTGCTCTGCTGGCTTCCCCCAGCGTTCTAGAAGGTGAGCATGCTCCTTTCATTAAGGAGGAAAGGGCCTGCCCTCAGCTGCCCAGGATGCAACTCAGATCTGTCTGACTCTTACCTTGGGCTTCTCACAAGCAGGACCAAAGGCACTGGGGCATAAAGCTGGGGTTGGGGAAGGTGCTTGTCTCGGTGTCAGCAGGGAGCAGCCATCGGGAGTCCAAGGCTCACTCCCAGCTCCTCTACCAGGACGTTCTGCCAACCACACAGCCCCTGGGGCTTCCGTCTGGACCGCTGACCCCACGCCAAGCTGGGCACCATGAAGTCAGAGAGCCCCACGTGCCTCCGTGCTCCCAAAACGTGTTGTTCTGTTCGGGAGGCCGGCAAAGCCTTTTAGGGAAGAAGTGCCACGCCCCAACGTTCTAGACGGCCCAGCCCTCCGCACGGCTTCTACCTTTCTCAAAACACCCTTCCAGCCACTGCTGCATTTAAATAAATACACAGCCAGGTGGGCAAGGCTGGCATTCCTCTTCTTGTTTTAAAATAAGGGAACGCAGAGAGGTCAAGGAATTGACTGAGGTCTCACCACAGAAGAGGGGCTGACCTCCCAGGAAGAAGCATCCATGCTCCCTGGGACCCAGGATCTGGAGGCGGTAGGAGGTAGGGAGAAGGGCGATGGGGAGGGACCCCTCTCTGAGCCTCAATGCCCTCATCCTAAAATAGGAGTGAGGAGATGGGATCTGACCTCTTGGCTTATTTTCAGCTTGCTCAGGGCAAGCCAAGTAGGAGCTAAGGGAAACAACTCTACCATTCCTCCCCATGATGGCAGCGTAAGTTCCAACGAGGGAAGGCATCTTGGACCAAGGCCAGGAGGGGGTCTGTAGGAGGTCCGTGCTGGAAGTCTCTGATTCTTCAACTCCAGGCCTCCAGAGAGCAACATGGGCAGGAAACACATGGGGCCTGGGGAGAGCCATAGCTGTGCCATGAACTAGCCACAGGGCCTTGACCTGCCACTTCCTCTGTGTGCCTCAGTTTCCCTTCTGTCCGATGAGGTGACCTCTCAGGACCTCCAGCTCTAAGAATGTCCAGAACTGTTTTCACAGCATCCTCACCCTCAGAGGCACAGACAGGAAGAGTAATTTTTCAACAAGTTAGGAAAAATGTTGCACTGGACTTAGGTTCTGCAGACCGTGCCCAAGGACAGAGCACAGAGCTAGGAGGTGTTGGCCACTCCCAGGGCTCGGGTCAGCCTGGAGTGGCTCCCACAGCAGTGAAGCAGGAAACCCAGCCAGAGTGATGGTGAGACTTCTAAGGTTCTCTGTTAGGAGATTCTAGAACTCAGCACTTCCTCTCCTGAGACTCCACCCACCCCCAGCAATGTGGAACCCTCCCCACCTCTCCTTTGTGCGCTGGACAGGAAGAGTCATCTCCCTGTGGATGCCTGGTTTGGAGTACTAGTATGAAACTTGTCAGCACTGGGTTAAATCTCAACTCTGCCACTTAACTGAGCAAGTAACTGAAGGTCCTCCCATCTTTGTTTCCTCCTCTCTAACATGGTGTATTATAAGCTTTCTTGGATGAGTTAATGCGGTGTTGAGGGCTTAGCATGAAATAGTAGCTAATTTTATAGCTCTGCAAACAGGCTGCAGCTGTTTGGAAAGGTCAGGGGGTCGAGGGAGCTGGAAGCAGGGTGGGGGGTGCTGCCGGCAGGGCATTGTTGATGTCTACGCGGGTTTTCTGGGAAACTAAGGGAGGCCCCTAGGAAGCTAGGTGTCCTTGAGAGCCTCTGTACAGAGACACATGTGTAAGCTCATGGACACACCTTTGGGCATGTCCAGGAGCCATGCCTGGGCATGGATGTGGGTGGAGATGTCACCGGTCACCTCTGCTGATGCCACCCCATAGGGATGCTAGGTTGCTTGTTAGCACGCGGCTATGGGAACACAGAGGTAGGTCCTTGAGCATCAAAGCAGAAATAGCTCTTAGCTTTGGCTCTGCTCTCTCATTTCACAGATGCAGACCGGGACTTACCTATGGGGTGGGGGGGGGACTGAAGTCAACCCCTGGAGAGGTCCCAGACAACCTTATTCCCCATCATTGCATGGGGGCATCACTCCCCGGGAGCCACCCACCCCCCAGGACACCTACCTACTGCGTCGGGCTCTGGCTCAGTGCCCAGGTACCGTCCTTGGGACCGTGAATCCACCAGCTGGAACCTCTTAGACTCGAGGTTCTCCAGCACCTGCTCGTAGGTTTTGAGCAGGGAGCGGTCCAGGGTGGCTTTGAAGACGGCAGGCTCTGGGCGTGAGGGCTCCGATGTCACTGGGAGGCCCTCCTTCATCCAGTTTCGGAAGCCGCCGTTGAGCACCGACACGGTGCGGTGGCCAAACACACGGAACATCCACCAGACCCGGGGCGCGTAGAAGCAGCCCAGGTTGTCACCGTCATACACCACCACGTGCGTCTGGTTGCTGATGCCCAGGCGGCCCACGTAGTCGGCGAAGTGGGCCTCGCTGGGCAGCATCATCTCGTAGGGCGACTCTGTGTTCCGGCACTCCTCTATATCAAAGAAGGAGGCGCCGGGCACATGACGCTCGAGGTACTCCTTGCGGGCCTCGCGGGTGCCCGGCGAGTACCAGGATGCGTCCAGCACCCGTAGGCCCGGCCCCAGCTTGCCAGCCCGAACCGACTCCGCCAGCCACTTGGTGGAGACCAGCGCCCGGTAGAGCACCTGATGAACCATGGTTTCAGCTCTGCGCATCACCTGGCGCGGGTGGAAACCAGGAAAGAGAGCGGCATGAGGTCCGGGTGTACAGCGGGGCGGGGTCTGGGAGGAGCTTTTTCCCAGCGCACTCCCCGGGGGTGGTGTGTTCGCTGCAGCCCAGCAACCCAGCCGCGGCGCTCGAGGCACGCTGCGGGAGAGGTCTGCCTATTCGGCCCAGGAAAGGCCGCTCCGCCCCTCCCTGGGGCCCCGCCCCGCGCAGAAGGGGGCGGGGCGCGAGCCTCGGAGCGCCCCAGAAGGGGGAGCTGGCGGGGAGGGCGCCGGGTCCCGGGAGCTAGGGTTCTCGTCCTCGGGATCCTGCCAGAAAAGAGCGGCGAAAAGATGCCCAGGACAGGGGAGAGGGGACCTGTTGAATTTGGAACCCCCTTGGCTGGGAGGGGAGAGGAGAGGGAGCCCGGGGGAGGGGTCGCTGCGGCTCGCACACGCGCTCGCCCGAACCTCTGGCGAGCCCCCCACGGCCAAGCTCGCCCGCCTCCAGAACGCCCGCGCCCAGCCCCAGCTCGGTGCCCTCTGCCCCTGCTGGGTCCGAGGTTCCCCGGGCACCCTGCCCCGCTTTCGCCGGGGGGACCCTTCCCGAGGTCGCAGGGGCCAGACCGGTGGCCCAATCCCGAGCGGCCCGGGCGCCTGGCCGCCGCCCCACCCGGCCGCACTCACTCGCCCTCGCCGCCGCCCTGGCGCTCGTCCCTGACCGCTGGAGAAGTTGGCTGGTTCGAACCCGGAGCCCACACCTCCCTGGCCGGCCTGCACCATCGCGCGGCCGCCGGAGGGGGGTACGGCGCGCCGTCCGGCAGATCCCCAGCCTCGCGCCGCGCCGCCCCGCCGCGCCCGCCACCTGCCGCCCCCTCACAGTGCATCGCACCCCTCCGACCCCGGGGACCCTCCAGGGGGGCGCGGGGCCGACGCGGGGCGGGGCGCGGCGGCACGGGTGTCCCCCCCGGGCCGGCGAGTGGAAGGCGCGGGCAGCGGCGGCTCCAAGTGGCCGCGGCGGTGGGCTGTGCCCGAGTCTCCTCCCTTTGGCCGGTCGCAGGTTGGTGGCGGGAGGAGGGGACGGCCTCGGGAACGGGGAGGGGGCGCCCTGTGCTGGGGCCATGACCGATCCCGGAAGCCCGGAGCCCGAGACCCGGGTAACTGCTGCGGCATCGCACTTGCCTTTCTTTAGGGGGAGGTCGATCATTGGGGTGCGCGGCGCGGAGCTCCCCCGCGGGGTCTGAGCGGAGTAGAGGGCTGCAGTCTAGGAGGGAAGGCGCGCCCCTGGGTTCGCCCTAAGCATGGCTGTCCGCAGGCCGCTCCGGGTGGCCTGTTCCGTGGCCTAGGCGTGAGCGGCAGGTGGGAAGCTGGGGTAGGGGGGTGGGGTGGGGGTGTCGGGTCAGCTGGTGTCACCCGAGAGAGCAAGAGGGAGGGGGGAGGACTAATAAAACCCCACAGAGAGGCCAGGGAGACAATGCCAAGTGACCCAGAGGCTCCAAGGGAAGTAGCTGGAAAAGAACTCTCTGGAGTGAAACGAAACTAGCCTTGGTCAAGGCCTGCTCCGTGAGCACGTTGCTTCTAAGGTTTTACTGACTTCTCACAACAACTTTGCCGTGCAGGCCAGAAACTTATTTAAAGACCAGAAAGACAGGCCTAGTGAGTTACCCCAGGGGCTCACAGTGGGGTTGAGACCCCCACCCCCTCGCAGTTGTTAATCTCAGATCTGAAGCCCAGTGGCCTGCCTGCTGCCTTTGTTTACCTGGCTCACCCCCAAAGCCTCATAATTTA
This sequence comes from Lutra lutra, assembly GCF_902655055.1. Classification (NCBI taxonomy): domain Eukaryota; kingdom Metazoa; phylum Chordata; class Mammalia; order Carnivora; family Mustelidae; genus Lutra; species Lutra lutra. The sequence goes on from NC_062285.1 coordinate 133,867,371, forward strand.
AAAAAAAAAAAAAGCCTTTCTTTTTAATGAATCTATTTGATCGTAAGTTTGTATCATTACATTTTTTAACAATGGCTGTGTTTTACAACCACTTCACATCATTCCTGAAAAGGGAACCACTGTTTCCTCCAAGCTGGTGGGCCACCCCTGCTCCCTGCTCAGCGTTTTGCATACAGATGTGTGACATATGCCTGGAATGCTTTTCTCATCCCCCCTCTTTAAAAATTCTTTTTACTCTGAAGTCATCATATCCTCACATTGGCAAATGCAAACTTTGACAAGCATTTCCATGGAGAATCTTCTCGTGTTTGGCCCTGCCCAGGCTTCCCCTAGTGTAGGTGTGTGTGCTCTTGAGATGGGCCTGGGGCTGTCCCGTGTGTCCTGGATTCCTTCAATCCCAGAGCATCTGCAGGGGGTCAGGCCTGGCCAGCACCCAAAGGCCCTGATCTGCGCCCTTCAGTGACACACAGCCCGCTCTTCCAGACCCTCCTCTGCCTCCTTCAGGCCTATGGGACAACTGCCAATCAAGGGGGGAGGGGCTGCGGGATAACCTCAGACCTCTGAAGTCCCACCCAATCCTGAAACTAAGATTCTAGACATGCTGCTGTTGTTCAAAGTCTACCAGTGAGAGTAACTTCTCAGAAATAATAGGATTTTTATTAAGCCATTTTAAAATATTTTTTAATTATCTTTTTTATTAAGCCATTTTAAACGATGATTAAAACCAGCCAGTGCAATGGCTTATGATGGCTCTCAACACTCATTGTTTAATCTCCACTGTAAGGGCTGAAGGTTGGGCACCCACAGATGCTGGAATCACCCCTTAGCCAAAGCCCCCTTGGCGGCCTCCTTATCCTGAAAGTCTAGCGATAGTTTCCTGGGTCCCTGAAACCGTCCTCCAGGAAGACTTCCCATCCCTTCTGCTTCCGCCCTAGGCTTGAGGTTGTGGCCCCTCCGTGTTCACTCTGAACTCCAGACTTTCCTCGATGATGCTGTCCTCTGAGCAGGCCTGTGGCCTGTCTTTACACCAGGCCCGGCAAAATCGAGAGTTTCTCAGTGTCCAGCACAGGGCCTGGCCATGTGGGTAGAGTGACTTCCTAAAAGCCAGAGGAGTGTGGGAGGGGCTGGGGCACAAGGTGGAAGTCCAGCCTCCAGAGCCCAGCTCTGGCATCAGATCCCGAGGCTGCCCGTGACCAGCTGTGTGAGCAAGGGCAAGGCACTCCCATCTCTAGTCGCCTCCTGCAGAAAACAGGCGTCCTCACAGACCTACTCTAAAGGCTGCGGTGCTGAGCCTGGGCCGGGGCCCACAAAGCATCTGTTCTTTACCGCCCCCCCCACCGTGGCAGGACTGCTGGGTATGGATCTTAAGGTGGTGCCCTGCTGAAAGGGGAAGGGGGGCCAACCTGCCGCTCACCTGGTCACATACCCCGGCGGAGGGGGCACCTTTCTCGGACCTGCAGGAAGCCATCTAATGGACCAGGGGCTGTTGGACAGGGACTCAACATGTTCAGAGCATCCTGACCCCAGAAGGCAGTGACTTGGCTTGTCTTGGGCTGGTGTACTCTTAGCTGCTGGCCCAGCAGGGGAGCGGCGGGAAAAGGGGGTGAGGCAGGACCACTGTTGTAGCTGCTGTATGAACGTTCAGAGACAAAGTTCAGGCTCAAGGGGCCAAATCTGCCCTTGCAGGGCCCCCGGAGCCTGCACAGTGCTTGCCTGTGAACATGTGGAGTCCGGGGTCCGACTGCCTGGTGTGAGGTCTTTAGCCGCCAACCTTGGCCAACTCAGTGCACTTACGTGACCCTCAGTGTCACCCTCTGTGAAACAGAATGTTGCTAGCCTTCTTGGGGCCACTTGTTCCACTAATTAATTGAGAGCCTACGCTGTGTCCTGTGTGTTCTGAGGTATTGTGAGATTAAATGAGGCTCAGGAGTCCGTAAATCCCAGCCACTATCCCCATGAAGCTGCTTGTATAAACGTTTGATGAATGAACGAGAGAATGAATCCCACCAGGGACCTTGGGTGGCAGGCGAAGCAGAGCTGCATCTTGGGGAGGGGCTGAAAATTGGCCCCTACCTGCCCCTTCCTACCCCTACCTACCTGTCTTGAGCCCAGGCAGGTAGGGGCTCCTCCCCACCTCACCTCCAGCCAGCAGCGGTGAAGGGCAGGCGGTGCCCTGGAAGGGGTCAGGGTCATTCTGTTGCTCTGTGCTGTGTCTGTGTCCTCACGGGGGGAGGGGAGGAGAGGCCCCGGGATCGAAGTCTGCACCTGGGTTCACCTGGGCTCACCACCGCGGCTTTTCTGTGTTCCCTGGACTCTGCCCTCCCCGGGGCTCCACCGCCCCTGCGGGCTAGGGCCGGCCCCAGCGGTGCAGGCGGTTTCCAGCCATCCAGCCGGCCTCTTCCTCAGTTCCCTCCTGACATTCTCCCTCTCTCCCAGGCCTGCAGCCCCCGTGTCGCCACCGCCACCATGGCCCCACAGCAGCTGTTCCGCGCGCTCGTGTCAGCGCAGTGGGTGGCCGAGGCACTGAGGGCCCCTCGCGCGGGGCAGCCCCTGCAGCTGCTCGACGCCTCCTGGTACCTGCCCAAGCTGGGTCGCGACGCGCGACGCGAGTTCGAGGAGCGCCACATCCCCGGCGCCGCCTTCTTTGACATCGACCAGTGCAGCGACCGCACGTCGCCCTACGACCACATGCTGCCCAGCGCCGCGCACTTCGCTGAGTACGCTGGCCGCCTGGGCGTGGGCGCCGCCACCCACGTCGTGATCTACGACGCCAGCGACCAGGGCCTCTACTCGGCACCGCGCGTCTGGTGGATGTTCCGCGCCTTCCGCCACCAGGCCGTGTCGCTGCTGGATGGCGGCCTCCGCCACTGGCTGCGCCTGGGCCTCCCGCTGAGCTCGGGCAAAACTCGCCCCGAGCCCGCCGAGTTCCGCGCCACGCTCGACCCCGCTTTCATCAAGACGTATGAGGACATCAAGGAGAACCTCGAATCCCGACGCTTCCAGGTGGTAGACGCCCGTGCCGCGGGTCGGTTCAGGGGCACCGAGCCCGAGCCTCGAGACGGTAACAAACCTGCGCGAAGGGGCGGGTGATCAGCTCTGGCGCGGGCCCAGGTGTGCCCAGAGCTCTGCCTCTTCCTTGCCTTTAAGGACATCGCGTGGGGTGGAGTCCTGAGATTAGGGTTCTAGTTGCCTCCCTCCATAAGCTTCAGTGGCTTTATTCCTGAAGAGTGCACAGTAGTACTCGCCCCATCCCCACCCTCACCCGTGTTGTGGGCAGTGACTACCCCAAACTCACCAGGAACCCAGGGCTCCCTGGATAAGAGGAAGAAACCAAACAGCCCTACCCCAATTCTGCGGAAGTAGGGGCGTCTCTGCGGAATCGGAGGGGTGGCAGGCCCAGTTTCGGAAAAGCCCAAAGGGATGGGGTTTGATGGGGTGTATGCCATCCTGCTGGAGACGAAGGCAGACAGGAAGGGGAGGAGTCTGGGGCGGGGAAGTGAGTGGAACGTCCCTGGGAGGGACCAAGGCTTGCAGAGGGCAGGAAGGAGGGGGCACTAAAGAGAGAGAGGGAGGGATTGCTGCCCCAGGCTGGAAAGAAACTGAATAGAGGCGGTTGCTGGCCTGAGTGGGGGCCGAGCCTATGAGCTGGTTCCCCAGGAAAGGAGACTGCAAGAAAGCCCTCTATCGGGGGACAGGGGTCCCCACAAACGAGTGGGTCAATGGCCATGTTGGTGTGAACCTTTCCGTGATTCAGAGAGGTGGGTGCTCTCACTGGACAGAGGAGGAAACGGTGTCTCAGGATGGCTACCTTGTTCTAGGTCAGGAGGCGGCCCCGGGTGGGGCGGGGTGGGGGGGATTTGAGGCAGTTCATTTAACTCCCGTGAGCAACCAGTAATCACCCAGCTCTTCCTCTGCCTGTGTTCTTTGGGGAGGATGCAAAGAACTTGCCACTTCCCCTGGGAGCCTGTCCCTGAATTGCCTTCCCCATGCCCCTGAGTCAGGCCTGGGGGACCATGAGGGTCAAATGTCAAATGAGAACAAATGGATGAAATGCTCAGCTCCCCGTCTCACACATAAGGGGCACGAAGAGATGGGAGGTGACAGAGTGACTGTGTGCTTCTGTGGTTATAACTCTTCCCAGAAGTGCTTAACGATGCCTCAGTCCTGCTTGGTCATCCGCAAAGTGGGCTCATCTGTAAAGTGGGCAATGATGGGACGCCCCTAGCAGGCTCGTTGTGGAGCTGGACTGAACCAGCGCATGCAAAGGCTGGATCTAGATCAGTGGCAGACATCCCTTCATGGTCATTGTTCCCGCTACACGGGCTGAGAGCTGGACAAGCATGCCCCTCAGTGAGGGGCCCTGTCGGTCGGATAGTGTAGGGGGAAGCATGCTTTGCTTGGTGGGGATTCAAGGCACAGGGACAGCCCGGCTCTGACAGTGACCAACCCAACTGGAGAGCTTGCTCTTCTTGCTTCCTCGCATTGGTCTCTATGTGATGTCTCCCATTGAGCTGCTTCCGCACCTTCGTGGGGAGGCACGGTGCACTCCCACCTCCCTGTGGACCTGGAGCGCTGCCTGTATGCTAAGTCCTGCCAATAGCTACTCATACGGGTCCGCAGCTCCCTGGAGGAGTGTCTCCCCACTGCAGGGGGAAACCGGGACAGAAGTCACCAGTCTAGAGCCCCACCCCAGTGGCATTCAGTCTTGATTTTTGAATCATGGGCTGTAAGGGTTGATTCTGTTGCAAATCTCAGTTCTTGGCGTGAAAATGGGGATATTAGTGACACCTGCCTCATAGGGGATGGTAAAAGCAAAGTGATTAGGTTTAAGGGGGGGTGACCCTCTCAGTGAACGGCTCTCTAGCCTTGCCCAGATTCCACGTGCTATGATCGAAGTGATCTTTTGAAAATGGAAATCTGGTTTCTGCTTGTAGTCATGGTCAAAGCTCTATGTCTTAATCAAGGTGGTTCCTCTTGGGCCTTAAGCCCCTCTGTGTCTGTGCTTTTGCCCAGTGACCTTGAACCCCTCTAAACACCATGTGATTTCCTGCCTCCTCTGATTCCCTCCCCCTTTCCCTAGTCTGGGGTGCTCTCAGACCCACTGCCCAGACCTGTCCATGTGACAGACCCCTACTCACTCGCAGCGCCTTCTCAGAGAAGCTTCCCTGCCTCCCCGCCCCCATGGCCTGGCGTTAGCAGCACCTGCTCTGGGGCCTCTCTGACCTGGGCAACTGAGTCTGTGTGCCTCAGTCTCCTCTTCTGTGTAAAGGGTGGGGGCGGGGGGCAGGGGTAGTCATTTCTGTCCTGTAGAGTTTGGGGGAGTATTAAAGGAGAAGATACAGTGGAGGGGCTCTGAATAGTGTGTGGCACAAAGTAAGTGTTCAGTTCAAGGATTATTGTTTCTGTTAATATCTTTTATAATATGTCCCATGACATCCTTGGGCCTTTGTAACACTGCTCATCGGTGTAATGGCTCAGCGATGCCTGTCCACCCGGCCCAATCCGTTCCTTTACTGCAAAGGCAAGGAGTCCTAGCCAGGCGGAGGGCTTGTTTATCTTTGTTCCCCTCCACCGTCATGCCCCCAGCACATGGGTGATCAGGAATCCAGGGGAAGAGTGAGACTCTGGTGGGGTCCGAGTCGTAGATCCCCATTCCAGCCAGGCCTGGCACAGTACCAAGCCTCAGCATGCGCATCTGTAAACTGGGGATGCCTGTAAGTGGTATCTGGGTTTTCTGGGGGTGAGGACTGCGTGGGGCAGTGCGTGTAGAGAGGGTTCAGTGCTGTGGCTGCCTGGGAGGCTCTCATACTGCAGTGGCCGTTTCTCATACGCCCTTGTCCTTGTCCCCACCTTCCTGCTGTCCTGCTGCAGGCATCGAACCCGGCCACATCCCCGGCACAGTGAACATCCCCTTCACGGACTTCCTAACCAAGGAGGGCCTGGAGAAGAGCCCCGAGGAGATCCACCGTCTGTTCCAGGACAAGAAGGTGGACTTGTCCCAGGCACTGGTGGCCACATGTGGCTCTGGCGTCACAGCCTGCCATGTGGCTCTGGGGGCCTACCTCTGCGGCAAACCTGACGTGGCCATCTACGATGGCTCCTGGGTAGAGTGGTACATGCGCGCACAGCCAGAGGAAGTCATCTCCGAGGGCCGGGGGAAGACCCACTGAGACTAGGCAGGACACAGGGAGCTCTGCCCAGCCTCCTTGTTGACTCTGCTCTGACCAAGTGTGTGTTTCTTCCTGCGAGCCAGGTGGCACGTTAGGGGGACATCCCCAAGGCCAGGAGTTCCGTTGACTTGTGGGCTCCCAGTGGAGGCAGGAGAGAAGGTGGTGGTGGGCACTGGGGGAGCAGCTGCCCCACACGCCAAGTGGGGGCCCTCCCTTGTTTCACTGTTGAGGAAATAAAATAGCCAAGGGCTAAATCTTTCTAACTGGGGGTCTGCCTGGTGTTCCTGATGAGTCGACGGTTCTAGCATGCCCAGCAAAGGGAGCTCCGCGGAGCCTGAGGGATTTGGGGATCGCTTCCCTGCCTTCCGAGCAGGACAGGAGCCCCAGGACCCTTCCATTCCTGTGACCAGAGTGCCCCCAGCAAACTGTCTTCCACCGCGTAATGCTGGGGGTCTCACTGCTGGCTTCCGGGCCATTTAAGATGAATCTTGCTGTGATATGTCTAGAGTGCCACCCATAGGCCCACCCAGGTCCACAATGCTTCCAATGTCAAGACAGAGATAGGTCTAAACGGGCAGGAGGCTGTACCGCACAGAGGAGGCCTGTCCCAGCCCCACCGGGATGTTCAAGAGAGGGGTTAAGTTCATCCAGGTTGGAGTTCAGCCACCTGGGTTCCCACACTTGGAGGCTATCCTCTGGAGCAATGGGGCAGGGGGGGTGGGGGGGTTGCCAGGGGGTTTGATCCTTTCTGCTCAAAGGAACACCTCTGCCCCCAGGCTTGCCTCCCGTAGAGGCTCTGTCCTCCTCCTTGCATTTGTCCTTTGTGCTGAGATGGACATGGTGTCTGAGAAAGCCCCAGGTGGCCCCTGCCTGAAGTTGGGTCACATCTCCCCATCTCTAAGCCCCCAAGGCACCCCTCAGTAGCAAAGAGGCAACATCGGTTGGTATTGGGGAGAACCCCAGAAGAACAAAACCAGAGAAGACAGTGACTTACCCAAGGGCACATGATGGATTTACCACAGAGCTGGACCAGACCCAGGTTTTCTGACTCTGAATTTACTCTTCTTTGTACCTGCAATCCCCATCCCACGTCCTCTGACGCTGAGTCACCTCCCAAGTCCGCAGCTGTGAGGGAGTCAACAGGACAATATCCTGGTTTTCTGAATGAGAGCTCTAAAGTTGGTCCCAACCTCTCCGAGTCCATTTCCTCACCTGTAAAATGGGAAGGACGCATACTTCAGAAGAAAGGATTTCAGATGAAGATTTAACCAAAAACTCATGGCAGAGTCCCATTTTTTTTTTTTTAAAGATTTTATTTATTTTAGAGACAAGAGCACGCACAAGTGGGGGGAGGGAGAGGGACAAGCAGACTCTGTGCTGAGCACGGAGCCTGACATGGGGATTGATCTCTGGACCCTGAGATCATGACCTGAACTGAGATCAAGGGGCCCGATGCTTGACCGACTGAGCCACCCAGGCGCCCCGGCAGAGTCCCATTTTTCGAGCTCAGGGTTTCTCCACCCCAGTCCTGCTGACGTTTCGGGGTGGGGGGAGCATTCTCTGTTGCCGGGGCCGTCCTGTACCTTGTGGGGTGTTTAGCAGCATTTCTGGCCTCTACTCACTAGACACCAGGAGCACCAGCCAGTTGTGACAACCAAAAGTGTCCCCAGACATGACCAAATGTCCCGGGGGGCGCGGGGGGCAAAAAGCACTCTGTTGAGAACCACAGCTCTAGGGGCAAGTAACAGTTGAGCCCAGCAGTCAGGACAGTGTAGACAGGAATCCCCGTGTGGAGGGGACCTTGTCTCCCCATCACGAGCCCGTTCCTCTAGAGGCTACATTTAGCAGCCCAGAAGCCTCCCTCCTTTGATGCTCAGATAAGCCTCATTTTTCTCTCTCGGGAAAGGAAACATCTCTGCCTCTCCAGGGAGAGGGGTTTGTGTGCAAATGCAGATGAGTTCTGATCTGGCTCCTGTCTCAGCTACCCCGTTCAAGGCTGCCCGACCTCCGACACCGCAGAGCCTCTCTGAACCTCTGTTTCCTCATCTTTAAAATGGGAGGAATCTCACTTCCCTTGAGCACTATGGGGGTTACATGAGAGAATCCCCCGAAACTGTTGAGCTTGCTGCTGGGCACAGTAACTTCAAGTGCTCCTGTTTTTTTTTGTTTGTTTGTTTGTTTTTAAGTACTTTACTTGGGACGCCTGGGTGGCTCAGTCAGTTAAGTGGCTGCCTTCGGCTCCGGTCATAATTCTAGCGTCCTGGGATCGAGCCCCACATTGGGCTCCTTGATCGGCCGAGAGCCTGCTTCTTCCTCTGCCTCTGCCTGCCTCTCTGCCTGCCTGTGCACGCCCTCTCTCTCTCTCTCTCTGACAAATAAATAAAAAATCTTAAAAAAAAAAAAAGGACTGTTACTTAATTCAGCATGTTGAATGCCTCCTGTACTTGTGGTATTGGGGCAGAGGGGGCAACAAATAACCAGAACTGTGTTCCTGTCCTCAAAAAGCTTCCCAGCCAGAGAGTGAATCTGGTCAGTGCTATCATTTCCACAGAGAGGGGAGGACCTCGAAGTGGCAACAGACTCATTCTACAAGTGAGAAAAACAAGCTCAGAGAGGTTGGGTGATTTGCCTGAGGACACACAGCTAGTTTGAGAGAGGGGCCTACCTGGAATTAGAAAGCCCTTCCAGGGGTTCTTGTGTTTGGTGGTTTTCCAGATTTGGAGGATCAAGGAGAGAATGGAGGGTCGCTTGGGGTTTGGAAGCACAAGTGACAAGCTTGGGGAAGATAACCCAGCTCCACAAGGAGGAGACACTCTGAGCTACAAGATTTGAGCTAGGGGTTTGGCTAGGTTCTCTTCCCCCATCCTTGTCCTCCTCCCAGCCAGGAACCCCGGGCAGATCCAAGCTGAGGCTTTTCCTCCCAGGGAAGGTCCCAGATGGGTCTGGACAGGTTTGGAGAATGTCCCAGGGGCGGGAGAAAGGAAATTGAGCCCTGCCTGTCTAGGATTCCGAGCTGCTGTTTAATTTTGAGGCATTGACTGGATTCTGCCCTGCCTCTTGCAAGTCTCAACTCCCAGAATGATTAACCGCAGGGAGGGGGCGTCCTGGCCGCTGCCAGCGCCTGGACTACCCACCCTGTGTATTCCAGGCAGGAATTCGCCACACTGGACGAGGGTGATGAAATTTTTGTCCACCTGGCAAATATTTGCTGAGCACCCCTCTGTCAGGGACAGCTGGACAATTCCCAACCTTGTCGAACCAGCTGCGCAGGAATGTGTGCTCACTCCTTGGATCGTTGCCACGAGGGGTCATGGCCCAAAGCCCGCGCCCCACACTCAGTGGACTGAATAATGAATCAATGTACTGATTTGCTCCTGGTGCTTGGAATCAGTTCTGCACGAAGCCCCAGAAGGCCTGCCTTCCAGATCCTTCTGGGAGGGGCCTCGGTCATCTAGTCTGAGAAATGGGAGCAAACTCTCGGGGTGACGTCAGGTAAGGTCAAGTTTGGAACAGTACAAGGTGTCACTCCTGCTGGAATAACCCAGCTAGCTATATAAGGACAATGGAGTTTTATTTCTGAATTTATGGGGGAATGAGTCATTCAGGAAGAGATGGAATTTTTAGGTTACTGAAGCTTTCTAATTTTAAGCACCGGAAGTTTCAACATATTTACCTGTTGGGGGGAGGGTGGGTGGGTGGAATGTGGTATACTGAGGGTGCCTGGGCCGCCAGTAGACTTGTAGTCTGGTGACTGTCACATTCTTCAGAGTCTCTGCCTGCTTCAAGGTGGGCCCACGCCCTCTGGATAATGAACAAGTTCTTCTAGTGGCTTAATCCACTGTTGAACCCGTCACTCTCATACGTGGGCTGCCAGCAGCTTGCAGGACCCAGATCCCCACTGAATTCAGATCCCTGCTGGAGCCCTAACCCTACCCCTCTGTCCATGTCCCCCCGGCTCAGTGTACACAGCCACCACCAGGGGTCACCTGTGCCCAGACCGGCAGTGAGTCTCCAGATTCTGCCTCTCTCGGCCTGTGGAGCTCTACCCTTCTTCCCACGACCTTGGACCTCTTGCCACCCCACAGCCAGGATACAAAGATGCAGCCTGTCCCATCCACGAACTCCAGCACCCACCTGCAAGACATGCCTTAGACCAGGATCTAGGGGCGTGGAGACTAAAGTCAGACCCTGAGACGGGGAACTGAGCCAGTGGGGAGGGGAGGAGAGACACACAGACCACGATAGGTGTAATGAGGAGCATCTAAGAGGCGGAACACAGAACAGGAGAGGGGGGAGTAGGTAGTTCTGGCTCTGAGAGGCATGGGGCGGGCAGCCCCTTTAGGGACTCCCTGGACCACGCCTCCAGACCTCATGTAGAGAAGTGAGAGTGATCGGGGTTCAAGCCCGGACCTCCTGCTTCCTGGCTGTGAGTTTGGCAAGTACCCCAGATACCAATCTGTGATGTGGGGCTAACCCAGTACCCACCGTATAGGATCAGATTCCTACAAAACACTGGGAACAAAGCCCAGAACAGGAAGCACTACGTACATGCATCATTACTACTTTTTTAAAAAAGATTTTATTTATTTGAGAGAGAGGGAGAGAGGGAGGGCAGATGAGAGGGGCAGAGGGCAAGGGAAAAGGAGACTCCCCTCTGAGCAGGGAGCCCAATGCGGGGCTCGATCCCAGGACTCTGGGATCGTGACCTGAGCCGAAGGCAGACGCTTAACCGCCACACATTGTTACTGTTACTAACATTCTGTCTCACCCCTCACTCCTGCCTCCCTGTGACAGCCTGAACACACGTGAGGGTACCTGCCTTATTCATGGTTCGCTTCCTGCCCCCAGCACAGTGACCGACATGGACAGGTCTTAGTAAATGTTTGACCTATACACATAAATACCCTGGTAGGGCTAGGAGAGACCTTAATAATCCCTCCTGTTTCTCCAGAACCTTCCCCCACATCCTCCAGGGAGGATGCTAAGTGTTTTTGTGTTCCTTTAATCCAACAACCCTGAAAATAGTGTTCTTCTCCATTTTACAGGTAAGGAAGGTGGAGGCTTAGAGAGGTCACAGGAAGGTGAGGGCTAGGATTGCAGTCTTGGTGGGCGTGAGGACCAGGCCCTCATCATTAGTCAGAGGCAGGAGCCCAACTGCAGAATATGGGGCCCAGAATGAGGCAGGAGGGGCCTGTGGAAGCTTCCAGGCCCGCCAGGTAGCTTCTGGGGGCTGGTGCTTGGGGAGTTATGACCCCAGCGAGGCTGGCTGTGTCCAGGCTTCCTTCTTGCCTTCTTCCCCTCCCACAGGGGCCAGCCTCCGCCCCCTCCCACAGCCTCTTCCCATTTTCAAAGGGCTTGAAAATCAGTGGCAAGCCCATGAGAGAAAGCAAGTCAAATAAGAATAAAGGGGCCTGAGTGGGAGCCCAAGGGCTTCAGGGTGCGGGCTCCCGTGCTTGTGTAATCCCCCCAGGGCGAACATTGAAAAGGGGGAGCCTCACTCAAGGAAGGGGCTGTTTCTGGTGCTGCCCAGTTGACTTTTCCAAATTTGAAAGCAAGAAAGCAGGGAGATAATGACTTTTGTCCATCTGGGTTTACTTCTTTCCCCAGGGTTCCAGGAAGCACCCCTTCTCTCCTCCTCCAAGGGGCTGGGGGACAAAGTGTCCGGTAAATGCTCCCTCCCACCTGTGCAGAGCAGGTCAGGGTGGGAATTCACTAGCAGACCCGTGCTTGGTCTTCTGACAGGCGGAGGTGACAAAGGCCCTGCCCGTGGCTGCACAGGATTCTGGGAGAGGCAAGGAGCCTGATGTGATGGGTGGCGACAGACAGCAGCAGCTGGAGAGAGCGGTGGGCCCGCCAAGAGCTCCCAGCCATCAAGACCTGCTCTGGGCACTTCCGTAAGCGGAGCCGGAGACTTACCCTGGGGAAGCAGAGGGCCTCCGGCTTGCCGGCCCTCACACTTCCCACTGGCTCCTCACTCCCTTGGCCCCGAGCTCTTTCTGGCTGCCTAGTTGCCCTTTATGGGCGCTATACTCATGTCCAGCTCCGCCATCTTGACTTGGCCCTTGGCCTGACTCACTGTGGTGTCCACTCTGGCAGCTCCCATAGGAAAACAGAAGACCGCTAAGAAATGTAGAAGAAATGATGGACTAAGGGCGGTGGGGACGGGGATCACAATTTGGCCATCATATAGGTATGGCAAGAATCATCAGTGACTATTCAAATAAGGGATGAGATAAAAGTGTTTGCTGGAAAGCAGGATATTAATAGTCTCCATGTGTCTCCCCACAAGATACCGATGCGTTCACAGGGCAAGACAGAGATGGTACAGATCAGCGACTTGACTGCCACCTCCTTCCTGAGTGACCGGTTGACCTTACCAGCGACGGGATAAACAGACATGAGTCCCTCCTCACCAGGGGCCATGAGGACACAGCTCCACTTCCCAGGGTTCCTGCCCCAAATGCACACAGCGCGTGTAACCATGAAGCAGTATCAGACAAGCCCAAATGGAGGGCATTCTCCAAAATAAACGGTCTATTCCCCTCAAACACGGGAGACAAAGAAAGACTGAGGAACAGTTCCACACCAGAAGAGTAAAGAGACGTGACCATGGAATGTGACGCTTTCTGGATGGATCCTAAAGGACTTTCTGCTCTCTTTTGCTGTAAAGGACATTAGCAGGACAAGGGGAGCTTTGAAGAAATCTGTGGATTAGTTCATGGCATCGTACTGATGCTCCTTTCCTGATGTTGGTAATCTCACCAAGATTGTATAAAAGACGGTCCTGATGTGTGCCTCGCACGGAAGGGTTCAAGTGCGAAAGCACATTAACTCTAGGATTTGCTCTCTGAGAACGGAAGAGCCAGTGTAGTAAAATGTGAGCATTTGGTGAATCTGAGCGGAGGCTCCACCAGAATTTTTGGTATTATTTTTGCAACTTTTCTCCAAGTCTGAAATTGCTTCAAAATGAAATGCTATTTTTTAAACGCAGGCTTTTCTGATCCAGTTTCAGCCAGAGCTGCTAACTGCACCCACATTCTAAAACGAGGTGCTAGACCATCTAAAGCAGTTTTTCCAACCCAGGTGGTTAAGAACTGGTTTTAGAAACCCCAGGAGACGGCTCCCTCCTGCCTAGAGTCGGGAGAGATGCCAGTAGAAGGAACTGAAAGGTAGAGGGGGGACTCTCTCTTCAGGGAACTGTTGGGGTGCTCTGCTTCTCCCCCTCATGGGGGAAAGTGCACGGTGAGAGGGAGCTCCCCTTCTGGAAGGTGGAGGGAGTGGTGCTTAAGGAAACCCATCTGCAGAGCTTGACCTGTGTGTCCTGGATTCCAGGGGTGCTCAGAGGCGGGCTGGGACCCAAGCCTGGGAAAGCTTGCAGGAGGGATGCCGATGTGGCTGCCCGTTCCGTGGTGGAATCAGAGGTGCAGGTTGAACACTGTCCAAGCCTTGGTGGAGCCTTGGCTTTTGGAGAACCAGTCGAGGACCTGGATGAGGAGTGGTGACTTGGAGCTGTCCATAAGGGACATTGTGCACACCAGCTATGGGCTAGGGCAGCAGGATAGTGGGCAGTGGGACCTAAAGGAGGTGGTCCTTGAGTAGGGTGTCCCAGACAACCAATCAGAGGAGACCCTGCCCAGGAAGGAAAGTACAGTGTGAGGCTGTGGGGGAGGGCGCTCCAAAGAGCCCTCAAAACAATCTTCCAGGAAAAAAAAAACAGCTTGAATCTTAGCTCTGGCCACAGGAAAAGGGCACTAGAGGGCATGGGTGCCAGGCAAGGAAAATCTTCCCTTTCTTTTCCCATCTCTATTCCACACCAGTCATGGAGGGGCCAAGGAGAGGAGGGTGGAAGGAGCAGGAGAATCTGGGAGGTCCCGAGGGGTCCAAGATGTAAAATGGCAATTACCATCGCATCTCCCTGTTGGGTTGGGATTAAAAGAGATAATCCATGAACGTGCTTGGCGTGGACCTGGGCCCATGGAAGTGCTCATAAATGTCCCTGCGGCAGCAGGAGCAAGGAGCCCAGGGGCCCAGGGGCTGCGCAGTAGATGCCTGGTTCTGTGTGATTCCTGATTCCAGCTGCAGCAGGACATCAGCCGGACCCAGAAGGGCCTTTGCTGGGCAGAATGAGGTCCCTGCAGGAGGCAGATAAGACTGAGCCGATGGTCAGGGCCTCTGTCCCCTGGAGCTGAGCTAAAAAGAGAACCAGTGCCAGCTGACTGGACTGCGTGGGCTTGGTGGGCCGGGGGGCTGGAGGGGGGCTCGAGGTGGGCTGGAGGGGGGCTCTCCAAAGACCGGAGCGCGCTGGCGCGCCCCCTGGCGGCGAGGCCGAACCGCCCACCCCTCCCGCGGGCTCGGGGACCCCCTGGCTGAAGAGGGCAGCGCGGGGGTTCAGCACCCGGCAGCGTCACCGCCAGCCCCAGCGGCACTTTCGTGCCAACTGGAGAAAGGTGCCCCTTCCTCCAGACATTCCGCTGTCCCTTCGCGGTGCGAATGGCGCCCCCTGGAGCCCGCAGAAATTATGGGCTCTTCCAGGGGAAGGTCTGCGCCTCCTTCATTTCTGAAACTCTAAAGCCCAGCGCTCAGGGCAGGCTTGGTGAAGGTCGACAATCCGAGGAAGTTCTAGGTAAAAGCATCGGGACATATTTTTCTTTTATAAATATCCAAGTCCGCGGGCCAGTTATGCAACGTTCCGAGCCCCGTCTGTAAAATGGGCACAAAAATACTGACCTCGGCTGGAAGGAGAGCCTGTCTGAATATTTCTGGGCGCTCGGGACTCACTCTTACTGACTGAATATGCCCGTTTCTCGCCTCAGGTGACCCGCAAAGGCGACTCAGAACCAACAACCCCCACTCTGGACTAGGAGGCAGAGCTGAGGGCCAAGGCAGTGACAGGATTGGATTGGGTGTAAACACAACAACAGAGTCGAAGCTACTCAGAATGTTCGAACATCGGAACGTGGGAAGAGGAGGACTGAACCCCAAACCCCAGCAGGGCCGAGTGACAGCTTAGTCACGGAGCTGACAGCAGATGTGAAACTGCTCAGACATGGGAGGCACTGCTAACACGAGAAGATTCGAAACAGGCTGCGGCAGTGACCTCAGGTGAGGACTTTGGGATATATCCATGTTCCTTCAGCTCCAGTGGGGGGGTCAGGGGGACTCCTGGGTCACTCTGGGTCTGGGGATTTAACCTGAGGAAATGATAGCTGCTGTGCTCTGGAGGGTGGGTCCTTGGGGGTGGCCTTTCTCTCTACCTGTCCCTGCAAACCTGGCATGGAGGAGAGGGTGAGGTTGGTTCATCCCGGGCAATGGGAATGGATTTGAAGGACCATTAAAGTGCCTTGCCTCAGGCCCCGATCTCGGGTCCAACCAGCAGTAGACAGGGAGGCAGGGCTGGTTCCAGCAAAGCCAACACTCACAAAAGCTTTGCTCAGGAAATGAGCTGCGTGTTCTTCACATGCCTTCCCCTGTTAGCTCATGGAGTCCTGACAACTGCATAATTACCTATAACTATTACTATTCCTCACTGAGGTACAGAGAGGTTAGGTGACTTTGCCAAGGTCACCTGGCTAGCAAGCCATAAAGCCTGGGCTGGCATGCTTGTCTGGGATCCTGTGCCCCTGAATCACCCCTCCTCCGGTCTCACCTGCTTTCCAAGGCCCAGTTCAGAGCCCTATTAAGGACTTGAAAGCTGCTCTTCTCAGAAGGGGACAGCAGGGAGCAGTGTAACCAACAAGCCTTAGAAGTTTGGCTCTCTTCCAAGGTAATCATCATCCTGAGAAACTGTCTCAGGGATGTTTGGTTTTGTCCTCTAAATGGGGAAGACATGCAAAAAACCAAGAAGAGTGCCAGTCCGCAATCAGAAACAGGACCGCTGTTCTCCTGAGCATCACACCTGGAGAGACAACTGTCGCTTCCCCCACAGGCACCGCAAACGCAGGTCAGCCCCAAACTGACCTCATCCCCCTGCTCACTGCCCAGATATGCCTCTCCTCCTATACTGCCTCCCTTGCTTTATAGAACCTTCTACTTCTTCTGCGTCCTCCCTGCCTCTCACACTCCCTCGAACCCAAGTCTCTTCCTTCCACTTCCTACATACTGACTGAATCTACCCTCTTTCGTCTTGGCCTGTTGACTCTGCCCGGTTGGGGCTTCCCCCTGTCCTGACCCAGATGACCTCTTAACTAGACTCTCAATGTTTCAAACCATGCAGCCCCCGGAGTGCTCCAAGTGGCCAGTCTAACCCCATCACTCCCTGCCTACATGCCTTAAGTGGATAAAGAAATATTTCCTGCTCTAGCTTTGTTTTAACTAACAATGGCCGAGGGCTCACACTACGTTCTAGGACTGCTGCTGATCTGACAAGCCAGTCCATATCCCACTTCACTCATCTACCCAACCACCCATCCCCCCATCCCCCCATCCATCCCCCCATCCATCCCCCCATCCACCCACCCATCCACCCACCCATCCACCCCATTCATCCATCCACCCACCCCATCCACCCATCCCCCATCTATCCATCCACCCATCCACCCATCCAATATACTGAAAGCCAGGGACTAAGCCAGACGTTTAACAGACACTAATCTTCATAACAACGCTCTGTGGGAGCTACTATTATAATTCTCATTTTGCAAAAGGAAAAACAACCAGGCTCAGAGAGGAAGTTGCTCAAGAACATATTGGTGAGTTCTCAGGAGCAACCCTCTAACAGCTGTGACCTATTCCCTGCCAAGGGGGAGGGCCTTGTGGAGAAGGCAGAGTCTTGGGTCATAACTGAACTTTCAGCACACATAATTGAACTTTCAGCACACTAGGCTGTCTAGTGTGGGGAACCTGGGGTGGAGGGGGGCACCGGGATCACTGAGGGGAGCCTTAGACCCCTCCTCTTTAATCCAGGACCAGGACAGAAACATCAATGAGAGAAAGTGGAGGAGGACAGCTTCCCTTTCAGCCCTCGTCCCCACCTGGTTCCAGATGACATGAAGAGCTGTCCCTCTTCCCCTTCCCTGCAGTATCCAAGATGTCAATGCCAACTCCAGGTTATCTGGCTTAGAAGGGGACCCTCGGAACCAACCCCTCCTTCCCCTCCCGAATTACAGATGGGAAAAGTGAGACCTCACCTAATACCTCAGCCTACAAAAGCAGGAGTGAAAACCCAGTCCTCCTGACTTTGACCCACTGCCCTGTCCACCCTTCCTCCCTAGACACCTTTCTCAGGGAGCACTGACCGCCCATGGCAGGGAGGCAGGAAGTGTGCCTTGGTGGTCACCTGGAACCCACCTGGGTTGCCATCCTGCCACTCACCAGCTGTGTGAGTCAGGGAAGTCACTTCATATCTGTGTCCTGCTCTGTACGATATGGGTATAGTGATACCGACCTCACAGGGCTGCTGAGCGCCTCAGTGACTAATACAGACATGCAAAGCATCTGAAATATAGCGGGTGGTCAGTCAACTTTAAGGCCAGCTATGTTGTCCTTAAAGAACTTACCTTGGCAGAGAACCCAGCCGGCCCCAACCCACACATCATACAAAGGGCAGTATGAAAGCATCTTGGAAAACAGATACAGGTAAATGCTACAGAATCCTGGGAGCAGTAGCTTCTTTCCGTTATCGGCTGTTTGGTGACCCAGACCCGACAAAGTGGAAACAGTCCTGTGTAGAGCACACAGGAGGGAGGAGTGCCGGTTTGGAGTAGCACTCTCTATTGTCCTGGTGACCTCGAATCTGACCTTCCCCAAACACCATGATTTGGATAAAGGTCGTCTTCTAGAGGCCGGGTCTGCGGGCCGCCCACGAAGCGCCGAGTGGCTCGGGCTGCGAGGGCGGCTCGGGGGGCCCCGGAGACCCCCACCCCCGCCCCCACCCCGGCCGCCCCGCCCCGGGGCGCGGACTACAGCTCCCGGCATGCCCGGCGCGCGGTACCTGCCCGCCCCTAGCCGCCGCGCCCGGAGGATGCAGACGCCGGGGCGAGCGGGGAGGATGGAGGCCGGGGAGGCAGCGCCGCCGGCGGGGATGGGCGGCCGCGCGGCGGGCGGCTGGGGCAAGTGGGTGAGGCTTAACGTCGGGGGCACGGTGTTCCTGACCACCCGACAGACGCTGTGCCGGGAGCAGAAGTCCTTCCTCAGCCGCCTGTGCCAGGGGGAAGAGCTGCAGTCGGACCGGGTGAGGCCCGCGCGGTGAGCGGCCCGCGGGCTGGGGGTTCTTTGCCCGCTCGAATCCGGGCTGGCCTGGCCGGGAACCCGGCTGCTTTTATATCCCAAGAGCCGGAGGCAGGAAGAACTGGCGAGGGGAAGGGAGGAGGAAGTGGTTGGGAGAGCGAGGGATGTGCCCATTGCCGTGGCAACGGGACAACGCCAGGCCGCGGCCATTTGGAGCCTTCTGAGCACTGCCCTGGGCTTCCACCTCGGGGGGCTGGTAGGATCGGGACTCTCCCCCTTCTTTAGGGCCTTCCCTCCTTCCCCAACGGGACTCCCGCACTGGGGAAGGGAATTGCTGAGCCTGCTTCCCCCGCCCTTGGGGGTGTGGGTGGCCTAGGAGGGCAGGGAGCTGGGTGGAGAAGTCCTGGGGTGCCTTCTGAGCTGGGCCTCATCAGGGAGGAGCCCTGGCCTATCTGGCACCATTTCTGGGCTCCCATCCCGGCTCTGCTGCAAACTGCCTGCGTGACCTTGGGTCGGACCCCTCCCTGCTCCAGGCTCAGCCTCCTGTCTGTAACCAGAGGAGGCTGGTCTGGAGGTGACCTCTAGGACCCCCTCTCCCTCATTCCCTGACCCTCTGATGCTATGACCTTGGGCAAGTCCCCTTTTTCCCCCTGTAGAGTTGCACGGATGCCTGCCCTGCCTCCCTGCAGGCCATGCCTGTCCAATGAGATAGCAGCTCCTTTGGTAACTTGTAAACATCCCACGTCCCCACAATGACTGGGGATCTGATGGAGATAGTGTAGGGCTGGCTTCAGAGGAACAGCCTCTAAGAGGGACGATCACTGAACCCTACTCTGGGTTGGGTGCCCCTCAGAACTCACTGGATGCTCATAATGACCCCTAGTTAGGGGGGAGCAGAGCGAGGCTCAGAGAGGCCAAGTCCCCAGCCCAAGGTCACACAGCGAGAAAAAGGCAGAGGCAGGATTTGCTTCTAGGTGTTTCCGACCCTAAAGCCTTTCTCCTCCATCATGCCCCTTTGTTCCAGGGAAGAGCAGACTGCATTCACTCCCTCCCTCCAATCCATACTGGGCCTGGAGTGGGGGTCGGGTTGGGGGTGGGAGAGCCTCCCTCTCCTCTCATGGCCTGTGCCCCTCATCTCCATAGGATGAGACCGGGGCCTACCTCATTGACCGTGACCCCACCTACTTTGGGCCCATCCTGAACTTTCTCCGGCATGGCAAGCTGGTGCTGGACAAGGACATGGCTGAGGAGGGTGAGTTGCGCCAGGGGGCTGGCTGGGAACTGCATCCTAGCCCTTGCCCTCTGCAGGCTACCAGGGCCTTCCATGGAAGTCCCAAGCCGTTTCTCCCAGTTGGGAGGCGGGGTGGGGGTAGGGACAATGAACTTCTTCCCTGCTGCCTGCCTCATGATCCCTGAAAAGGCTGAATCTCAAGGCCTCTGCATGGGTTGAGCCTCGGAGCTCTGCCGAGCTGACCTCACCCGAGTTTCGCTGAGTGCCCACAGAGAAGCAGAGGATAGAGGGAGCCTGTGAGGCCGGCAGCCTCTGGTGTGGGCACGGATGCTCTTTCCCCGGACCTCCTGGGAAGCCAGGTGTGCTCGGGGTGGAGGTGGGCATGGGAGGAGGAGGTCTGGCTCTTTCTCTGTGGGTGATCCAGTATCTCGGGTGCCTGGTGAGGGCTGGCAGGCAGCCGGTGGGTGGAGCAGGTGACTCTTCCCCAAATCCAGCGGCCTCTCAAACACAGCTGGCTGTGGGTGGAGGTGGGGGAGGGGATCCTGCTCCCCCAGCAGGGGTTTGGTCCGTCTGGGGCCTAGGTGGCCGAGGCCCGTAGATGCCCACTTTGGGCTCCAGCAGATGGTTCAGGAAGCCATGCCTGGAAGAATACCCTTTTGGCAAAGCCTCAGCCATGGGCAGGGCCTACAGTCAACTCTGAGGGGCCCAGGGCGTGGCTCTGGGTCAGACACAGCCAGGCCAGCTGGTCATGTCACTTCTCCTTTCTCCGCTTGTGTGTATAAATTAGGGGCGGTGAGAGCGTGCTTTGGGACAACAGGTGCCTTGAGTCCCAGTGCTCATACCCTGTGGGCGTCTAGCACAGCCCATCCTTCCTCACTTGGGGCCCACGGTCTCCCTTCCGGACCCACATGTACGTGGTGTTCTAGAGGCCAAGTAGCTCCCTAGGTGGGCTAGGGCTCACATTCAGAGTGAACGGTGGGCACCCACCCCACCGCTTTCGGGTGGCTCCTCAGGGAGCACAGGTAGTGGGGGACCCGGGAGCAGGGCCCACAGGGAGGGGAGGTGAACACTCTCGCCGCGTCCCAGCTGACGTCTGTTTACAGGTTCTGGGATTCTCCCAGCTTTGCCCCTCCCAGCACCTCACACGGGGCTGGGGCCCCCACCAAAGGGGCCGGAGGACCTGGGAAGAGATTTACTAGCTGTGTGGCACCAAGAAAGTCACTTATGCCTCTGTGTCTCCATGGCCCCATCTGTGAAATGGGGTCACCATAGTGCCCACCTTCCCAAGCCACTGTGGGGATAAAAGGAACTAAAGCAAGTGTGTTACTTAGCTCAGCACCCGGCACCAAGGACCCACGATGCCACATTAGCTGTCTGTCTGTCATCTGCAGGGCTCATGAGCTACACTCAGGCAGCAACGCTCAGTGGCCGCCCCCTCTGTGTCAGGGGCTGTGTGGGTGCCTGGGACAGCAGGGCTGATCAGGCCTGGGACCCATCCTCAGGGAGCCCAGAAGCCAGTCAAGGAAAGGACCAGAAGGGGTCCCTGCCCTGTACAAACATAGGGGAATTGAAAGGCGCGGTGCCATTGCCCTTCACTGGAAAGGTGACTCACTTAGTCTCCGAGACTCTCAGTTCCCCCAGCTGTGTAGGGACATTAATGCTTGCTTCCCCACGTCTCCAGGGCTTGTGATGAGCCCAGGAGGGCTCTGCAAACTGTAGGGTTGTGGAGGGGCAAGGACACAAAGATTATGCATTTGTAGTGGGCTCTGAAGTCAGAGGAACTTGAATTTGGATCCCCGCTCTTGCAACTTACCTGGCTGCCTTGCTTCTGACAGCTGCTTCTCTTTCCGGTCCTCAGTTTCCCCGATTGTTCAGGGGAGGCAACAAAGGTACCTGTTTCTAGTGCTGAGAAGAAACCGCAGGAAAGGATGTGGAATGCTTAGCCCAGTCCCTGCACTGAGCACGTGATTCTTAAACAGGAGCACGTAAGGGGGGTCAGCCAAGGTCCCTCTCGCAGTGGTGTTCTAGGCTCCAGCCCCAGCCAGCTCTGTGTCTTGCCAGCCCTAGAGCAGCCCCCAGATGAGGGCATTGGCAGGTGTCCCTGGGTCTCCAGGCTCAGCACAGGAGGGATGTAGCATTGGCTGGGTGACAGCCTCTCACCTCTTCCACGGAGAGTATGGGATCCCAGGAAGGAAACATCCCCTCCTGCTGGAGCCCGGAGCTGAGAGGTGCTCATCACCTCTCATGACTGGAGTGGGAGTGGGTGTGGAGGTGGAGGCAGAGGGGACAAGGGGAGAAGAGCGCACGGGGGCCAACGAGTGACCCGGGGGCTGTCCTGTCTGTGCCAGGTGTCCTAGAGGAAGCCGAGTTCTACAACATTGGCCCGCTGATCCGCATCATCAAAGACCGGATGGAGGAGAAGGACTACCCCGTCACACAGGTCAGGGGTGGCAGGGCGGCAGGGCGGTGGGAAAGGAGGCCGGGGGTGGGGGAGGCGGGGAGAGGCTTGAGAGAGTTGGGGAGGCCAAGCTAGCCTGTAAAGGGAGGGTGTGGCTGAGCTCCCGGGCTGCCCAGCAAAAGCCCCAGACGGGGAGAAGCATGCTGCTTGCTGTCCCTGACACAGCTCTGCTCGCGATGTGACCTTGGGCCCACCGCACCCCTCTCTGGACCTTGATTTTCCCTTGTGGAATACAGAGGTGTGGAGACCTGCATGCTCCCCTTCCTTACAAGCAAAATGGGATCCATGTGGAGGAACGGGGGCCCTGTGGGGGCAGGGCATGAGCTGCTGGAGTTCACAGTTTGGAGCAGGGGCCCTGGGCCCTGTGTGTAGGAGGAGCCGGAGGGATTGTCTGGCCACCTTGGGGGAGACACGGGTGCAGGCGGGTGGGCAGGTAGGAGACTGAAGCAGGGAGGCTCCATCCCGTCCTTCCTGCCCCCTCATGGTGCCCGTGGTCCAGCTCTGCCACACTTAAGTTCGGTGGCCGTGGGCGAGTACAACTCGCCTCCGTGAAAATCCGAAGCATCTAGTGACCCTGCAGGTCCAGTGCCTGGCAGGGGGGTAGGCTGTCAGAGTGTGGCTGCCACCTTCCCCCGTCGCCCCGCCCCTCCTCTCCTTCTCAGGGCATGTGGTGTGGGTGGGAGGATGACAGGTGCACCTGCCCCTCCCACGGGTGTCCGCCACGTCGCCTCTCCGCCTGCAGGTCCCCCCCAAGCACGTGTACCGCGTGCTGCAGTGCCAGGAGGAGGAGCTCACGCAGATGGTCTCCACCATGTCTGACGGCTGGCGCTTCGAGCAGGTGTGCGGGGGCCCTGGGGCTGCACCGGGAACCTCCGAGCTTCCCCGCCCGGCAAGCCCTTCCCTTCCGCATCCCCGGGCTTGGGTGACCTGCTGCAGCCCCACAGCCATCACACCGAACCAGGTTTCCTAAGGGCCACCGCTGGCCGCAGGGCGGCTCTAAGCATCCTCATCGCTGGGGGTTCTCACAGCCGCTGGGGAGTGGTCTACACAGCACGGGCGAGTCTCTGGGCCCCAAAGCTCAGGGGCAAGGAGACCGGAGCCACATGAGTGAGCTGACTCCACCTCGGGTCAGCACCTCCTGTGACAAAGGCACAGGGGCAGTCCCAGGGTCTCTGCGAGCAACAGGCCAAGTCCTGGCCTCGCCACGTCTGGGAAGGCCAAGCAGCAGCTTCCCATGAGGGTTCATAGTGTCCAATCGTCCCCCAGTCCACGTGCAGTGTAGTCCTGGAGACACTGATCACAAGTGGGGTCACCCTCGCCATGCAGCTCGTGGCCCGCCTCTCAGGTTTCCAGAGGAGCAGAGCCAGCAAGTTTACCCAAGGCCACTCGTGTCCCTAGGGAAGGAAGAGGGTTTGGCTAGCCCTTTCTCTGCGCCCACCCACAGCTCCTTGCATGTGGAGGTTGAAGAAGGGAGAAGGCCGGGGCTTCCCAGAACGGCAGGGCAGGATCGGGGAACAGGCCCCATCCAGGAGCCAGAGGCCTAGATCTACCACTTACGTGCTGTGTAACCTTGAGCAAGTCCCATCTCCTTTCTGGGCCTCAGTTTCCTAGTCTGTGATATGGGGCAGTAGAGCTCCCTTCGCAGGACTGTCGTGAAGACAGGAAGGGCCACTGATAAAGTCCCTAGCCAAGGATAGGCTCCAGACACTGGCATCAGCCAGCATCCTGCAGGCTATGGGTCTGTAAGTCTAGAAGACTCCAGAGAGGACTCAGGATCCCGGATTCTAATCCCTGTTCCACCTCCTCTTCAAGCCAGAGGGGCTGATGGTTTTCCCTGCCTGTCAGGTGAGGGTCCCTGGGTGCTGAATGTCCTACCCAGGGCCTTGTGGTTATGGTTGCCAGGGGGCCCCAGAGCAAAGGTGGGGCTTCTCTTGAGAGCCTACGGGAGACTCTGGCAATCACAGGGGCTCCCAGAGGCTGAGCCGACAGCTCAGGGATCGCTGCTCATTGGCCCTCTGGCCTAAGGAATGGACGACCTGTTCTACCTCTGCTTGTAAGAATGAACAGAATATTCTATGGGTGCCCATCATGCCGACCCTGCCCTACAGCTTGGTTCAGGCTGCTTCGGCCACATCCAGGCGGAGGGGGACGACCTGCCCATCATTGGCTTCCACCTGCTTTTAGATAATGGCCTCTAGATCTGGGCTGGGGTGAGGGGTGGGGAGCAACAAACATAAGGCAGCCTTTTTCCAAGGAACACCCCCTTCCCCCAAGCTTAGCTGGGCCTGGAAGCAGACCTGATGCCTAGGTGGGGGATGGGGAGCTGACTCTGACTTTCTATGGAAACTCAGGGCTGGGCCTGACCCGAACAGCAAGATCAGGACGTAAGTTGGTATCCTGACCAGTGGTGATGTCAAACCCCCTTCCGGGCTGGCCGCCTTCAACCCAGCCTGTCTTCTCCCCCCCACCCCCCACCCCCGTCCTCCGCCCCCCAGCTGGTGAACATCGGCTCCTCCTACAACTACGGCAGCGAGGACCAGGCTGAGTTCCTGTGCGTCGTGTCCAAGGAGCTCTACAGCTCCCCACATGGGCTGAGCTCGGAGTCCAGCCGCAAAACCAAGGTGAGCCCCCAGCCTCAGCTTCCCTCCCTGACCCCCCCCCTCCCTGCCCTCCACCTAGCCATTCTCCTTCCTTCTCCCTTCTGCTACACGCACATAACCACCCGGTCACAGCCCATGCCATCCATCCCATGCCACCCATGGTCCCATCTGCTCATGCCAGTTACCCAGGCCCAGGCGGGGGGAGAAGTGAAAAGGCTAGGCAGCAGGGGACCTAGATGCCGTTTGGAAGGGGTATCTGAAACCAGGGGTCTGGGCACGGTGTGCTGTGCTCTGCACGACCTTGGACAAGCCACAGCCTCTCGGCGCCCCTGTCGTGTTCTCCAAGAACTGAGGGTAGACCACATCCTTTCTGTGGTGCCATCAAGCTTAGAACTTCTGGGATCCAAAAAACGGCCAGTTTATTTTGCAGAGGGCAGAGAAGCCAAATCCGTTAATCCTGCCCCTTTCCAGGGCGCCTTCCTCAGGAGCTCTGTAGGAGCGGGTGTCAGGAACCCCACGGGGCCTAGCCCTGTGTCTTTGGCCCTGGCCCCTGAGGCAGCAACAGCAGGCCATGGGGAGGGGCTGAGCAGAGGTCCTGCCACCCGGAACCCAGAGCCAGTGAGAGGCCCCAGGGCCTTTGGGCAGGCCCATCGGGCAGGGCATCGAGCCAGGTTGGGAAGAAGGGACACCATTCCTCCTAGGGGCCTGTCCCTGTGCATCAGAGACTTATGAACCCTGGCTTCCTGTTTGTCTGTCTGCCCCCTTGTTCTGTGACTTCCCCTGCTCCCCCCCACCAGGGGGTCAGCACTGTCTTGCAAGGGTGCAAGAGCCCACTGCTCCTGCCTCTCCAGGAGCCCCTGGGGGGCCTCCCAGATGTGGGTGGGGTCTGCCCTGGGCTTTTCCTGGCCTCCTTTCTATGTTGGAGCCTCCTAAAGTGAGGCCTCCCCAGGTGCCCCTCGAGGACGCCCTGGCCACACGCCCGCCCGCTCCCCTTCCACCCCTTGGAGCCCCCCGACTGCTCCGTGAGTCCCCAGCCGGGCCCCATTTTCTCTGCCCTTCCTCCGGTCCCTTCTCAGACTCCCCGCTCCGGGGGGGGGCTGGACGAGATTCCCCAGCTTCTCCCTCCTCAAGGGCCCCCTTCGTCCTGCCCGCCCGGTGGTGGGGCCCGCGGGGCCAGCCACCCGCCGGCACTGCCCAGGCCCGGCCCCTTGTTAGCTGTCCACTCTTTCTTCCCTGGGTCCGCCGGCTGGTGCACAGAGCGCGGAGCAGCAGCTGGAGGAGGAGCGGCAGCAGGAGGAGGTGCAGGTGCAGGTGGAACAGGTGCAGGTGGAGGCAGATGCCCAGGAGAAAGGTGCAGCCACCCCCCGAGGACAATGATTGCTAATAACCGCCGGCGCCTCCCGCCCCCTGCCCGCTGGAGCCCGCTGCCGCACCCGGGGGCCGGGGCCTGCGGGGGGACGGGCCGCCAGGGCTAGCTCCGCCGCGCGCCGGCCGCCTCCCCTGCATAACCATCCCTTCTCTCACTTTCTCTTTGCAGCCCTGGCAGCTCAGGAGCCCGCTAACCTTTTCTCCCTCCCACCACCGCCTCCTCCTCCTCCGCTTCCTGCCGGAGGCCCCGCCTCATCTCCACCCACCTCTTCTTCCTCCTGGATCTCATCTGCACCCTGCCTCTTCCCTCTCTGCCCCTGCCCGGGTTTCCTCTCCTCCGCCTGCTCGCACCTCCCTCCCGGTGCCGCCCCGGGCCCGGCCCCTCGCGCCCTGCCCCCGGGCGCCCCGGCCCCGCACCCGCACCCCCGAGCGTCCCGCCTGCCGCCTCCCGCGCCCCGGCCTGGGGAGCAGGGCCCCGGCCGTCTGTCCTCCGGGCCCGCCAGCCCCGCAGCCACCGCCGCCGCCGGGCCCCGCTGAGGCCGGGCCGCCCCGCCCCCAGAGCCTCACCTGCTCGCCTCCTCCTCACCTCTCCTCCTTGCAGGTTCCCGTCCGCACCCCTCAGACCTGAGGCTGCGCTGGCCGTGAGGGCTTCTCCCCGGCCCCTCGCCCGCCCCCAGAGCCGCCATCCCTGGTTTGTAGCTTGGCGGAGCTGGAGGGAGGGCGGAAGCCAGGAGGGGGCGCGTCTCCTGTTCCCGGACCCGAGCCTCTCGCTCGGCTGACTTTCTCCCCTCCCCTGCTTTTGGCCTTGGGTGTGAGGCTCTGAGAGGAGAGGAAAGTCAGGGGGCCGGCCTGGTTCCCAGCCAGCCGTCAGCACCAGGACTCCAGAGCCGGGCTGCAAAGGAGGGGGGGGGAGACAGCCGCATCACAGCCCTCCCCCTCCCCCACCGGGCCCCTGGGTTCCAGGCTCTTGGGTGGGGGGAAGGACAGCCAGCCTTGGAGTCCCTTGGCCTACAAGGAGTCAACCGGAGTTGGCTAAGGATCGGGGTATCACAGAAAAAGTCCTGGCCAGGTCTCTCGGAGCCCCTACTCAATCTTAGCTTCCTGCTGTGTGACCTTGGGCAAGTCACTGTCCCTCTCTAGGCCACAGTTGTCTGTGAAATGGGGACTGACAGCTGCTGTCTCTGACCTTTTGCCTGAGACAGCAGGGACCTGGCCTTGACCCCCTCTGGCCAGAGTCTTGGGGACTCTGGCCTCCGAGGCAGCCACCACCCAGCCCCACCCTGGGGTTACCGGATGGGCAAGCTGGGTCCCCTTCCTGCTCCCCCTCCTCGGCTCTGAATTCACCTTCTCTGGGCCTCAGCCCCCCACCCTCTTCTCAGAAGGGAGCCTGTGACTCACCTACCTCTTTCTCTCTCCCTCTCTTCCCTGCCCTTCCCTCCATTTCAATCTCCTCTCTACCCTCCCCTGGCCTTGCCTCACCCTCCTCACTGGCCCCACCTTCCCTCCCCCATCCTGGTGTTCTGATCACCCTCCCACCCGCCCCCCTGCCCCTTCCCCCTCTTATTTTCTAGCTGTTACAAGCCAGAGGCACCCGGATGTGAGGCCCCAGATCACCTCCAGGGACTTGGGGTTCCGATCTGAAATCCTTTATTTTTGTACCGCGGGGTGGGGCCCCGGCTCCAGGCAGAGGAAGCACTCTCCCCCCTGCCACTTCTGTCTACACCTGCGGGGCTGTGATTTCCCCCCGCCTCTGGAGGCTGGGCGGGGGCCCGCTGGGACCTCTCAAGGCCCAAGGTGGGCCCTGGGACCCCTGGGCGGAGCTGCCTGCGTGTGGCCAAAGTGTGACCCTGTCCAGTTGTGTCTCCCACGGCCCCATGGTCCCTCCCCCGGGTCCCCCAGCTGCATGAATGGTACCCTCCCCCCTGACCCAGTCACGTCTCCTCCTTGAGCCTTAGTCTCCTCATCTGTCAAATGGGTTCTCTCCCCGCCGCCGCCGCCACCTACCTCACAGGGTTGTTGTGAGGTTACAAAGACCAGCAAGGTCCCAGACAGCCCTCGGGGAGTGTACAAAGCACCAGACCAGAGGGTTGCCCTCCCTTCACCCTTCCTTCAGAGGGGGACGGCCCTGCTCGGCCCCAGATGGAGATTCAGGTATTGGTGGGGTGAAGGGTGTGGGAGTTGGTCTTGTTGGAAGAAGAGGGAGGGTGACCCAGCCTTCACCTTGGCCGCTCCCACCCGTCTGCACTGTGGGGTGCAGGGCCCTGGCCAGGAGGGGGCAGGCCGGGGGCAAGGCCAGGAGCAGGGCAGCCCTTCAGGAACTAGTAGTGATAAGGGCAAGGGGGACACGCCTCCCTCTGCCCCGGGGAGAGTCTGGGGGTAGCAGGGGCTGAGCAAGAGGCTCCCCATGCCTTTATGATCCCCCGGGCTGTGTCCAACCCCACCATGTAATAAAGCCTGAAGAAACAGCCGCTGGGCTGCCTTCCTCTCTTCCTCTGGGCCACCTTTGGGGACGGGGTTTAACTCAAGTTTGGGGCAATGACTCTTAGGTGATGAGGCTTTTTCCTAAAGCCCGGGAACCCTGCCCTGTGGTCACTTTCCTGTGTATTTGTGGGAGGGAGGTCATGGCTCCGTCCTCTGCCCCACTCTGGCTTGCTGGGAGAACTTTGGCAGGTGCCTGCCCTCTCGGCCCTCAGTTAACTCATCTGTGAAGTGAGGGGTTGGACCAGGTGACTTACAAGGCCCAACCCTGGGGAGCCATGCAGGTGTCTTCCTGCCTCTGGGCAGTCCTAGACCAGCTGGGGATGCTAAGGGAGTAGTAGGGGGCTCCCAGAACCAGCACAGCAGGGCCCCCCACTTCCTGGCCTCACCCCACCATTCCTGTGGCCCTTTGCTCCAGCCTAACCCCAACAGGACACCCCCACTGCTTCCTGCTGTGACTTTTCTTTGACCCTCCGCCCCTCCAGATCACTACCACCCTTCGCCCAAGTCCAGGAAATAGAAACACCCTGGCTCCTTCTCTCCGAGTCCACTGGACCCCGGGCTTCGGCATGACCCCCCGCCCCCCTGCCTGGCCAGTCCCTTCGCGTACCTTGTCCCACTGCGTGTCTACCGTGTTCCCCCACTCCACATCTTAGTACTGCTAGGGACATCCCTGCAGAGCAGGAGTCCCCTCGGCAGAGACCCTCCCCTGGGCCTGGTGAGGCTCCCCCTGCTCTGCATGGGCCTGGAGGGGGGAGCCCACGCCCTCCCCTTGGGACATTCGGCTCGCTGGACTGACCTCACGTTCTATGTCTGACTTCGTAAAAAGTCACCAGGAGGCTTTTTAAAAGAACAGATTGTCCACCCCCCCCCCAATTCTGACTAAGACTGGGATGGGGCCCACGAATTTGCATTTTAGCGAAGTGCCCAACACTGCGTCTGCTGACTTCTGAGAAGCCTGAGCGGCTACGGGCTGGAAATACTTTAACATCTGCCCCACTGAGAGGTGCCCCCACCCCTACCCCGCAGTGTCTGCTCGGTCTGCTCCATCTCTTCTATCTCCCCCCCCAGCACCCCCCAACCCCCCAGCTGGCTGGCCCAGCAGGCATGCACCAGGCTTCAATGGCCACTCCCTGCCTTTGAAATTTCCCCCTTCTCCGAGGCTCCCCTTCCTTTTCCCAACAAGGCTTCAAGCGAGACTTGTCCGCACTGCAGGGCTCCCCACTTCCTTACCTCCGCTGCTGCCCCCAGAGGGCACCAGCGGCAGTCCCGGACCACTCCCACTTGGCTGCTAAATTTCCATCCCCCGCCCTCCGCCCAGCTCCCCTCCTGCTCTGCCTACACCCCTCAGCCTCCCTTGTGGGCCCCCATCTGTAGTGTCTGTCTCTCGCCTCTTCAGTCTTCCCACTCACCTTCTGCGGAGGGGCTCTGAAATCCCTCCTCCAGACCTCAAGCCCCACCTACCTCTTGCACACCTCTCTCCCAGAGGCACCCCAGGTTCCGACACCTTCTCGGAGCCCTTCCTTCCTCAGGTGCCCCAGGCCAGGCAACAGGTCCTCCACTGGCCCCGTGGATCAGGTCAGACACCGGGAGTGGTCCTGGGTGACTTCTCCCTCACCCAACACCCATCCACCAAGGCACCTGGAGGACACTGAGGGTCCTTTCCGTCCATCCCCATTGCCCGGCTCATTCGATCCCCTCCTCTCCCCCTGGAGTTCAGCAGTGGCCTCCCCTCCTCCCACTCCCTCTACACTGGGGCTAGGGGTCCTTCTAAAATGTGTATCCACTCACGCATCACTCCCCTGCTATAGAGCCTTCTTCCGTAGCTCCCCAGAACACCCAACATCAAGTCCCTCACTCCAGATTCTTTGCCATCTGATCTCAGTTTGCTTCCCTCTTAACCACTGTTTAACTCAGAACAGCCTACGATGTGCCCTGTTCTTTTGGGACTTACACCTTTGCACCTGCTGTCCCCTGTCTGGAATGCCCTTCCCCACCTTGGCCACCTTTGGGTGGCAACTCAAGTCTCACCTCCTCCAGGCAGCCTTCCCTGCCTTCCCCAGTTCCAGGATACCCCCAAACCCCTGTACACTGGATTGTCATCCTAACCCCTCCTGAGTTCGGGAGCTGAGCTCTGTGCATCTCTCTGGCTCCAGCACAGGGGGTGGCACATAGCAGGAGACCAAGGGCTTAATGAACAAAGGATCCCCAGAATGCAAACGGAGTGTCATGCTGAGAAGTAGTGGACTGGGAACCAGGAGGCAGGGCTTCCACACCAGCCTTTACCCCGAACCTGCTGGTGTGATCCTGAGGATGGCTTCTCTCCTATGCCTCAGTTTCCTCCCAAGCTTGCAGAGGGAGCTTATCACTTGTCCCATCCTTCTGCTCTGAGGGGTCACCAAAACACCTTCTTCCTGGGGCTGCTCCTGGGACCTGAGCAGCTGCCCTGGAGGTCACCCGTGCCCTCCAGACCCCACCTTGGCCTTCTAGACATTCGACAAACAGGCTGAGCAGGAAGCAGAGTCTGCTCAGTCAAGAGTGTGGGATTGATGCTGGGCCCCATTCAAACCCCACAGCAGGCCCTCAGATCGGACGGCTTTATTCCACAGGGCGGTAGAGCTCACTTCCAGGTGGGAGTGGGCAGTGAAGGCCCAGGGGACAGGTAGGGGTGGGGTGAGGACCCTAGACCCAGGACTCCCCCCACCCTTTGGCTTACGGTGGCAGTGGGCTCACTTGGCTGTCTCCAGGGCTCTGGGGGGTCCCTCGGGGGTGCTTCCCATCCCCACCCCTCAAGTTCACAGGCTGACTCTACTCTGCATTGGCGGAGGGGAGCTCAGACACCCCTTTGGGGACCCGGAAGCCCCATGATCACTGCTGGACGACCCCAACCCCCCAAGTCAGCAGCAGAGGAAGGGGAAGGAGAAGAGAGGATCAGGAGGCAACAGGGCGGGCTGTGAATCCTCCTAGCTGGGCCTGCTGACCATCCAGGCCCTGGGGCACAGGGGGAGTCTTCACCAGCTGATCTCCTCCATCGCTGGGGCGATGTCAGGGAGCAGGTTGGGGGGGCGATGGATGCCGCCTCCTGCCTCCACAGGGCCCTGCTGCTCCCAGAATACTTGCTCCCCTGTCTGGTGGGGGCCCTGGACTCTGTGTCCAGGTGGTGGGCCCCAGCTCTGCAGGGAGGGGAGCTCCTCAGGTCAGCACCTGCTGGATCCAGCCGATCACCCCTGTGATGCGGGTGTAGACACCAAAGTAGTTGGGCCGGCCACAGCCCAGGCCCCAGCTGACCAGCCCAGCCAGGAACCAGCGGCCACTGGGCTCCTTGCACACCAGTGGACCTCCCGAATCACCCTGAAAGGGGGAGAGGAGAAACAGGGTCGCCTCAGGGTAAGCCAGGGTTCCTGACTGCTGGGAATTTGCCAGGTGACAAGAGATTCTTTGGAAGCCTCTGCTTCCCCTGCTCCCGATCAACAGAGAGAGCCCAGAGCACCCCTGCCAGTCGGTCCTTCCACGGGTCCTGGCTGTTGCAGAAGAGTGCACGTGTGTCCCCATGCCCCGCTGCTCTCTGCCTCCCTTTTGTGGGCTCCTTCCACTCCTAGCTCCTGTGTCCCCTTGGGCAAAGCGCCTTGCTCAGGCAGGGTCAGAACTGGATGTGAGCCTGAGACCTGCCCACCGCCTGCAGCTCTCTGGTCATTGGGGGCTGCAACTTGGTGCAAGTCCCCACCTCCCCGAGCCTCAGTTTCCTTATCGGTAAAGTTGGGACAGCCGTCTCGGCCTGGGGCTTCAGCAGGCTGGTGTGAGCGGAGGGCCAGGCCTTGAGTGATGTGAGCAACACCCGCCCTCCCTCCCTCCCTCCTGGCCACTGCGTCCCCCCTCCCCAGGTGTCACCTGGCAGGCATCCTTCTTGCCCTTCCGGTAGCCAGCACACAGCATGCGGGGCGTCACCTGGTAGCGGTAGGCCTCGCCACACAGATCCTGTGGGATCAGCTGCACATCGACCTTCTGCAGACCGTTGCTGGTGGGCCCTGCCCGGCGGGATTGGGGGCAGAAGGCAGTGACGAGAGCGGACTCTTCTGCTATTCTCCTTACAGTTCGGGACTCCCCGCACCTTCATCTCTCCTGCTCTGCCCGCCCCCTACCCCTCCGCCTCACCATCACCCTGTTCTGGTCCCTCGTGTCCCCAGGAAATAAGAGTCCCCACCCAAAGCCTATCTGGGCTAGTGTCCTCTCTGCCGCCCCTCCTGCTTGAAGCGTCTTGGCCAGCTCTCCCACCCCTGCTCAGTGACAGCCCCTGGGAGGTTTTCCCAGAGCACACGTCTGACCCCTCCACTCTCCACTTAAAATGTATCCGTGTTTCCCCTCTGTCCAGCTCAGTGCTCTGCTAGGGCCCCAAGGGAGGGCCCCCAGGGAGCTTCAGTCTCCCCTGTGCCTGGTCCTGCCCCGAGATCTCGTCTGTCTGGCCAGGGTGCGGCTCAGTGTGTTTTGCTGGATGCCTCTGGGTTTTAAAGGGCAGGTCAGGCGACCTCCTGGCTCAAGCTCCTTACAAAGGCCAAGGAGGCCCTCCCGCCCTTCCTGCCGGCCCTTACCTGCATCCGCCCGCCCCCAGCTCCCCTCTGGTGCAGGGTGTGCCCAGGACTTCCAGGGTTGCCACCTGTACCCCTAGCGGGAACCCCTCTCTCCCCACTTGGACACTGCTGACTCGGCCTCCCAGCCTCAGCTTAGCCAGCACTGTCTCCCCCAAGAATGTTCTCTTCATCTTTACAGCCCATCTTCGCCCAGCTCAAGGTCTGGCATACAGCAGGTGCTCATTAACGTGTCCTTGAATGAGTGAGCAGATGCACTCATCCTGGCTTTGCCGCTATCCTCCAGTGTCCTCTTGAACAAGTCACTTCTCATCTGAGCCTCAGTTTCCCCATTTCTAAAGCATCTCTGCAGTCCTGCCTGCCTCCAGGTTGTAAATCACTGTCCCTATCTTTAAAGCCGCCCCTGTTAAGGGTGTGGGGCCCGGCTGTGGCTGTGCCAGCCTGGGCCTGTGTTCAGAAAACTGAGCTGGCCCCTAGGGATGGTGAGTTTACGTGGGAAGGGGAGAGACACCCTGCTTCGGGGGCAGTAGCAGGCACAGCCGGGCTCCGGGGTCAGGAAGTCCTCGCTGCCAGTCCCCGTTCCAACCCTCTCTGGCTGGCTGACTTGGAGCAACTGCTCGAATGGGACCATAATGCCAACCCTTAGGGGTAACGGGTGGATTAAACGAGACCACGTTCCCAAAAATCCCCTCACCATGTAGAAAGTCACCTGTGTCCAAGGAGCAGAGGTTGGAGCTTGCCCATGGGCTGTTGGGTTCCTAACCTGCCCCATCACTTCACACGTATCCCCCAAGATAACCTCCCACCCCCTCCGTTCCCTTGAAACGTGATCCAGAAGGAGGGAAGGGACAAGGGAAGGACCGGGAAGGCCGGAGCCACCTGCTAGAGTAAAAGCTTGTGTTCTTCTGTGACATACAACCCGGGTTCACCCCAGGACTAGGGAACCCCCTGCCCTGCCCCCTCCAGGCTCCGGAGCCCCGGGTGGTGGACCGCACCCCATGGGTCCTGACCCGCCCTCCCCGCAGCCCCGCCAGCTCACCGCCCTCGCGCAGGGCGCCCCAGCCCGTGATCCAGCAGTGCAGTCCCGGCTCGAAGAAGTGGGAGCGTGCGGGCAGGCAGACGGGGTGCACAGCGGCCGAGCGCACCACCGGGTGGTCGAGCTGCAGCAAGGCCACGTCGTAGTCATGGCTGTCCTCCTCATGGTAAGGGTGCAGGAGCAGCCGGCTCACCTTGAAGGACACCTCCCCTGGCCAGCGTGAGCTCTGCCACACCTTGCCCAGGAACACCGTCCACAGAGCCGGGGAAGCCATGCTGGGGGTGGGGAGTGGGGGGGGCCGCGCTCAGCCGCTGCTTCTCTCATCCTGGACCCTTAGGCTAGCTGGCTTCCCCACCCAGACCACCACCATACACCCATCCCTTTCCTGCTCTGGAAAGCTAGCTGGTGGGGGCTACAGCCCATGGTGCTGGCGCTGGAGTCCACCTGCCTGGGTACCAGTCCCAGCTTCGTTCCTCCCTAGATGTGTGTTTGCTTCTCTGGGCCTCAATCTCCTCATCTGTGAAATGGGGATAGCATCTTCGGCTCCTATGTGACTGGGGGGAATTCTGTCAGACTGCACATGTCAAAAATTAGCCCAGTACCAGACAGTGGCAAATATTTCTCTCCCTTTTGTCTGTGCACCTTACAGATGGGGCTGCTGTGAGCTCGTGGAGACCTGCTGGTCCTCCCTGGGAGTGGGTGGACTTTGAATAGGCAGCGACCAGCAGAGACTGGACGGTGAAGACCCCTGGATGCTGGGTCAACGTCCAGGGCTTTCTTGACCTCATGGGCTGCAGGGAGCCAGGGAGGCAGCAAGAGAATGAGGTGGTCAGACTGTACCCAGAAAGGGCACCCAGGCCCCTGGGTAGGAGATACAAAGCAGGGCCAGGCTCTGGGCTGCCGGGGGGGACACAAGGTGCTGGGGAGAGTGTGGACAGGCAGTGGCTGGGGACTGGTCCAGCGCAACCAGAGCACTTGCCGTCTGGCTCTGGATGTAGGGGCATGGAGTGCGGTGCCACGGTGGCCCCGGTCATTGGCTGGGGACTGTGTGGACCCAGGACAGAAGAGGGGGTCTCGGAGGGGAATCCAGGACAGGCAGGGCCCAGGAGATGGGGCTGGGCGTGGAAAGGGTTGCTGTCAGCCCACCATGCAGATGGAGAAGGTTTCTGTGGGGTTGGGTGGGGTGTGATGACCCTTCTTGGAACCTTCTTGGGCCCCACCCACCAGGGCACAGGCACCTAGCAGCGGGGGGAGGGGTATGGTCTATGGCCCCGTGAGGCAGTTCTGTTCTCTGCTGTACCCCCAGTGTCTGGCACAGCTCCCTAGTAGGAGCACGATAAATATTGCTGAATGGATGAGTGATTACGGGAATGAATGAGTGAATGAGTCGCTGACCACTGACCGAGGGCGGACAGGTGGAGCAACCTTCCCTGGGCACAGACTGTGTCCATCGTGGAGCGAGGACTGAACCCGAGCATCAGAGCAGCTAGTCTGATGGGCTTCCCTCCACCCCGCCCTCCCGCTTGGACCTCAGACCCGCTCTCCCTCCCTGCCAGGCCTCGCCTCCCCCATCCCCATCTCCTGTGTCTCCATCCCCACATGCCCTGCTCACCTGTCCTCCTGGAAGCAGTGGGCGGCTGTTATGACCCAGCGGTCCGCGATGAGCGCCCCCCCACAGATGTGTCGGCCCCGAACCTGGAGGCTGGCCTGCCAGGGCCACTCACCCTCCGAAGACACGGCCCCGCCCACGATGCGGCTGGAGGGGCCCTGGAGGCCACAGTCTGAGGGTGCGGGGGTGACAGGGACAGCCAGAAGCCAGCGAGGAATGGATACAGAGGGAGATGGAGAAGGGGAGGCAGACAGGAGGGCCAAAGGAAAGATGGAGGGGGATGGGAAAGAATGAAGGAGAGGCAGGACCCAGAGTGGGTGCAGAGACGGACGGAAAGAGCCAAGTGAGCTCTCCCTCACTCCCCAGTGCGGCCCCTCCTTCCCTCCCTTCCGCACTCGCACTCGGGGCCCAGCAGGGGAAGAGGGCCCTCTGCCCACCCTCCCCAGTGGCACTGTAGCTCACCACAGTGCCGCTCGTCGGAGCCGTCCCTGCAGTCGGGCAGCCCGTCGCACTGGGGGTTGGGTTTCTTCACGCAGCTGCGGTCCTCACACTGGAAGGTGAACGTCCCACAAGGCACCCCTGGGGGGAAGTGGGTGGGGACAGGGCATGGAGGGTGGGTCCCTGAGCCCCAGGGACCCTCTGAAACAAGGCCCGGGAAGGTGGACTCTGAAAGAGGTCAGGAGGAGACTGGGGAGCTGTCCCTTGAGCACGCGGAAGGGGCCTTGGAGGCTCCTGTAGGGTACCCTAAAGGCAGGCCATGTCCCTTCCCCATGTCTCTTCACCCGCTCAGGCCGGTTGGGAGCAAGGCTGTGTCTCCACTGTCAGGAGGCTCCTGAGAGCAGGGCTGTGCGTCTCCTGTTAGTCCAAGGCTCCCTTTGGAGCCCGGCCTTCCTCTAGATCCCGGCCCCACCAGCTGCCCACCTGTTCCTCCCTGTCTTCACCGTGAAGAACTTCCTACAACCCCACCTGGTCTTGGCCTGCTCTTCTTTCCTTCTGCCCATTTAAGTTTTACCTCTTTGCAAGGCGAAGTCCAAGTAGGAAGCTTTCCCTGCCTGATGTCGTCCTGCACTCCAGTCTTCCCGTACTACTGGATGTGATATCCAGAAGGCACTGGGCCAGAGACAGTCACCCATCACGTCTTCCTACCAGCAGATCATCCCAGAGGACAAAGACCACCTCTTTGGTGTCTTTTACTCCAACTCCCTCACTCTGCTCACCTGTCACTGGCTTGCATGCAGGTGTGGGATGGGTAGATTAGGATGGATGGATGGATGGATGGATGGATGGATGGATAAGTGTTCATACAGATGGGTTGGTGAGTGTTTGGACAAGAGGGTAGAAACCTTTGCTGTAGAAGCGTGCAGAAAGGGGCACCTGGGTGGCTCAGTGGGTTGAGCCTCTGCCTTTGGCTCAGGTCATGATCTCAGGGTCCTGGGATCAAGACCCACATCAGGCTTTCTGCTCAGCAGGGAGCCTGCTTCCCCCCTCTCTCTGCCTGCCTCTCTGTCTGCTTGTGATATCTCTCTCTCTCTCTCTCTGTCAAATGAATAAATAAAATCTTTAAAAAAAAAAAAAAAAAAAAGAAGCATGCAGAAAGGCTGGGCTGTCCTGGCTCAGCCCATTACTTGGTTTCCCTCTGGATAGCCGGTCACCCCCACCCTACCTTCCCGGCACTGCTCCTCGTCACTCCCATTGAGGCAGTCAGGCTGCCGGTCACACACTCTGGACAGGGAGATGCAGGTGCTGTCTTCTTGGCACTGGAATGTGGCTCTGCAGACTGCATGGGGACACACAGAGGAGGCAGGTGAGAGGAAGCCCGAGGAGCTGGGCTGGGACTTTGTGCAGCCTCTAGAACGTGTATTGTATCACGTGCTAGGACCGTAAGTCTCTTTCTTAGCTACTTTACATTGTGAGATACAGTGAGATACCCCACTTCCTGGGTGGGAACAGAAATGAAATGACCTGTCCAGGGTCATCTGGCTGAGCCAGAACATGAAGCCAGATGCTCTGATTCCACACATGAGGCACCTTCCCCAGCACATCTCCCTTCCCTCCTGCTTCTCTTCCCAGGTGTTTAAAATTTGGATGGGATGGGGTTGGGGGAGGTCTGGGGAGGTCAGACAAGAAAAGGTTGCCATGATGGTGAATGTGGGGGGCCAGACGCCAGGACTCAGAAGGAGAGTACTGACTTGGGGACCACCAGGGCCCCTGCTGCGGGGGCTGGGCGGGGGAGAGCACAACTCCAGTAAGAGCTGGCAGCTCCAGTCTGAACCCCTTGAAGTGGAGGTATGGAGACCCCACTCAAGGGAGGAAGACACAGGATTCTCTCCTTGGCCACCCAGAGCTTGCCTTCCCCCTTCCTGGTCCTCCATCCACTCAGTTCCTCCTTTGACATCTGGCTGGGACAGAAGGTTGGGGCTGATGGCCTGGTGGGGAGAAGCTGGGAGCTAGGAGCCCGGAGACCTTGGTCCCAGCCTGTTCCTGCTACTACCCCAAACGGTGGCCCTGGGGAGCCCACTTTCTGACTCAATGCTTCCGTCTTTCCATCTCAGCACAGCAAGAGAGCCCACTTCTTGGATGCCGATAAGAGGAACTGCACATTTTGTGGGGGGCTGGCGTCTCTTCTCAAAAAGGGGGGCTCGGCTTAGTGCTCAGAGAAAGCAAGGAGAGGAAGGATGGGACAGACGGGCCGCCTACCACAGTTTCTCTCATCCAGGCCGTTGGGGCAGTCCTTGACCCCGTCACAGGCGGGCACACATAGTCCGTTCACAGAGCAGAGGAAGGCGCCAGGACAGGCTGTACAGGGAGGACGCCGTCAGGACACATGTCATCATGCAGACATGTGCAGACATGCTGCCCTTGTGTGCTCACACACGTACACACATGTATACGCACCCATATTCACGGTGCGCATGGACAGACGTGCCCGGGCCCGTGTACACAGCACACACACACACACACACAGGTCTGTGTGAGTGTGTCTGCCTGCTGAACCCAGGTGACAGCTTTGCCTGGGGGCACACACAAGCCTCAGGCAATGCACGCACACACGTACACACACATACACACATACAGTCCTTTGGTTCCTCCACTTGGTGCTTCCAGGGATGGGAAGGAGGCAGGGAGAAGCGGCGGGGGCATTGGGGGCGCCCGCCCTTCTCCCCGGTCTGTTCATACTCACGGTCGGACTGGTTGTACAAGCCATAGTGCACCTGCACGCCGGGCCCAGTGAGGGGGATCTGGGACGTGAAGTTGACTGTGATCCCGGCAGTGGCCACCACAGGGATCCTCTCGGCATAGGGCTGCAGGGTGCGCAGGCCACACAGCCTGGGGGTGACAGAGACAGACTCAGGGATGCATGGGCCAACCCCAGGGAAGGGACAGCTTAGTGTCCTCATGCACAGACAAGGCAAGGGCAGAACAGCCAGAGAGGGAGGGGGAGCGGCGCCCCCACTGTCACCTTCTCTGTCTTGATTGCTGCTTTGGGTGACTGCCCACCCCCAGGGTCATCTTCTAGAAATCAGCCCATGTCATTCCCCTGCTCAAAGCCTTCAATGGTTCCCCACTCCCTGCAGGATAAAATTCCAAGCCTGAATTCTAGTCCCATCACCTAGGAGCTATAAGATCCTAGCAAGTCAGGGTTCTTCCCTGAGCCTCAATTCCCCCCTTACAAAATAAGGGAAATTATCAACTCTGTTGACTCCAAACCTGACAGCGCTTCAGTGTGTCCGTAAAGGCCAGAGTCCTTGGCTGGCCTGCTCTGTGTAGACAGGAAGGAGTAGCTTGGGCTCGGTGTGGGGGAGGAGACAGTTTGTGTGCCTCGGTCAGGCACGGTCCTTCCCACTGAGAAGCCTCCACAGCCCTGGGGTCTCCCTGTGACTCTCTGGACCTGAGGGGGGCACCACTTCTGCTCCCAGAA
This sequence comes from Lutra lutra, assembly GCF_902655055.1. Taxonomy (NCBI): domain Eukaryota; kingdom Metazoa; phylum Chordata; class Mammalia; order Carnivora; family Mustelidae; genus Lutra; species Lutra lutra. The sequence continues at coordinate 133,906,988 of NC_062285.1, forward strand.
CCGATACAATAGCACAGGGCTGAAGGATGTCATCTCCATGCATGGCGGCACTAAGGTGGAACCATTCCCCAACCATGGGAGGGCCCTCACACCCCTGCTGGACTCCCCACCCCAATGGGATGCTCTGGTTTCCCTGGAGCAGGTGGGAGAAGCTCCATGGAGGGGCGACGTTCTTCCCAGAGAACAGCTAGGAATCTTCCCTAGGGTATAAGGGATTCATCCCACATGGTGTCTGGGCACATCTTGCCTCAGAGCAAGTGGGCCTGCTTTTACCAAGTGGGAGCAAACCCTCCCCTGGAATGATGGGTCTCTCCCCAGATAGCACCCCGGCGTTCCCTCCCTCCCCAGGTGAGACACCCTCACAGAACAGATGGGTCAGTCCCCTGAGCCCCCCACAGGGAAGAGGGCACCCTTGCTGAGCAAATGGGAGCGCCTTTACAGACGAGGGAGGCACACCCAGGCCACAGGTCAGAAAACAGTCAGCGAGAAGTAAAAGTGCCCCGGCAGAGAAGGCAGGGGGAAGTCAAGGTGGGAAAGTCCCAAAGCATGATGGGAGCATCCCACCGCAGGTGCAACAGCTAACTCTTGGGGTGGGGCGGTGGGGGGGGCAGGTAATTCCTCGGAACTTCTAGAATATGGCAAGCACCTCACAGTTCAATGGATTAGTCAACGAGCTAATCAACAAACAACTGAAGAAGATCTGGGGTTGTCTTGTCCGGCCCCTCCCTCACGGACAGCGACACTGCAAGGCCTCACTGTACAGAGACTGGGGGGTCCTTGCCACAGCCCCACTTTGTGAGACAGAAATTGTTCTCGAATCGAACATTCCAGAGGAGGCTGGCGAAGGGAGTGGCGCAGGTAAGCCAGAATCCAGCCTCCTTGGGACCTAGGAGGGCCCACCCAGCCTGCTCCAGGGGTGGGAGGAGAGGCACACCTTGGCTCCCACTTCCCATGCCCCCGCACAGACCTCCCCATGCTCTCTGGCTACAGCGCATCATTTCCTTGCCTCCAAACCAACCCACCATCCTCCTAGTGCGGTCCAGGAACCACCGGGGCTCCAAAGCAAAAATTATTTTCACAATAATGCTCATGTAATATTTGCTTTCTTTCACTCTCATTCTTTTCACAAAGGATACGGTGGAATTTTCCAGAGACTACGTGACGTGTGAGACCAACCTATTGAATGCAGATGCCCAATGCAGTTCTATTAATCCAGTTTAAGAGAAAGTCATAAAAATGTCAAATAATGGTATTTTTCTCGCCAAATGCTTTTGGCTTTGGGAACTATAATTAGTTTTTTTTTTTTTCTAAAATGTTGTTTATGTTAAAATTGTAACAGGCTTTTGAGTGAATTGATGTTTTTAAACTTCCTCAGTTTTCATGTCTAATACTGTAAAAAGAGTTAATATAACCTTCACAAAAACCCTTTGGGGTGCTTAGTAATTTTAGAGCGGGTAAAGGGGTCCCAAGGTGGGAAGTTTTGGGAAGCCCTGCTCTCCAAGACTCCTCCAGCCCAGGGGGACGCGATGGGGATGAGCTGCCACAAGGGGGCACCCCCGAGCAGGCCTGGCCCTTCTTGGCCTTTTAAAACTAGGGGAACAGAGCTTAGGCTGTCTGTTTTTTGGTTTTTGGGTTTTGGTTGTTGTTTTTTTTTTTTTTTTTTTTTTTTAAATTTTTTTGTCTGTCTGTTTTTAAAGTGGACAAACAAAGGCCCTCATGGATTAACGTCCCCTGAGAGTTTCCCTGAGGAGTGGACAGGGGAGCTAGGGGCAGGAAATACTGGGGAAATACTGGGGAAATGGAGCAAGTACTCCCCTGACCATGCGGAAGGTTTAGGGACACAGGATGCTGTCCCCGCATGGTCATGGAGGGGTTGCGGAGAGGCAAGGAAGGAACCAGAGCCAGGCCGGAGAGGAGTGGAACATTTCAATCTAGAAGAGTCTGCCTGGTCACCCTGAGCTCTGGCCAGGGGCTCTAAGGTACCAGTGGGGACTGACGGGACATCTTCTCCACTGGCGTCTGAGAGAACGAGGTCCAGAATAAGCCCGAGGTTTGGCCTGGAACCCTGGGAACCTTCCCCCACCCCAGGGGCAGTATGTGGTTCTCACCCTGGAGGCCCAGGACAGGGGCTGGTGGCGGCATTCCTGGGGCAAAGCTACAGTCTAGTGACTCAGGCTGAATCACTCAACTTAAAGTTGGTGTGTTTAGTCTGCGCAGTGTTAACATAAATTTTTTTTTCAAGTTCATTTGCTCACTAATTTCACATAATAATCTAGATTCTTGCTTCTTCTGAAAAAACAAGCCCCAGAAACACTGGCTGGAAGTAATCAGAGGCTATCTGAATTAGGCAGAGCACTGGACCCCCTGATAACCAGTCCCTTCCTCTCCTGCTCTCCCCCAAACAGCCTGTCCCCCAGAACTATGCACCAACTGTGCTCCTATGTGCACCGGCATTTCTGGGTCCTGCCGTAGAGACTTCTGGGGGAGGGTATGCACCCTCTGGCTAATTCCTCCCCAACCACCAAATGCCACCTCCTCCCCGACGAGCCGTCTCCAAGAGGCTGTGGAACCCACCTCAGCTACAAAGTGCAGGGTCTGGAGGCACATTTTTGCACAGTGGCCAGCTTGCCTTCTCCCCTCTGTGGTTTGGGGATTTTTTTTTTCCTTCTTGCCTCACCCAGACTGTAAGAAGGGACCCTGTCAACTTTCTTGCATGTTAGCAACTCTACACAGGGAGGAGTTCAAGAAAGAGTGGACGGGTGGGCGGGTAGGTGGATGGATGGATGGATGGATGGATGGATGGATGGATGGATGGATGGAAGTGTGGATGGATAGATGGATGTATGCACACACGCAAGCATTCCCTTCCCTAAGGACAGATTAAGTGAGAAGGAGGGTCAGAGAAGGCAAACACTAAAGAAGGGAGAATGGCAGCGTCTGGCGGGGTGAGCAGAGCACTGGACCCCGAGCCTCAGAGCTGAGTGGGAGGCCAGCTTTGCCACATGAAGCAGCTGTGTGGCCCTGACACATCAACATCAGCGAGCTTCAGTTTTCACCTCTATAAAATGAGGGTGGGTGATATTATCTCCTTTGGAAGATATTTTAAGGAAAGAGAAAAGAGACATGAGACGAGAAAAAGACTTCTCCGAAAGCAAGCTGCTGATGTTGTTAGGCTATGAGCTCATCTAGGGCAGTGGTAGACGCTGTGCCCACCACACCGCCAGCACCCAGCCTCAGGGGCACACACTCAGCCTGACCCGGAGCCTCTGGGGCTGCAGGCAGTGCTGGCCACACCGGGCCCCAGGGGAGCAGAAGAGCCACCCCATAGCCAGGCCTGGCCTGAGGGGGCTCCGAGGAGCCTGAGAGCCAGTGGGTTCTGCCTGTCCCATCAGAGGGAGGGCAGGGGAAGTGATCGGGCAGATCACAAGAAAAGTGACATCACAGGGGAGGAAGCTGGCAGGAGGCAGATTCCCCGAAAGGGGGAAGCCTGGGCCGTGGTGACGCCCAGCCCGAGTAGGTTCTGCGAAACCACGCAGCCGGCGGCCAGTCTCACTAGGCCAAGTCCCTTCACCACCTCCAGGCCACTTAAAGGCCAGGAGGCCTTGGCTGTGGGCACTGGGAGAAGCTGCTAGAAAGCAGTGAGGTGGGCAAGGGCAGAAAGGGCTCAGAGGGGCGAGACCGCAAGCCCGAGGATGCCCAGCCCGCAGAGGGAGCCGGGGCCAGCGTTCCTGCATCGCTACGCTGACACCTGCAGGGAAGTCACCTTCTTCCCCCAACCCACCCTCCATTGCTGCTTGTCCATGACCATTCAGGGTCCAAGGACTGCACCTCCCCCTCCCTATACACCCTGTGCCCACAAATCAACACTGTTCCCCAGACCTCTCATATCTTTGCCACCCACACAAGCAAATTTTCCAACAAATGCTCATTCAAAGAATTTCCCAGCATCTACATTGGATGATCATTATCAAAAAAGATCATAACTAAAGGAAATGGTTTGTCCAGTGCTTATGGTTTGGAGGCACACCTCTGCCTTCCCTTCCAGGCTCAGACAAGGGCCACGGCCTGGGGGCAGGCCTGGGGACACGAGTTTCCACCTGGGGACTCTGGATCCTTCACAAAGATCTCAGAAGATAGAGATGGGACTTCCCAGGCCATTCTCAGAACTGGCGGGAGCCACAGAAGCCGACGATCCTCTTGCCAGGATGCTGGTGGATTGGTCAGGAGTTCCATGGCCAAGAGAGCGAACAGCCGGCACGGCTGCTCAGAGGCTCCGAGGGACAAATCCGCACTGGTGTGAACACTTAGGTGCGCAGGCGTACACGCATGGACTCATGCACACAGACACGGGTGTGCATACCCCCACACACTCTGGACCCGACTGCCTCGCTCGATTCTGGTTTCCCCACTTGCAGTCTGGGTGGCGTGGTGCCAGTGGTTTTGTCTCTCTGTGCCCTGGGTTCCTCACTGGCCAGTGAAGGCAGCCTGGGGGCCTTGTTTCCTCACCAGGTTGTTGAGGATGAGGGATCCAAATCCCCCAGCTCGGTGCCTGGCCCGCCCAGCATCAAGAGCCAATGGTTAAATCGTGGCTGGGCCTTGCAGGACCGCACTCTGTCTGGGCTGCCCGCAGGAGCCAGGGCCCCTTGCCTATGATCTCATTTAGTCCTGCCTTGGCGGGAGGGAGGGGGGGATCTATTTCATGGCCAGTTTTTAGATGAGCTGCCGGAGGCTGGGAGAGGGGAGCCCCCATCTCGCAGCAAGGGGAGGAGCCAGGATTCCAACACTGATGTGTCCGGTTTCAGTTCTCTGCTCCTTACCAGCCCCACACAGACTGACGTTTTGCTAGGAACTCAACCCCACCACCTACCGGGAGACATCTTTCTTCAGACATCTGTGTAAATGGTAAAAAGCTGGGGCCTGGGACTGGTCTAACCCTTCTGATGGGGAAGGTGGTATAGTCAGATTAGCTGTAGATGCCCCTGAGCACATCTCCAAGTCGCCAGGAAGCACAGGGAGGTGTGAGACGAGAGAGAAGAGGGACAGGAGAGCCGCACCCTATCAGGCCTCCCCCACTGCCCACCCAGCTACCACCTAGCCGCACCCTGAAATCCCTCCCACCACCGAAAGGCAAAAGACCAGCAAAAGAAGCCAAGTCCTTCGGCTTTAGGCATCTTAGGTCTCAGTTTTCCGTCCTGTACAATGGGTGAGGACTGGGTTCGATGGCCAGTCCAGCCCTTACTTTCTGTAGCCCAGTGGTGCTTTGAGATGCTGGGAGGGAGCTCCCTGTGACCCCACTAGGACCTGTCATGGTGTCTGAAATCCCACCCTCAAAGCCTTTTCCTTTTACTTAGGACTCTTTCCAGCCATGGCCCACATTTAAGGGTAGCTCAGCAAGTCCCTAGAACCGGGGCCCATAGCTTGACCTGAGCCCTCCCTGACATGGAGACAGGGAAGGTCCTCCACAGGGAACATGGCGTGGACTGTCCTCCTTGTTCCAGCAGTGTGGGGCGTGGGAGGGCTCTGCCTGCAGGTCCGTCGGGGCACCCCCTAATCATGCCAAACCTCAACTCCCTTTCTAGGAAACAGAATAATGATGGCTTTGATGTCACAGGCTGGTGAGCCTGGCTCCTGGCAAGTGGACTAACCTTGTGTGTTGGGGGGTAAGGGCAGGGGTGGCACACCCAGGGCCTGCCTGCCACTTCCTCAAGGAAGGGTTGAGAGGGTGGCAGGAAAACATGCCATCATCATTTGAACAAGTGTGAAATGTGCGCCACTCCTGCCATCATTCCGTGGGCTCCTGACTCTGAGAGGTGAGCCCAGCCAGCCTCAGTCTGGCAGATCCCAGGCAAGGAGCAATGTGGTCCCCAGGGCATTCCATGAGGATAAAGGTTGTGGGGCCCAAAAATGCCATCCACACGCTAGGATGTGGGGTGCCTTTGTTGGCCGAACAGCACAGACCTGAAATTACACCATCTCTTGTCACCACCCCCCAAATAGGATGGGCCTGAAGTCACACCATCTCCTGTCACCCACCGAGCAGCACAAATCTGGAGTCACACCATCTCCTGTCACCCCCGGAACCACATGGGCCTGAAGTCACACCATCTCCTGTCAACCCCACAAACAGCACGGGCCTGAAGTCATGCCATCTCCTGTCACCCCCGGAACCACACGGGCCTGAAGTCACGCCATCTACTGTCACCCACCGAGCAGCACGAGTCTGAAGTCACACCATCTCCTGTCACCCCTGGAACCACATGGGCCTGAAGTCACGCCATCTACTGTCACCCCCCCCAATAGCACGGGCTTGTAGTCACACCATCTCCTGTCACCCTTGAACGGCACAGGCCTGAAGTCAGACCACAGACATTTCTTCCTTTTCCCTTTAATCACAGCCCCTGATGAATTTGGAATCCTGGACAGCCCGCGGGTGCACCAATGAGCGTTGTCAGTCCCCATCCCCTTTCGTCTGAATAGGATCAACCAACAGGCGAAATCCACATTGGCGAGTGTGGACACCAGTCCCAGAACCCAAGAGGGGACTTTAGGCCTGTGCTGTCTGGGTAGTGGGGGTGATGAGGAGGGACGCTGGTTATTATTGCCCCTTCCTGTGGAAATGGTCGGATTAGCAAAAGCAGCCTTGGCCCTGGCTGCGCAGCTTCCCGGAGGGAGGAAGCCACTTGACTTTGGCCAAGAGCAGGGAGTGGGAGAAGGGAAGCGGGGCCTCCAATGGCACAGGGAGGGGCTCAGGGGCAAGCTCTCTAGCCCTGCCGAGTCCCATGGCTCCCCCACCCTCTCGTTTAAGGATCCAGGGGACAGGACAGTGGAGTGACAGCACCCAAGGAAATGAGACATTTCACTCTAACTAGAATCAACATCCAAGGTGGCAGGAGGGGAGACTCGGGCAGGGGCCGGGACAGGGGCTGGGACAGGGAATGGGTCAAGGGATGGGGTCACATGCCCGAGCACCCGGGGCTGGGCTCTCTTCCTGGGCCGCCCCTCTGGGGTCTGGGACTGGGGCTCCCAAGGTGAGTAACTGTGGGGAGTGGGAGGGAGTCCCGGGGTGAGGTACCTCCGGTTCTGGATTGTCCACTGTCCCTGGGTACACGGCAGGTCATACTTCTGCCGCCGCAGAGCATAGGCGTCAAACCAGAGGGCCAAGCCATAGTCCAGAGAGGGCACCTGGGATAGAGGAGTCGGTGTGACGGTGCTGGTGGCCTCACTTCCCAGGACAACAAAGGGAGGAGGCCCTCCAACACAGAGCCCCAGCAGGAGCTGAAGGTGGTCAGTCACTCAACAAACAGGCACTACGGTGACCCACAGAGGCAGACCGTGGTCACACCTGTCACCCCCCCTTTCTGGAGGGATTTGCACCCAGGGCTCAGCCTGCACCTCCCCGGGGCTTCCCGAGCTCCGCAGGGTGCCTTGGGCAGAGGGCGCGTGGGTGGCAGAGGACGGGGCTCACCGTGAGGTGCCAGGAGCAGTGGGTGCTGGGCGAGTAGTAGCTGGGGAAGTAAGGCGTGCTGAGGACGCCCTGTGGCTCCAGATGGCCCTCCAAGGTCAGGTTCACCTCACAAGCTGGGCCCCGAGAACAGCTGTTACACAGGGTCCCCCGGGCCCAGCTCACTGCACCTCCCAGCAGGTGAGGGGCAGCCGTAACCCCTCCACCCTCCTGCCGTTAAACAGTAGAGGTTAGTTGCAGGGTATGACCTGGGGCCTCAGTTTCCCCACCCAGAACATGGGGACAATAATAGCCCATACCTCACAGGGCAGGTAAGCAGATTAAATAGACATAAAATGCTCAGACAGCCTGACATATAGTAAGTGCTCAATAAATGGTAGCCACTGACACAGATTGTGCCGCACCAGACCCTTACACCGCGTGCGTTCACAACAGTGCGAGCCTCAGTTATGGTGGTAGGGGAGGGTGAAGCAGGCCCCTTTTCAAGATGAGGCTCAGAGAAGAAGGGGGACTTAGCTGAGGTCGCAGAGCTAGAGGGTGAGGAATCAGGAGGGTTCCCAGCTGCCCTGCTACCTCTCCCTAGAGTCAGGGTCCCCATGTTCCCCTGTCCCCTGAGTTATGTCAGTGACTCCCACGGAGCCAGAGCCAGCTCCGGCACCTTCTCAGCCCTGGGCACCTCCAGAGGGCTGCCAGAACCCAGCACGGGCATCAAGGGACCTGGGTCACTGCCAGGAGGCCTCTGGGGTCAACACCAGGAGAGGAAGGAGAACCAAGTAGAAAGAGGGGGACTGCCGGGTTGGGGGTGGGGTGCAGTGGCTCGTGGTCTCCTGTTGTTCTGGAACCTGCAAGGTTTGTTTGGCTGATCCATGCCCCAGGACAGCCAGGGCATGAAGCATGGGGTTCTTCCCGAGAAAGGGGGTCAGGGAAGAAGGGAGGGAGATCTGGAACAGGAGGCCAGCAGTGGAGGCCAGCAGGCAGCCTGGAGAGCCCTTCCCGGAAACACTGTGAGTGGCCTTCCCTGAGCCGAGCGCCATCTCCTGGGAGATCTGTGGGGCTCACTTTTGGTGTGAGAGGATGGTCTGGGGATAAATCTGAGGATCTCAGGCCTCCTGACCACAGACCCACCCTCCAGCCTCAAGCGGACACAGAGGGAAGAGGGCCAGGGGAGGAGCCGAGAGAGGAGACACGGGTCCAGGATGGGGACCGAACAGACAGTAAACAGAAAGAGGGCAGGAGAGAGAAGGAAGGAGGGAAGGGACAGGGGACAGGGAGGGTAGAAGAGGGAGGTAGAAAGTGGGGAAATGGAGTGAGAACAGAGAACAGGAGAGAGGGGCCAAAGGCTTGGGAAGGAGGAGAGCAGAGGGGCTTCCAGAACCTTCCCTCTGCTCCCATCCCACCTCAACGACAGCAAAGAAGGTGAAAGGCACACCGGCCTGTGCCCTGGGTATCTGCCTTGGCTCCCCTCCCATCCCCAGGGACCCCTGACCCCTCACCCTGGAAGGCCACGGGCTGCACGGAGAGCACAAAGGGGTCATAGTAGCTGTGTAAGCCCTTCTTCCAGACCACCGCCATGACAGCGCCGGACGCCAGGACCTCCACCACCGGCTCCTGGCGACTGCAGCCGTAGACCCTGGAGGGACAGAGGAAGGTGACCAGGACGAGTGGGGCCTGGAAGGGGGTTGGGTGGACTGCTGTGTGTCCCTGCGCAGGTGTCTGACCCTCTCTGCCCCAGGAGACTGACTGGAAGCCCTGGAAGGGTCAGGCCAGCTCCTCAGGGGAGAGAGACCAGGAGGTTGCCCAGACTGTCCCCACCAAACTCCGGTCCCCCTGGATCCCTGTGCCCCTGAGGTCCCAGCCTGTACCCTGCAGGGAGATGAGGTTTCAGGGTTGAGGGTCCTGAGGTCACCTAATGTTGGGGTTTCTTTTCTTTACTTGGCAGCAGAGCCCACCTTGTAATTAAAACGTCTCGAAGCCTCCCAGGGCGTGGAGCCCCCACAACAAGCCACGGGGTTAAAGTCGGTCGAAGTCCCTTCTGCTCTATCTCCTTATCACCCCTGAAGACCTCTCCCGGCTCTGGGGTGCAAGGGTGACGATCCCCTGATCTTGTCTGACCCACCCCTTTAGACCTCCAAGGCCCCGAGGTGGCACGGGGTGCGTGTGCGCCATCGTGAGCAGGGATGAGGCTGAGCTGTGTCCCCTCCCTGACAACAGGCTGGGGTTGGGGGGAGGGGTACTTGAAGAAGCCCCAGGGGAAGCCCATCAGCGTCCCCACCCTCATCAGCCCTGGAAATCAGATGGTGTCTGGCTTCTGTGCGCTTCCCAGAGCCCTCCAAGAACCCAGCCCACGCACACCCCAGGCTGAGGTCATCATTCCGGGGGTGTGTAAATGAGTGTGCCTGCCGCCTCAGAGCCAGGAGTTCAGAGAGGCCCCGGGGTGGGGGGAGGGGGTTGGGGAGGACCTTGTCCCCGCTCACCCTCAAGGACTGCCCTTGACCTGAACACGCAGGTCCCACCCCCGCTCCTGCCTGGAAGCTGGGCCAGCCTGAGCCAGAGAAGGCAGCAGCCTGGTGCCCCCCAGCCCACACCGCCAGCAGCAGTTACTGGCTATTTAACGGAGACATCACCAGGTAGTAGTAAGGGATGGCTTTGCTATGTGTGAGAATCTCCACACCGGTGGTTTGATTTCAAGCCTCACAACCCTTAAGGCAGCTGTGACTATGCACCCATTTTACAGGCGAGGACAACCGAGGCTCAGAGAGGCAAAGCCACTTGTCTTAGGACGCACAGCTACGAAGCAACAGTGCAGGGTGCTGCCAGGCTCTAAAGCGTTCAAATGAGCCTTGTCACCTCCCAGAGCAGACCTGAGGGGTGGTCTAGTACAACCGCTCTGTCTCAGACGGGGAAACTGAGACTCGGGGAAGGAAGGGGGGTTGCCCACAGCACACAGCCATTTCCAGCCTCCTATCTCCTCTGTGTGCTAGCCTTGCTGTCTCTCAGATACCAGATACCGAGGACCGGGGTCACACAGCCTCTCATCTCCGACTGTGGGGGGTGATGTTCAGCACCCTCACCCTCCCACCCCCCTTCCCAGGACTCACGAGGTGATGAGCCTCCTCTCCAGGGGCCCAGCCACGTCGTACATGGCCAGCCGGTCCCGGCACTCGGCCAGCGTCCACTCCAGCCGAAGCTTGAGCATAAGGTCCTTGGGACCCTGCAGGTGCCACAGGCAGCTGGAGGCCAGGTGGTCGGGCCCCTTCAGCCGGAGGACCTGGCCCTGGTCCACGTAGCTGTAGCGGTAGCAGCCTGGAGGAGGGAGAGGGACAGGCCCCCTGACCCCTGTTCACCAGGAGGAGAGAGCCAGGGGGCCAGCTGGTCCTCACCTGGGCGGGGGTGGTGCAGGGAGAGCCACTGGGTGGGCATGGGCCCCCACGTGCTAGGTCCCATCTCTCTGTTTCCCTGCTGGTTTCCGTCTCCAGTCTCCTCACCCATGCATTCACTCAGTGGTCCGTTCATTCATTCACTTAGCCCTCCCTGAGCTCTCCATGCCAGGCGAGTGTCACAAAGATTCAGTCACTGCCCGGGAGCACCAAGAGCGGTGAGGACAGATACAGAGCCCAGCGGTAACAGTTCAGGAAGAGAGGACGCCGAGCCCAGCTGCAGGGCAGGGAAGATCTGGCGGGTAGCGGACAGGGTCACGGTGTGAGCAAAGGGCCGGGGGCCCGGGTGGGGTTTGAGGCCAGAGAACAAGCTGGAGAAGGGAGGCAGGGGCCAGATTGTACCTAGGAGAGGAGGTGCTTTCTCCCACGGCCATGGGGAGCCACCGAGGGTTATGCAGGGCTGGGACGTGGCCGAGCTTGGGTCACAGACTCCTCTGGCTGCTGGGAGCAGCTCCGAGGAGGCTGGGAGACCATCAAGGTGCCGTAAGGGAAGGAGAGGGGAGAGCGCGTCCCAGTGGGGGTTGAGAAGCAGCCTGGGTAGAGGAAGTGAGCTCAGGCTGAGGAGGAGGAAACGCCAGAGTGAAACAGGTTGCGCTCATGAGGCATTTGATGCCCGCCTGCCGGGAGGGCTCCGTGAGCCGAGCTGGCTGCTGTGATTCTTCCCGCTTACAGAGCTGGGCCAGACAGACCCGGGCTCACCGAACCTTCCCTGGGTCTTGGTTGGCTGCCCTGGAGAATGCGGGCCGTGACACCAGCCTCGCGGGGTCATCACTTGCTTGGGGGTGACACCCGCTAGCATGCCCGGTGTAGCACCCAGACCTCACGCTAAGTAGGTGCTCAGCGCGTGTGTAGTGACTGCTCTGTGGGGGGTGTGGGGAGAGGCAGAAGGTGGGGCTGGGGAGCGAGTCCTGAGACCTGTCACCCTTCGGCTGTTGCCCCCTGGAGGCGCAGACAGAGACAGTCTCATTGGCTGGCCACTCTCCCTTCACACCTGGTTCATCAGCAGCAATACCCCCCCCCCCCACTCCCCAGGCACCTCCTGTCTTGGGTTTGGACTCTAGCCCCACCGTCTACACCACTTGTGCACGAACTCCCTCCCCCAGCATCGCCATCGGGCCCCCACCATGGGTTTGATTTAGGCTCCAGAAACCAGCAGCAAACAATCTGTCCCCTGGACCACAAGTATCTCCTTGAAGCCTCCCCATAGCCAGTGAAGCTGTGGGGATGTGGGAACAAGCCCCAGAGTGTGGGGGGCAACTCAGGGTGCAGGGAGCGCCCACACCCCACCTCAGGTCCTGGCGCCCCCTCCCATTAGCCCAGTGACCCTGGGCCAGTTGCTTAGCTGCTGGGTTCTGTCAAACGAACACTGCATTAGTCTTTAATCCTGCCTCTCTCTCCAGGTGCTCTGAGGACCAAAGATGGAATGCAGATGAACAGGCTTTGCTCAGATGCTGCTCCCTCAACCCCCCAGCCCCTGGCCATCCTGATTCAAACTGGGGAGCAGAGTTCCCCAGGGGGAGATCTGTGACTCCTGCAGACGGAAGAGACAGGGGAAAGCTGCTTGTCTGTTTCGGGTCATCTGTCGTCTCTAAGTCTTGTTCCAAGTTGATGCTTCGTTTTTGACATTTTAATAATTACTCTTTTTCTGAGTGGAGAGATATGTGCTGGTCTCTGTTGATAATCCAAAGTATCTTGGGGTGACCCCGTTACCACTGGTCACCGAGAGAAAGTGCATGCACATGCCCAGTGCATTCTCCTCGCCTGCCATTTGCTCATGCTCTTGCCTCTGCCCCAAGTGTCCCTTCCTCTTCTCCACCTGCCAGATTTCTACCTCTGTCCCGTTTGGGTCTGCTGCCTGGCCCACACAAGGACAGCCAGGACTCCCCTCCTCCCCAGTCAGGAGCAACATTTCTCTCCCTCTAGAAGCAGGTCCCTTCCTCTGCCTTGGATGGAGGTCCCTGGTGTCCATCTGCCGTCCCCAGGGCAGAGCAACTCCCCCTTTCTGCTGCCTCTGGGACCTCTATTCTAGTGCTGGCACTTGATGTTATGAGACACTGTTTATTTGTCTGTCTCTCTCATGGGCTCAGAGCTCCTCCGAGGACAGGGGTGAGGACACGGTCATTTCGTGTCCCCAGAGCCTGCCTGGGGCCGGCATGGGGGAAATGTTCACAAAGCCTATAAAAAGGATTTGAGTTGTCATCCTCGCCCCCATTAGACACTGTGCTCCTGGAAGGCAGGGACTCCAGATGTGCACTGAACCAAATAAAATAATTACAAGGCCACTGCCAGCAATTTGGGGACCCATGGACAGCCAGCACAGGCAAGGGCAGCCGGAAAGCCCAGTCCGACCGAGGGTCAGGGCGATGTGAGTAGCAGCGCAGTGTAAGATGGTAGATGATAAGTAGGTATGTAGATGGATCAGTTTCTCACATTCTCCTTTGAACCAGTTTTACCATTCTACTCATTCCCTCATTAATATGTTAACTAAATCTTTGACGTGTGGCTCACTACAGTTTTGCTTGAGAATCATGATTTTAGCAATTTGAAAATTGCTCATCACCTCCATCTACCAAAGAAGTAAGCATCTGACCAACCAGAAGATAAGAGAGGGAATAATGAGGATTTAAATTCTGCCTCCCTCCCTGAGACGGGGCCGATGTCCTCAGCCCGGCCTCAGCTCTGGGTAGAAACTCTAGGTAGTATAAGAAGAACCTGAGAATGTAAGAGCTTGTGCTCAGGACCGCAGGGTACAGTAGCACAGGTGGTGCACTGCACGACACAGACTGCGATGTGGACAGTGCTCCCTGGCATTGTGCAGCATGGTGGCCCTTCTGGTACTCTGCTTCCCAGGGCTCAGGAGAAAGACCGTGGAACCTCTGGGAGGAAAGCAGGGTGAGTCTGGTAATATGGCATGGGAGTGGGGTAGGAGGACAGGGCAGAAGAGCCTGGCTAAGAAGGACAAGGAAAATGGGAAGGGAGTATCCTTGAATGTGACAGAAATATCTCCAAGAGACCAAGTCCATGGGTGGAAATTAGCTTGTGAGCAAACTGAGTTCAGTGATGAAAAAGCAGTCATATTTATGTGCACCTAAACCGGCACACCCCACACGGGCCACGCATGCATGCATGCACACACGCACATGCACACACGCACATGCGCACACGCGCTCATGCACGCACACACGCAGGGATACACAATGGTCACCTCCCCCCACGGCCCCAGCCTTGCTCAGGACTCATCACCGAGTCCACCATGGCACCCCTTGGGTCACCCCAGGCCACTGCTCCCTGCTCTCACCGCAAGCCACATGGTCCCCTGACACTTGACCAAGCCAAGCAAAAGGGCAACTCAAAAGGAAATGGAGAGGGGAAACAAAAGAGCATACCCAGCGTGGAATTCAGAGCAACTATGTCTTTCATGCTGGCTTCTGTTAAAAGGAAAGGAACAAACAAATAAACAAAGACCAAAAGTAAATAAAGAAAATGAAATGAAAAATGAAACTGAAAATAGAAGAGACCATCAGAGCCAGCCTGTCTGAAATTGACTGAGTGCCACCTCCCTTCCCGCCCCCTTGCAGCCCAGCCTCCATCCTGGCTCTGGGGTCACTTGGAGGCCCACCCTGAGAGCATCCCAGACTGCGCCACCCTGGCCACACCATCCCGCATCCCCCTCCCCAGTACTGACCCAGGATCACCAGGCCCTCCGGGTCCATCTCGTACTCGGCCCTGTAGGGGGCAGGGGCTGAGCTGTTGGCCGTGGACAGCAGCTCCTCCACCAGCAGCGCCCGCACCACCTCGGGGCTCAGCATCGGCCGGCGGTGCTCGGGGATTTCGAGGATGAACCAGAAGAAGCAGGTGAGAGGTCCCTCCCTGAGGCAGGCAGAAATGAGAGGGATGGGGAGGGGCCTGGAATCTGGCCCTGCCCAACCCACTGCTCCTGCGGGGGAGACCACCAAGCCTGGTTCACGCTTCCTACCTCCACCTCATGGAAACCTCCTAACACCCAAGATGCTGTCTGCTGCCCTGTGTCACAGGGGGACTGAAGCACAGGAGGGTATGCCACCGATCAGAGGCGGGTACTCATATGGCACAGCTAGGGCACCCCCCGCCACTCCCACTCCAACCACGGCCTTGCCTGATGCGTGCCAGGCCCAAGCACACCACAGTCGTTGTCTAGTGTGGATTCCTACCACATTGTTGTACCCATTCTACAGATGAGGAAACCGAGCTCAGTGAAAGGAGTTCGCACCCAGGCAGTCCAGTTGCCATTCTGTGCCTCGGTTTCCCCATTTTTAAAAACAAGGGCATTGCATCAGTAGCCTACAGCATCCCCTCTTGTTCTTTGAGTCTAAGGTCCTAGCGAGGGCTGGTCAGGGGGCCAGAGTGACTCACCCGAAGGAGTAGACTGAGCTGGAGTTGTAGTAGGTACCCAGGCGGGTGCTGGCGATGAGCTCCTTGAGCTGAAAGGAGGGAAAACGAGAGCCCCCTGGTGACCGTGTGCAGAAACCCCCTTCCTGCCTTGGAGTGCTCTTTGCCCTTCCCGGCCACCCCGTTTGACAGGCACCTGCAAGGTAGAGAGGCTTG
This sequence comes from Lutra lutra, assembly GCF_902655055.1. Taxonomy (NCBI): domain Eukaryota; kingdom Metazoa; phylum Chordata; class Mammalia; order Carnivora; family Mustelidae; genus Lutra; species Lutra lutra. The sequence continues at coordinate 133,922,471 of NC_062285.1, forward strand.
CCCCTAGTCACCTGGGGGGCAGTGGCCACTCAGGGAGAACCTCACCCCCAATCTTTTCCCCTCCCCCTATGCCTGGGCACTGCCCCCCAACACTGCCCTTCCATCAGCTCTAGCCTATACCAGACCCCCCACAGCTTCTCTCCCTCTTGTCAAAAATCACCCCTCAACTCTAGAAATCCCCACTGGGCTCTGGAGTCTGCTCCTTACCCCCAGCCACCAGCCACGGGAGCTCAGCTGGTTAGTGTGTGCACATGTTCATGACTGGAAGGGGGACAGCCATCGTGGCTGTTAAGGAGCAGGATGGAGCTGTGGGCAACTGAGGCACAGTCCGACACAGAACTCCGGGAGATGGTGTGGGCATCCTCGGAACTGTCCCCTCACCAAGGCCAAGGGATTGACCCATTGACTTGGCATAATCAGGGCCTCCCCACCCCTCCTCACCCCGTGCATCCCCTCCCGTCCCCGCAGCCCTTCCCTACCATCTTCTGGGCTTTGGCAGTTTCACTGCGGAAGGCACTGGACTCCCGGCGGGCGAGGTCCTGGGAGAAGTGGCGATTGAGCACGCGGAGGCTGCCGGAGTACACCTGGCTGACCGTCACCTCCGCCTTGTACCCTGAGCAGGACGCAACCAACAAGGTCAACCAAGGGGGCAGCCAGGGGAGACTCCTGTCTCCCCGACGCCTTCTCCTGTCACCCAGACCCACAGCTCAGCCTCCAGCATCTGGGACCTCTGAGGCTCCACCATCATCATCATCTCTGTCCCTGTCATCATGTCACCCAGTGTGTTTTAGTGACAGGGAGGACGAGGCCCGTGGATCACTTCCTGAGGGCTCGCAGTCAGAAGCTGATGCAATCATCCAGCCAGGATATAGATGATGTAAAAGCCAGGAAAACCACATGGCCTAGAAGGGGTTAGCACCTCTCTGCACCCTTCCTTTCCCCAGATTGTCCCGGCTGCCCCTACCGTGTGGGGTACACTAGTAACCCCAGACAGCTGCATCTCCCCCCTGCAGAGCTACCCATGGTGGGTGAGACAGGCTTGACTCCAGTGAGGGACTTTAAGGGGAGCCCAAGGTACAACTGAGGGAACATGACCAAGAAACACGGCCTGGCCCAGGATGACCGACCAGCTGAGATGGGAGGATTGGAGCATCCACTGGGAAGGGGGGAGGGAGGGAATACCTTTAAGGGCAGAGGGAACAACATATGCAAAGGCCCTGTGGCAGAGGGCTAATGGTGAGCACTGGGTTGAAACCTCTTTGGCTGGAGCCATCAGATAAGGGGAAGGGCAGCAAGAGGCTGGGACCTCAGCAAGACAGGATTTGGGTCTTTACCTGATGCACAAAGGAAACCACAAAGGGTTTAAGATCGAGGATGACATCATCAGGTTTCCACTTTGTAAAAACCTGTTTTGGCTGACAGTGAAGAAACTAGACTCATAGCCCTGGGCATATACCCCTATTCATTCAATTTATGCATCCATTCAACAAATGTGACTTGAGAACCTGCTACATTAGGTGCTGGTCTAAAGCACTCAGGGATATGTCAGTAGAACCATGAATAAAACAATAAAGAAAAAAACCTTGCCCTTAAGAGCTTGTAGTTTAGTGAGAAAAATCAGACAATAAACAACAAACATAGCATAGAACACATTAGAGGTGTAAGTGCTGTGGGAGTCAGGGAGGAGGGTGGGCTGCCCCAGGGAGGGCAGCGAAGAAGGCGATGATGTTAGTCACATGGATGTTAATCTCTGGAAAGAGTGATCCTGGCAGGGGAACCAGCAAGTGCAAAGGCCCTGGGGCAGATGCTCATCTGGTGGATTTCAGAAACACCAAAGAGAGAAGGGGAAGAGAGCAAGAAGCGATGAGAAGGGGGAGAGGACAGCCACACAGCATTGGGCCGACCACAGGGGACATCGGTTTTACTGTGGATGAGGTAGGGGCCATAGGAGGTTTAAGCAGAGAGGTTAGGGGCTTGGATCTGCTTTCTGAAATGATCCCTCCACAATTGTGTGGCGAACAGGCTCTAAGGAAGCAAGGGCAGAAGCCAGGAGACCCACGGGAGGCTTCCGTAGTCATCCAGTGACTCATCTGTTGGCCAGGCGTGGGGCACCGGAGCCTGGACCAGGCTGTGCAGGAAGGTGGTGAGAAGTGAGCGATCAGAGGCAGGCTACAGTCTGCAGTTAGAGATGACCAGGTTTGCTGGCAAACTGGGGCTGGGGTGTAAAAGAGAGGAGTCAGTGGGAGCAACCGGAAGGGTGGGATGCATCTTTAAAGCCAGGGGCCCTGGATGAGACCCTGAAAGAGGTGGGCTGAGCAGGGAGAAGGAGAATCCCTCCATTAGCGAAGGACACGGAGGAGAGGCTGCAGCTATGAGCTGGGGGAAGAGAAATGCGGGCCCCCTGGAAGCCAAGGGAGGAAAGGGCTCCAAGGAGGAGGGAGTGACGTGCCTGGTCAGGTTGCCAATGGGTGAGATGCACTGAGGACAGCGGACTGGCCATCGGATCTAGCAAGCTGACCATGGGCAACCTTGGTAAGCACCACTGGGTGGGGGCAGGGGAGCCAGATGGGGAAAACTTGCTCGAGGGGTTGGGGGTGCAGAATCGGAGACAGCTCTTTCAAGGCGTTTGCTGCAAAGAGGAACAGAGAAATGGGGGTGGGGGACACCAGCGGGATTTGGCTAAGGGAACAAGGAATGTGCTCGTACGGGGACAGGCCACCGCTGGAATCTGGCCACTGCGCAGGAGGACAGCTGCCTTTGGAAAGGGCAGGGACGGTTCACCTGTGGGGACAGGGCAGGAGGGCAGATCCCATGGGTGCTTCTGGGAAGGCATGTGGCCAGCTTCCATGGGGTTTCTCTTCTAAGTGGTTCCATTTGTCCAAGCAGGGGGCAAAGTGTGCGTGTGTGGAGGCGGGAGGTTTGGAAAGAAAGCGTAAACTGTCAGCCAGGAGAGCAGGAGGGGGAAAGTATGAGGAAAATACAGATAGGCAGTATTAAAGGATCCCACCGCAAGCAGAATGTACCCTGGTGCCCCGGGGCTATGCGTGTGGCTGGCGGGGTGGGGGGGAGCCAGCTGCCACCCCCACCTCTCCTCTCCTCAGTCCCTTTCTGAGTCACACTGCCACTCAACCAGTCATTGGCAACTCACTCTGGGCTTCTCTTGTGCCCATAGACTAGGCCCCTTTTCCCTCTCCCCTTCCACATGCATCTCTTTGCCCAGTGCCAAGCCCCCCGGAGCACAGCCTGAGCCCAGGTGGGAGGAATCCTTCAAACAGCTCCTGAAGTGTGGCCTTTATCCTAACTCCCTTTGTGGGCGCTGGAGTTGGCTTCCCCCAGCTGAGGCTTTGCAGCGCTCAGCCCCTGGGTCCTCAGCCCCATGGTACACCCACTCCCCGAGGGGTGATTCACTCCTGGAGCATAATCAGGAGAAATTAGACTCCACAAAGAAAGACAATTGGCAGTCGAGTTCCTGGCCCTCCAGCCTGACACCGTGGTTTACCCTGAAGACTAATTATCTGGCCTCCTGAGGAGGCCTTGGTGGCCCTGTGCTATTTGGGGTGCTGGCTTCCAGCCGGTGGTGAAATGCACACAGCTTCCACTCCCCCCCCCACATCGCTGGTGGCTCTGAGGCTCTGAGCAGACTCGCGGTCCCCTCTGAGTCACTGCAGGCCTGGGCTTCCCAAGGGCATCGGCCCAGGGGCTCATTCCAGACACCCCCTACCCCGACGCCCCCTGGATCTGGGCCTAGGATGGACCTGATGAGGCTCCATAGTGGGTCCCCATTCCTTTTGAGGAGCCTGAAATTCCACCACGAGATTTAGCCAGTACAACTATTTCTGGAAAGGCTCTGATCACCTGGGCAAGGTGTCTTGTCTCCATGGCTCCCCGGGCCCGCGCTTCCTCTGTTCTAGCCCATGCCGTGCTTTCCGGTGCGGGCAGGGGCTGTCTCCAGAGCCTGGCCCAGAGCCTGGCGCACAGAAGGGGCTGGGTGCTGAGCATCTGAATAAGTGCACGTTAGGGAATGAGCTTCCAGAGTGCGGGGGAGTGTTTTCGTCAGCAGCATCTAACATGCTTTATCCGTTCCTTCCCGTTGCCAAGAGCTAACAGAACCCGGTACGCTCTCCATCAGCTTCAGAGGAGGACACGGCAGGTGCTCAGGAGTGTTTATTGAATGAATGAATGAATCCATGCATGTATGCATGAATGAATGGAAGGATAGATAAATGGACCCAGAATATGGGCCAGGTGCTCCTGAGACTCCAGGGGACCGGTTGAGGGCTGTGATACCAGGAAGGGGAGGCCAGAGTTCAGGACAGGGGAGGGGCCCCGGGCTGCCTGCTTGATCCCCTCTCATTGGGTGTTGAATTGCAGGTGTGCCTGAGCTGGGATAAGAAAGCCAGCTCTGTGCTAGGGCAGCCCCCTGGGTACTCGAGTTCTGTGTCTCCCTCCCCTTTTTCCCCACTCATGCTGGGGCCCTGGAGACCCGGAGGTGGCGGGGCTGTGGTCCCCACCCTAGAAAAGTTCTCAGGTTGGGCTCGAGTGAGCAGAGGTGCTAAATGGTGCAGGTACCACCGGCGCCACTGGGCCTCCTCCCACGGAGCCAACTGGCTCCGAGCCCAGGGGCAACCCAGGAGGGCTTCAGGGAAGGGGAGGCAATGTTATACTCCTTCTGCTTGTTGGTTCACAAGAGTTGGGTGCTGTGAGATCACTCCTTCCCCAGCTGGGGACACTTGGTGCCAGGAAGGAAGTTGCACTTGGCCTGAGCCCCAGGACCTAGAACACAGGTGCAGTAGCTCTCCCATCTCACGGGACAGAAGGAGGACTCAGAGAGGAAGCTCGTTGGCCAAGAGTATGCAGTGTGTTGCTAGGCATTGCTGAGCCTGGAATTCTGATCTGTCTTGCTATATACCCCCCACAGCCATCCCAAGTCATCGCCAGGTGCCTCTCCCAGAAGGGCCCACCGCTTACCTATGAAATACCAGAGCAGGACCCCCACTGAAGCCAGCAGGACAAGGGCCAGCCACAGCGGTGCCAGGCGGAGGTAGTCCCGGACTTTTCTCTTGGAGTTCTTAGGGGCCTTGAACATCCCCTCTGGCTCTGCCTCCTCACCGTCACCTCCATCACCCTGTCCACCAGCTGCCTGGGGGGCCTCGGCCACAGGCATCCTGGTAGAGAAACAGACCAGGGTTGGAAATGGCCCAACAGTGGCAAAGGGGCTTTTGCCAAAGATCAATGGCACAAGAAGGAAGACACCCCCCCTGCCCTTGGGACAGGAAGGTCCCAACCCTAGAAGCAGTGATTGAGAGTGGGCCCCGAGACAGCTCATAGAGCAGGAAAGCAAGCCTCGGAGCAGCTCGCTCCAGAGGACAAGCAGCAGAGCGGGAACCTATCCAGCTCTGGGACCCCTGCTTCTGTAGCCATACCAGCCCCTCTGTGGCCAGAGGCCGGGTGGAGGTTTCCATGCCTGAGTCCCCCGCCCCTCCGGAGATTAGATCCACAGCTGGAGCTCCTGGAGTACAAATGTCTATAAGCCAGCTCCTCATGCCTCTGGCTTTCCTTGCACTGGGTGCCTTTCCTTCCTCTTGGTTCTCCAAAGCACAGCTTCCAGAAATACTGATCCCCCTCTCCCATTCCCTTAAACCCTCCCCCGGAAGGCCCTGAGCCACCACCCTGCTGGGCCAGAGAGCTGCCCTTCCAGAAGTCCCATCCCTCTTGTCTCCCCTGCTGAAGGTCTCCTCGGGACAGGGAAGGGGGCACAAATTAACATTGATTCATTGGGTGTCTATGGAACACATTTCATTTCATCCTCTGGTCACCCGGGGATGTTAGGATCGTTGTCCCCAGTGTTCTTCCTCCTCAGGCCCACTCTGCACAGACAATTGACGTGTATCACCTTGCTTGAACCTTTGTACACCAGTCAGGGTTCTGTACCCATTGGACAGATGAGGAAACCGAGACCCGGAGTGTTTTAATCACAACTCACTCTGGGGTTTTTCTAGCCTCGTTTTCCCAGTGTGATTCTAATATCTGTCCCTCGCTATCAACCCCATTGTACAGATGGAAAAACTGAACCCTGGAGGCTGAGCCACTGGCCCAGGGTCATATAACAGGAAAGCAGCAGGAGGTGGGGGTAAAGCCCAGGTGTCTGACTCTCTGCTCCTCCCACCACCCTGGGCTGCTTCCTGTTAAGTGAGCTGTTAATGAACAATCAGAATTTAATAATAACCGAGTGACGTCCGTCTCAGTGCCCTGAGCCCGCAGCTGTATCTTCAGGAACCTCCTCCCCCAACCCAGGAAACTTCAGGTGTTACTCGGCTTCTCAGGCGGATCTTCCCACCATACAGAGAAGGGTCTCCAGCCACCCACCCACCAAGCTGAGCGAGGATTCTAGACCACCGAGAAGTTTCTTCTTACTGCATCCAGAAATGCTGCTGTAGCACTAACACCCATCCCCAGATGTGTATGTGTGTCGAGGTGGGAGGGGTTTGCTTTGAGCTGTGACTTGGGTTTTCACACGGTGGGTTTTCTGAACATGGGGCTCCTTGGTGTAGTTCAAAGTCCTCCCACCTGGATTCAAGGGGCCTCCTGGACCTCCTTCCGGCTTCCCTGCTCCTTCACTCCTCCTGGCATTGTTCCCAGGTAAGAGTCTCGGGCACCGAGCCATAGGGACCCTTGGAGTCCCCATCCAGTACAAGGGAAGAAGGACTGCTTGCAATTCTCAGCTGCACTGGGACCCCCTTCACCCCTAACCAGAGGATGTCAGTACACATGCGGCAGGCCCTGCTGGCTTTCATGGGGCCACATATCCTGCAATGGTGGGGACAGCCCCGCCCACTGCCCAAAGTGTCCCTAGCATCCCTGGTGAGAAACAGGTTGTCCCGACAAGCTGAGCGGGGCTAGATCAGGGAGCGCCCCGGTGACAGGTCAGCTCCTTGCCCTCCCTCAGCCCAGGTCTACCCCTTCTCCCAGAGATGGCCACACCCCTGATTGACTCTTGAGTCCAGATCACTAAGGGGCTATTTCAGGGTGACTCACAGAGCCCTGGGGACTTGGGAGGCCCAGAGGTGACAATAGTGGACATGTGTCTCAACTCTTTTCTACACACTGTCTCATGTACACCTACAGAGACCCTATGGAAGTAGGTTCTTTTTATTAACCCCAATATACAGTTGAGGAAGTTGAGGCAGAGAGAGGTTGAGCAACTTGGCCAAGTTCTCCCAGCTGATTAGTAGCAGAGCCAGGCTGCAAAACACAGCGCTGTGTCTCCAGATTTGCACCGTGACCCCTACACTCCCCTGCCTCACACATCGTCGGGGTACTAGTGGGGAAAATGAGGCACAGGGAAGGTCAGACGGAGGTCTCTCAAAGGAGGCACCAAGGGGAGCAGTCGAGGGTCAGATGTGCAGTAGGCCCCCCTCCCTTCTTCTTCCCACCCCCCAGACCAGGCCTTCCTTCCACGGAGTCATCTCCTTCATAAGCGCCCCCTCACCCCCATCTGGGAGGACTGTGAGCCTCTCCAAGGAGCCCAGTTTTAGAAAAGCCACTGTGTAAAAACCCAGGATTAGATAGAGCCCAAGGGTCACCTGGGTTCCCCGTCACCTCCCACCAGGACTCCTGGGACCCTGGTCATTCTGTCCCCTCCCACCCTCCTCTGCAGCCACTCCTGGTTGCTTGCCAGACCTTGCACAGATCAGGTGCATCCCACCTCGGGGCCTTCGTGCTGGCTGTTCCCTTTTCCTTCAGTTTGCTCCAAGGCCTGGCCTTTCCCTCCTTCATGTCTTTGCTCCAATTTCTTCAGAGCACTTCTGGCGACCTCAAATTGCATGCTAGGCTTCTGTGTCCTTTCTCTGTCTCCTCTCTGTATGCTTCTCCCAGCTGCGTGCCTTCTCCAGCAGCAGGGCTGGGCTCTCCATCCTTGTCGTGGAGCCCCTGAGTGCTAGGATCCCAGCTCCTTCCCCACAGCTGGAGGGGCTGTAGGTACACGTGGCCCGGCGGCTTCTCCTGCCTTTTTCTCCCCGCTCCCTCTTTCCCCTTTTGGCACCCCAGTGACACTGGATGTGTCGGCTGTCCATTCTGTCAATAACGAAGATGGCAACATCTACAGGCAACATCTACAGGTCAAGGACTCTTAGCTCGCTCTGCAGGAAGAGCATCACGTAGATCGTTCCTGGAACCCTGAAAACTCGTGGGCATCACCTGGCTTTCCCAGATGCTTTTCCTTCTGCCTGGGCTACCCTCCTCTGACTTGGCCCGCTCCCAGCTGACCCCTGCACACCTCAGCCCAGCTCCCACCTTTTCCTGGCAACTCTCCCAGAATGCCCAGCGGCTGCCTCTCTTGAAGCATCCTGGGCCCCCCCCATCACTGTTCACAGCACCTTGGGGGCATCCGCTGCCCCCTGATGGTGAGCTCCTGGAAGCAGAGGGTGGATATGCCTCAACTGACATTGGGGGCAGGGAGAGGCGAAGCTTCTTCTCTGACCCGAGCCCCTGGCCCCCTCCCTAGCACCTGTTCCTCCTGCTCTCTGACCACTGGAAGCGGAGCTCACGGGGGCGGACCTGGACCTCGTCCCACCTGCCGGCCTTTTGCTGGACGATGCCGCCAACCACATTCTCCTTCAGCCTCCACTAGCCGGGGACCTCTGCTTTGTTATCTCTAGTAGCTGGGGGAAATGAGGTGCAGAGATATAAAATGACTTGCCACGGTCATTCTTCTGAGGCAGGGCAGAGCGGGGAGGAACAGACCCAGAAATCTGATCTAGGGCTGTGGGAAGAAGCTTCTAGCGAGGCTCCCTGGGGCCTAGAGTAGGTCCCTGCTACTTCGTGTGAGCCCAAGTGTGGGGCCGTGTGCCTGGAAATGCCCTCCACAAAGACCAATACATCACAGATGCATACATAGGTGTGCTCCAATGGGGATACATTACAGTACCCACATACCCATCTGTGACCCATAAACTTGTGGAGGCGTTGCTCACACTTCACACCCGTGTGTACATGCTCGAGGGTGTGCACACTCACTTACACACATGCACGCATGCAAGCAGAGCCCGCAGCATTCATCTCTGGGCCTGGGAGCTCAGGGTCCCCCATTTAGCACAGAGTTAGGCTCAGGTCCCTGGATCCCACACCGGGAAGCCCAGGGAGGTGTGCGGGGACAGAGCAGGGCACATCTGGTCTTGCAGAGCAAGAGTGGGGTGCTCAGCCTGGCAAATTGCGCCTCTCCTCCACCCAGTCCCTGCTCCAGAGTCCACCAGCCGCACCTGAACCCCAGCTTCCCAGCACCCCAAACCCACAGTCCCTGCCCTGCCGCCGTGCCTGCGCAGACACCCGGCCTCGCAACACCCTGTCCTACCTCCAGCCCAGCTCTGTGGACCCCTCACCTTCCGCTTACCCAGTTGCTGTCTGGCCGATGCGGCCCTGCAGACCTGGGCAGAGGGCAGAGCTGGGTGGAGGGCTCCAGCCCCAGGGAGCTGGGCCTGGCTCTCTGAAGGGACACTGTCACTGGGTCATTCTCAGATCCCGGTCCCCTGTTCTGGAGGCCCCCGCTTACCTCTGGGAGTGGCAGGTGGGTGCCGGGTCGGCACGCAGGCCCAGAGCCTCTGTTTGTCCAGGCCAAGGTCTCCCTACCCCCACCCAGCCAGCCTGGGCTGGATCAATGGCCCAGAGCCATGGCCAGGGTGTCTGGCCCTTGTCCCCTGTGGCCTGTGGCCCCAGGCTCCATGGACCTGCTGCTGGGTTTAGGTCCGCACTGTGACTGAGCACAGGTAAACAGGCCAGAGGCAGGGGCCAGGCAGGGCCCGCCCCGCCCCACCCCGCCCCACCCCGCCCCATGGGCACCCCGGAGGCTGGCAGGCAGGTATGGGAGATCCGAGCTCTCCCCTGAGGCCTGTTGCCTGGTGATGTTCCTGCCTGGTTACAGCCCCTGGTCCCCTAGAGCACGAGGTGGGGGTGGCCAAGGACAGGGGGCTGTGCAGAGGGGCCGTGCTGTGGGCCAGGCACTCACACGAGTCTCCTTACCGAGTTCGGTGAGACCAGAGGGGCCAGTGGCCAGAAAGAGAACCGGAGGCCCCCGTGGTCTGGGGACAGAAAAGGAGAAAGTGGGTTGGGGGTGGGGTTCAATGCGATTTTCTGTTCCTCTGGAAGTTATTTGAATTACTACATGATTCTCCAGAGCTGTGCTCTCCGTTTCGGTGGCCACTGGCCACATGTGGCTTTTGGGCCCCTGGAATGCAGCCAGTCTGACCTGAGACGCACTTCGTGGGTAAGACACAGACCAGGTCTCCAGGACTTAGTGCAAACATAGAGAACGTAAAATGCCTCGACAAGAGCTTTTCACAACGATGACATGTTGTAGTGACAGCATGGTGGCTATACCGGATTCAATAAAAACATGACTAAAATTCAATTCACCCTCTTCTCTTCATATTTTGTAATGGGGCAACCGGACCGCTGAGATCACGAGTGTGGCTCACGATCCAGTGCTAGTGAGCGGAGCGGCCGTGGCCGTGGGGGGCTGGCCCGAGAGTGCCCCGTAGCATGTGTTGTAAACTGGGGTTGCCTGGGTGTGCACGAGCTGGTCTGTTTTTACCCTGTGAGGGGGTTGCCCACCTGAACCCCTGTGTGCTGTGTTATGTGGGTCCCAGGGTGTGTGTGAGTGTGAAGTAGGATGATGTGTGTGTGGAGTATAAGGGGTGTGTGTGTGAGGAACATGGGGTGTGAGGTCTGTGTATGGAGTGTGCAGTGTGTGAGGTATGAGTATGAGGTGTGAGTGTGGAAGGTGAGATGTGAGTAAGGTGTCAGTGTGGAGTATGAGGTGTGAGTGTGGCGGGGGAAGTATGAGTGTGGAAGGTGAGGTGTGTGAGTGTGGAGGGGGAGGTGTGAGTGTGGAGGGGGAGGTGTGAGTGAGGTATAAGTGTAGAGGGTGTGTGAGGTGTGAATGAGGTGTGAGTGTGGACAGGGATGTGTGAGTGAGGTGTGAGTGTGGAGGGTGTGAGAGTGTGGAGTGTGAGGTGTGTGTGAGAGTGTGTGTGCTTGTGGAGTGTGAGATGTAAGTGAGGTGTGAGTGTGGAAGGTGTGAGGTGTGTGTGAGGTGTGAGTGTGGAGGGGGAGGTGTGAATGTGGAGTGTGAGTGTGGATGGGGGTGTGTGTCCAGCATGTCTGGGCCTGGCAGCTGCGCGCCCTGAGGAGCAGGCAGGGGTGAGGACGGCTGCAAGAATGAGTTTTCTGTGCGCTCTGAAGGGGCCTGCTGCAGGCATGTGTGCTGGTGTCGTGTGCCAGTGTGTGTGTGTGTGTGTGTGTGTGTGAGTGAGAGAGAGAGAGAGATCCCCGTGGGTCCTTGGGGTGTCCGTCAGGAGTGCATGCCCGAGCCCGGAGCATCTGGGCACCATCTCTGAGCCACACTAGCCGGGCAGGGGGCTCCTCTCTCACTTCTGTTCCTCACCTCTGCCCCTATGGGGACCCTGGGACGGAGGCCCCACAGCCTTGCCCCAGCCTCCATAGCCCCCACCCCAGGCCATGTTCCCTCCCTCCCTCCCTCCTCCCCTCCTCCCAGGCCCTGCCCCTCTGCCCCAGCTGTAGGCTTCCCAAGGAGGACAGGATTTGGTGGGGGACAGGGGTGGGGAGACCTGAGCCCTGTCTCTGTACTGCATCCTGTCCTTCAGAAAGCTAAGTGGCCCAGACCCGGACTGGGCAGCCTAGTAGCTGGACAGTCTGAAAAGCCTAAGATCTTGTGCAATCGAGGTCCTCTGGACTTGGCGGCCACAGGGCCATTGATCGGCCACAGTCTGTGGGGGAGGGGCTGATCCCGGAGTGGGGGGGCAGCAAAGCACTGAGGGGGGTGTTCAAAAACAGGGGTGCTAGGGGCGATGGTGCGAACTCCCCAAGAGCTCGGAGAGCCGGGGCAGGGGCCAGCCTCCTACCCAGTCAGGGTTTCCCTCTGTCGATGGGCAGCCATGAGCCCTGGACACCCTTTTCCCCCCGGCAGAGGGACACATTCACACAGAAAGCCTCAGTGCTCCCAGCCTAGCTGCCTGTCACCTTAACACTGGGCCCCCTTGGGCTCTAGGGACAGAGAAGCTACCTGAAGCCCTGGTCCGTGAGGCCTGGAGGCCAGAGAGCACAGTGCGCTTGGGCCCGCAGGACTGGGAAGGACAGGCCTCAGGCCTCAGTGGGCCCGCCGCACTCAGGTGACAAGGATCCAGCCAGCAGTTGGAGAGTTAGAGGACCTGGCTAGAGTCCAGTCCCTTCCCCTGTTAGTGAGCCGGCAAGACACATCGCCTTCCCAGGAGGCCATCTTGTCAGCTGTGGATAGGGATGACAGAGCTGGGTTGCTGGAGACAGAAAAAGGTGGAAGGGAGTATAAATTGCCAGTGTGTGCCTTGTGCCCCGGAGGCCTCTCTTTTAACCCCAGGTATGAGTGGAATTGGAAGTGGGGGCAGGCAGCCGTCCTTCCTCTCACACCCCTGCAGCCCCATGGTAACAGCCCTCGGGTCCCGGCTGATACAGTGGAGGGCACGCCCTGTGGGCCAGGCCCTGCGCCCAGTGCTTTGCAGGCCCTTCCATTTACTTCTTCTGTTTTTTTTTTTCCCCTTAAGGTTTTATTCATTTATTCCACAGAGAGAGAGAAGAGGAGGAGGAGGAGGAACAGAAGGAGAGGGACAAGCAGTCTCCATGCTGAGCGTGGAGCCCCACGTGGGGCTCAATCCCGGAACCCTGAAAGCGCAAGCTGAGCTGAAACCAAGAGTCGGTCGCTCATTCAACAGGGCGCCCCTGTTCCATTTACTTCTCATAACAACGTTTTTAGCCCCAATTCCAGAGACCGCAGCCCTGGTGAAAGGTACCTCCCAGCTCCTGTGCTAGATCCTGGGGACAGCGACGTGAAGGAGACACATCTGACTTCTGCCCGACAGAGCTAGATGTTCTACGGAAGTCCTCGGCTTGGAAGGAAAATGGCTGGACATTCAACATCCCAAGCCAAACACGCCTCCAAGTTCATAGGTGGCCGTCCTGACCTCCAGCGTCTCTGGATGGGACCTTGTTTGGAATTAGGGTTGTGATGGGTTCAGATGAGGTCACAGTGGAGTAGCAGAGAAGGGGGCCACCTGATGTCCTTCTAAATAGGGGAAATGTGGAGACAGACACACACATAGTGAGTTCCGTGTATGGTGAAGGCAGAGACCAGGTGATGTGTCCCCTGGCCAGGGAGAGCCAAAGATGGCCAGCTCACCCCCAGAGAGTAGGAAAGAGACATGGAGCAGGGTCTTCCCGCCAGAACTCAGAAAGAACCAACAACTCGGACTTGGACTTCTGGCCTTCGGACCTGGGAGACAATGAATTTCTACCGCGGGAGTCTCTTGGTTGGTGATATTTGCCACACAGCGCCCGCCAGTGAACACGGTGCTTCATGATGTGGGGTTGGGTCAATGCCTGCTTGGGTGTCTCGTTCCCTCCCATGGTCCTGCACACAGCAGGTGCTCATGACTGCCCACCAGTTGGGGCCATCAGGCGGTGGGACATCTTAAGCCACAGAGTGGAAATGCGGGAGCAGCGCAGGCACAGATGTCTGTTACTCCCCACTCTCCCATCCCTAGACCAGGAGCTCCGTGAAGACAAATGCTTCGTCTAACTTGACTCTGTCAGTTGCCAGCCTGGCACGCGGGGCACGAGTGAGCAAATGAGAGTTTCTGTCAACTCTCCCAATGACGATACGGTCCATCTTTCGATCTCTGGGCCTGGAGCTGGTCCCTTCACAGTGACATCTCAAGTGCAGGTGTGGGAGTGGGGATTACATGTCTCTGCTCTGCAGAGGAGGAGACCAGGGCTCTGGGAGGAGAGGTTGACTCTGCCCAAGTCCCGGCTTTCGGGTGTTAGCAACCCTTAGCACATCTTGCCTGGTGGAAGCATCGCACCAGTCTTTGCCGCCCTCCTCACACTGCCTCTTCCCTGTGCGTCTGGGTCTCTGTGCCCAATAGCCCTCTACTTACAAAGGATACCCTATTGGATATAGGGCCCCCCTAATCCAGAATGATCTCATCTTAACCTGCTACAAATGTGCAAAGGGCTTGTGTCCAAATAAAGTCAGGTTCACAAGTTCCAGGTGGACATGAATGTGGGGGGTGGAGGGGACACTCTTCAGTCTGGTTCAGGAAGGAAGCGATGGTTCCACAATACTGTTCCAGGGGGGATCAGCCTGGGCGACAACAGGACAGCCCCCCATCCCAGTCAGCCTTTGCTATGGGTCAGCCAAGCCTCAGAGTTCAAGAAGGCTGGGGTTGAGGGTAGAATTGGGAGTCCAGCCCTCCCTGGAGAAGGTCTTCTGCTGACTGAGCCTCTCCCTGAATCCCTTCGAGGAAGGTCAAGCTCCCAGGCCCAGGGGCTGCGGTGGGAGCTGGGGGGGTAGTCTCCATGTGCCCCTGCCAGATGCTGTCTGGACAGGTGTTTGGGAGGACAGAGCTGTCCTAGGTGCCAAGTAATGTGTTAGTTTCCGAGCACTGTCCTAATAAGGTACAACCAATGCAGTCACTTAAAACAACACAAATTTATTCACTCACCACTCTGGAAGCTCGAAGTTCAACGTCAAAGTGTCAGCAGGACCAGGCTTCTTCTGAAGGCTCTTAGGAAGGACGCCTCCTGTCTCTTCTAGCTTTGGAGGTTACTGGCAATCCTTGACATTCGTTCAGCCTCTGCGTCCGTTATCACATGGCCTCCTCCCTGTATGTATCTGTCTCGGTGTCTCTTCTTTCTTATAAGGACACCAGTAACATCAGATAAGGAACCCTCATTGATTTACATCCGCAAAGACCCCTATTTCCAAATGAGGTCACATTCCAAGGTATCAGGAATTCAAAGTGTCTTCCGGGGGACACAGGTCAACCCGGCCCAGGCAGGGGGAGAAGGGTGGGAGCAGGCCGGTTATTGACGATGCCACGGATGGCTGTTCCAAAGATACACGTGACCCTGAGTGCTCACGTTACTTTGGAAGCAAGTTGCTTCACTCGCCTAAGCTACAGCCACCCTTGCTCTCCTCCCACAGAAACAGGCATAACCTGCCACTTCTCCCTGCCGTGGCCTCTGGGGCCTCCCTGGGCTGGGAGGAAAGGAAAGTTCGTGAGCAGTGCACAGCTTTCCCGTTGCCTTGACCAAACCTTCAGAGGCTGCCCAGGCAGGTCCCCGGAGGCCACCTGGGTCACCTCCATCCAGCACTGCAACTCGCGGGCTCATTTATTAAGCAGGCGTTGCCACCCCCATGATGCCGGCCTGGGCTGGGCTTCAGGGCCACAGACACCAACAAGACCCAGACCCTGTTCTTGAGGGACGCAGCCCAGCCCAGGGAAGACAGACAGCAGGACAGACCACAGACTGTTCTCTCAGCAGCAGGCAGAGAACCAGGCCCTCAACAGGACAGAGGGGCCTTCCTTAGTGTTTCAGAATGAGACTCAGTCAGGATGGCCTGTCGTCGATTCAAGGGTGTCAACCCCCTTGTGGCCCCTGGAAGGGGATCCGCAGTCCCAATGGGCTTCTGGGGCCATTATGGAGGCCCTGAGACTCTGGGGTGTTATGATAAAGCTAACCAGACCCAGGACTGGCCTCACCACCCCCCCCCCAATAAGAAAAATGGCCATGACCCCATTTTTCAGGTGAGGAAATGGAGAGTCAGAAGGCAGGTATCACTTGTGCTGATCACACGGAGCGGGGAAGTACTGGGGTTCAAACCCAGGGCCCCCCGATGTCGGAGACCTCGGGTGCCCTCCCACTCAGTCCGTGTCCCTGTCTTCTTGCCGTGTCACCATGCCTGGGCCCTCACCCCTTCTGTCCTGACTCCGGCTCCTGGCCTCTGTGGCAGACATGGCCTTGGCTGGGCCCCTTGAGGTTTTCCCAGCCAGAAGTCAGGGGAGTGGCTTCTGATCAGGGGCTTGTGGTTTGAGCGGTGCCACCTCAAGCCACAGTCGGTTGGGGACACAGAATGGAAACTCCTCGTGCGTCACCCAGCCCAGGCTCCTCCACTGTCCCAGCAGTAGGGGCGCCCAGAACAGTGGGAGCCAGAGACGCTGGTGGGAGGAGGTCGGGCAGCAAGGCTGTAACAAGGCAGGGACCAGAACCCAAATGCCCTGTTCCCCGTCCTGTACTCCTCCTCCTCAGACTCTGCCCCCCTCAAAATTTTAAGAATAAAATAAAAGGACATCAGTGTCACCATACAGGCAAGCCATCGGGCAGATAGACAATAAAAATTTCCAAGGCGGGGCACCGGGGTGGCTCACGGGGTTAAAGCCTCTGCCTTTGGCTCAGGTCATGATCTGGGGGTCCTGGGATCAAGCCCTGCATTGGGCTCTCTGCTCAGCAGGGAGCCTGCTTCCCTTCCTAAAAAATAAATAAAATCTTAAAAAAAAAAAAAAATTCCAAGGCACACAGAATCCCAAGTTTCAACATGTAGGGTTTTTTTTCCCCCCTTTGGTCTCAAAATGTTGTTACAGCCAAGGCTCCCCCTCTCCAGACAGTTCCATCTGAGGGTCCAAACCCAAGGATGCACCATCCAAGGCTGGAGACATAGAAGGTTCTCCAAGGTACTGCTTTTTTGCTGCCCTTCAGAAGAAACATCCAGTGCTGGCTCAGGCCCCCCGGGGCCTCTCCCCTTGTGTCAACAGGGCTGCTGGTAAACCAGTGGGGCTGGAGAGGTCCCAACGCCTGGGGGCTCTGTCCAGGTTCCTGGACCCTCCCTGTAGCTCTCCTGTCCTCCCTCTCTTCTTTTTTTCTTTCCTTCCTCCCTCCCTCCACTTGTTCACCAATATGCACATTCACTCAGCGAACATCCTATGGCAGGTTGCTTGGGGTGTTGGGGGGGACTGCTGTGGGGACAAGGATCTGCGAGGGCCACCATGGAACATTCTAGACCTTTCGGGTCTTCCAGAGCTGCATTTATGGAGCCCTTTGCATGCATCGGGCTCTGTTCTAAGTGCACTGTGTTATTAACTCACTTAATCCTTACAGCAACACCATGAGAGCAAAAGGAGGTACTATTCTTACCCCCATTTTGCAGATGAGAAGACTAAGGCCACACAGCTAGAACACCAGCAAGCAAGGATTTGAATCAGGAGGACTTTGGCTCCCACAAGGTCAGTCTTCTCACTGATTTTAAAGCGTGAGCACGCCTAGTATCACACAAACTCTCAGCGATCCTGTAAAACAGGAACGACCGAGATTCTGAGTTCTGTGTCACATGGGAGGACAGAGCTGAACTGGGAGTTCGGGTGGGGGCACTGGAACCCTGGGCACTCACCTCTGCCTCCTGCTGTCTCAGGACCACTGTTGTACTGGGAGGGTGCGGTTTAGCGGGGAGGCGGTTGGGTTGTTGATTAAACTTAGCTCAGTCCCAGCGCGCCAGGGCCGGGCCACTGCGACAGCCCCGGGACATCCCCTTGGCGGCCTTGCTCGAGACAGTTTCCACCACTACGGTAAGACACACTTGACGATGCTCCCATCACAGGGCTGGGGGGGCGGGGGGTGGGTGGTGAAGGGCTGTGGGAAAGCAAGGCCGGAAGTGCTGAGTGGGGAGAGAGATGGAGGTTCGGGGGAGGGGTACCCGGTCTACAATTCCTGGAAGCCAGGACGCAGAGGGAGGGAGGAGCTGGTGGGAGACCCATCACCTTCCTCTGAGCACCCGGCCTCATGCTACGCACTGGCCACAGAATCCTCAGCTTGGAGGACACCGATAAGTCACACCCTTCTCTGAGGAGCCCGGACCTTTACCGGAAATACCCTGCCTGGGAGGGTTCTGAAGGGATCTCCTGAACTGGGGAGGGAGAGGGGGCGTGTTACACGGGGCTTTAGCCAGAGAGGCTCGTGACACTTATTTGGGATATATTTGCCCCAAGAGGTGGAAGGATTAGAGGGGTAGGGGGCAAGGGACAGGTGGACCCAGGAGGAGACTGAACAGGGCTCCAAGCTCAAGGCCATGCTGCTGGGTCACAAGGGTGGGGAAGGTTTCAACTACAGTTGCGATCACGGCAAGTGAGCTGCTGTGTTCGTCTTTGAACTGGTTGCCAGGAAGCTTAGGATGGAATTTTGCTTATTTTTTCTCCATTCATGTAATTGTCTCCCGTGCAGCCCTGGTGTATGCAGCGGGCCAAAAGCTCTGTGGCCAGATATACGGGAGTTTGAATCCCAGTTCTAGCAACCATCAGCTGCATTTTTAAATTACCCTGTGCCTCAGTTTCCTAATCTGCAAAATGGGGAAACATGACAGCTGCCTGGCTGGGTCTTTTCGGGTGATAAGGATAACGCTGGGGAAGTAGCTGGCCCAGTGTCTAAATTCATTTCTTGATCTTTTTTGAAGTCATCTAGGATGCTACTCGTTAAGAGAGATGGAATAGGGCTATTCACCCAAGGAAGGACGGTTTCCACCGTAAATTGCTCAGTGACTGTGGAGCTGGAAGGTGGGAGGAGAGAGCGGGTATACCAGATGACTAGGGAGATGATGAAACTAATAGAGTCCGAACAAATAACCCAGTCAAGAAGAAAGTATAATTTTTTTAAATGGAAAGAAAAGTGTGTCTGGGTGGCTCAGTTGGTTAAGCAGCTGCCTTCAGCTGGGGTCATGATCCCAGTGTCCTGGGATCAAGGCCACAGCCGGCTCCCTGCGTGGCGAGAAGTCTGCATCTCCCTCTCCCACTCCCACTCCCCCTGCTTGTGTTCCCTCTCTTGCTATGTCTCTCTCTATATCAAATACATAAATAAAATCTTTAAAAAAAAAAGTGGGCAGAAGACATGAACAGACATTTCTCCAAAGAAGACACACAAATGGCCAACAGACACACGAAAAAATGTTCAACATCACTAAGCGTTAGGGAAACATCAATCAAAACCACAATGAGATCCCACCTCACGCTGGTCAGAATGGCTGAAATTAATAATAGACGTTTGCAAAATAATAGATGTTGGAGAGGATGGGGAGAAAGGGGAACCCTCTTACACTGCTGGTGGGAATGCAAGCTGGTGCAGCCGCTCTGGAAAACAGTGTGGAGGTTCCTCAGAAAGTTAAAAATAGAGCTCACCTATGACCCAGCAATCGCACTACCGGGTATTTACCCAAAGGATACAAACACAGTGATCCGAAGGGGCACGTGCACCCCAATGTTTATAGCAGCCTGTCTACAATAGCCAAACTATGGAAGGAGCCTGGATGTCCATCAAAAGATGAACGGATAAGGAAGATGTGGTATATGTGTCATATGGTGGACTATTACTCAGCCATTAGAAAAAAAATGAAATCTTGCCATTTGCAACAACGTGGATGGAACTGGAGGGCATTATTCTTAGCGAAATAAATCAGTCAGAGAAAGAAAAATACCCTATGATTTCACTCTTATGTAGAATTTAAGAAACAAAACAGATGAACGTAGGGGAAAGGAAGGAAAAATAAAATAAGACGAAAACAAGGAGACAAACCATAAGAGACTCTTAACTAGGGGAAACCAACTGAGGGTTGCTGGAGGGGAGGGGGCGGAGGGATGTGGTAATGAGTGATGGGCATTAAGGAGGGCACATGATGTCATGAGCACTGGGTGCTCTGTGCAACTGATGAATCACCAAATGCTATCCTGAAACTAGTAATACACTATATATTAATTAAAATTAACTTAAATAAAAAATTTTTTAAAAAAAGAAATTGGAGACCTGAGAGGCTGGAAAGCCTGGCCACCTCTCCCTCCTTTTCTCTTATCTCTCCTAAGTCTGCCCCAGCTGCCTCCTGCTTCCCACTCTGCATCTGACAGATCTTCCCTGCCCCTCGGCTGCCTGGTCCCCAGCTGGTGCTCTCCCCTCCCTGCAATCTGACCCAGGCAGGACTGTCTCCGCTTCACCCTTTCTGCCCCTCCCTGCTGCTCCCTCTTTGCCCCATCTCCCAAGGCACAAACTCCATCCCACCCTGGACATGTCACACTGTAGCTTCCGGCCCATCAGTCCGCCTGGTGTAAGGTGGCCCCTCATTCTGCTCACCACCAGCTCGAGTCTCTCGTCACACCTGGTGGGGACAGCTGGGTTTCCTGGGCGCAGCGGCTCATAGGACCCCTCTCAGCTTTCCAGCCTCTTAACACCTCAGCTTCAGTTTTCCCTGCCTGGAAAATCAGTCTGGGAAGATAAGACCTTCCGTTGTGGAAGGAACCAGAGGGATGATCTGGTCCAGATAGGTCACCAGGTGCCAGCTAGGATCAATTGGGACCTGCCTGCAGAATCTCAAGCTGTCCTCAAACTTTGCAGGAAGGACAGCCGTGATTAATTAGCAATGTCTGCCATGAGTGGGTGAAATTGATTAGTGATGTCTGCTACGGTGCGGCTTTATGAATGCCCAATATTGCCATCCATAATCTGGTCCAACTATTCAGAGTCAAAGGCAAAGAAGAAAAAAATTATATATATATATATATATATATATATTTATTTATATATATATATTTATTTGTATATATATACACACACACATATTTATATGCATATAAATATGTATTTATACATATACATATTATATACATATACATTTATATGTATTTATACATATTTATATGCATGTAAATATATTTATATGCACACATATAATTTGTATAACATATATTTATATTCTATTTACATATAGTAAAAATTCTATATATTCTATTTGGTTTATATTTATTGTGTATTCTGTTTATAGTATGTTGACTTATATTCTATTAAATATATATGTCAATTATATTTTTATGATATTTTACTTGTATTTTCCCATGAGACCATATCAGATGGTGCCCAGACACAGAATAAGATAAACCTGACTCCTATTAGTGAAAAAGATATCCCTTTTACAATCTTTTTGCTTTCTCACCATTTGTGGCTGGCTGGCATGTCTTCAACAGTGTCCCAACACTTGTTAACCTCCCCTTTAACCTAAGAGAGCAGACTTACAGCAGGCAAAGAATTGAGGCATTTTATTTTATTGTATTTACTTTTTACAGTCACCTTTATTAATAGTGAATATCAGCTTTTCCGTTTACAGAAGCAATACAAAGATTTTTCTTTTTAAATAAAAGTGAACAAAAAAGTGAAGGATTTGAAGAAAAATAATGAGGTAAACAATAACAGAGATGGCACACACAGGTCATTGAACATCTGTATGGCACAAATGCCCAAGACTTAAGAACCAGAACTGTCCCAAGAACTCTTCCAAGTGGAAACTGACTCACAGAGGGGTTTCATGGTTTGCGCGGGGACACAGAGCAAGGGTCTGGTCACGGAGCTTGGGTTTGATGCTCAGGCCAGGACTGAGGAGCCTCGTGGCCCAGAACACGTGGCATCGTATGTCAGGAGTGACCAAGTGCTCAAGCTCTTCCGTGGTAAGGATCCAAGACTCAGACAACCTCAGGAAAAGGGAGTTTATTTCGGACTTAAGGAAAATGAGACTCTTGAGCGAACCGTCGGTAGCACTCTGTCAGTGGGAGTCTCTGTAGCAGAACCCAGTGCCCTCTGCTAACCGGGCTGAACTCCTCCTCCCCAGGCTTCTCCAAGAGCCTTCTGCACAGGCACCTGCTCCCAGGGACCTACCTTCTTAAGACCCTGAGTTGAAATGCTCAAGACTAAGAGAAATCTGATTGGCCAGTTCAGGCCGGACCTCCCTGACTGGGCGGAGCTTCTGTTCTAAGCCAGCTCATAGGCAGCAAGCTTGTCGGCCTATGGGTGGGCTTGTGTCAGGCACCCAATCAGCTAGGAGCAGGCCCTATAAGTGCTTGGCTCAGTGCGCTCACCTATCAGGGACCTGGGAAGGAGTCCTTTGCTCCTTGGGGTTGCTACTGTGAGAGGAAGGTTGGGCAGGCATCACAGGTGTGATCTGTGCCAGGGACAGAAGGAAGAGAAGTGGAGAGGTGATGGGGAGAACCGAGGAGGAAGGGGTCAGCTGTGTGAGTCTGTGTTTGTGCTGTGGGGTGTGAGTCTGTGTTTGTGCTGCGGGGAGGACTGCGGTGAAAGGGGACGAGGCTCTTGCTGGAATGGGCATGCTGGAGCCTAGTGAGCCTGGGGCTTCGCCTCTCTGAGTCTTGACCTCAGAAGAGGATGATGGCCCCTCTGCGAAGGCAGCCGGGCACAGGGAGTCCAAGCAAGGTGGTCCCAGATAGTTCACTACAGGGAATAGGATAGGGGTGCCAAGCAAGTTGCCCGTCTGGACGCAGCGTGCCAGCCCCCTGAGTTGTGGAAGAGATCTCTCCAAGAGAGGTCAAGACTCCCTGTGACAGCCTCAGAACCAGCCACTAGGAGAGGTTTACTTCCCAGCAGCATGATTTACGAATCCATGAAACCACGATGGAAAGATCCAGCCAGTGTCTGCTTTCCCGGGGGATTCGCGTCACAAATTGGGCCACAGTGGCAAGGACACAGTAGCTAAGCATTCTGAGGTCACAAGAGATCCCAAGGGCAAAGTGACTGGGCCACTTTGTCTAGCCATCCCATGACACGGAAGCTTGAAGTCCGGGAGCATTAATGGATGCAGAGTTTCTCTCCAAAGGAAGCAGAAAGGACCCTTGAGGGATAAGGGGATTGGTCACCTGGATGAGGGAGGAGAGAGCACCGCAGGTACAGGGAATAGCATGTGCAAATGTGTGGGGTGTGAGGGAGCTGCTGGTGGCTCAGTAGGACCACTGGGAGGGTTCTAGGAGGTAATGTCCCAACATGACAGCCAGGCCAAGAAGTGGTGCGGAGGGCAGCGGGGAGCCATGGTGGGCTTTAAGCAAGGGCAGCAGAGCCATATGGTTTGTGGTTCGGAGAGAGCGCTCTGGCTGCCCTGTGGAGGATGGGCAGGAGGGGGTGGGACTGGGGCAGGAAGCCCAGTGAGGGGGACACGGTGAAGATCCCTGGAGAACCCTGAGAACTCTCCCTGAAGAGTCCTTGCAGGGCTCCAGAGGAGGGATGCTTTAAAGGCAAAAGCCATGGGACTCCGTGACAGCTGAGGGGAGTCACAGTGTCCCCACCCACTGCAATTCCTGGCTTGGGCCACAGGACCAGGGAGCAGCAGTTGCCATTTGGAAATGAATGCCCGAGGGGGCAAGGCTGGGTGGGAGCCCTCGGGGCAGGGATGTCCAGGGGGCAGCTAGGCACTGGGTGACTCAGCAGCGGACAAGCCTTGAGGACAGAGTCCTCACCTGGGCCTGGCACAACAGAGGGCAGCAGCCTGCCTTGTCTGTCTACACCAAGTGAGCCGGGTCCTGCTCCTGCAGCTCTTGGAGAGACACATAGGCATCGGTGTTCAGGGTCAGGCAGGAGGCAGGGGTTCCGACCTGGCCACACCCGGGGGGTCTAGCCCAGGGGAAGCCGATCCCCTCCCTGGGGCCAGGGGCCGGGACCTCCTCTCTTGCTTCTCCCAGGGCACGCTCCAGCGGTGGCTGGCTATCCTCCGGGTCAGACACTCCTGGGTTGGGAGACACCAGGGCCTGGGGGGCCCAGTCTCGGGGAGCTCCCTCCCGCAGAGGGGGGGGCAGCTTCTCTTCACAGGCTCCAGTGCCCCCCGCCATGGTGTTGGGGGGGGCGGGGCCACCCAGGAGCCCGGGAGAGAAGAGAAGCAGGTCATCCCCAGGGGGGAAGGTGCAGTAGGCATCGTCTTCTGCTGGCAGGGGCGGCAGGGGTGGGAGGAGAGACCCCTCAGGTGCCCCAGCCCCGCCCTCCTCGGACTCTTCTGTGCAGGGGTCATAGCTGAAGTACACCTGGCAGGCCTCGATCTCCAGAGCGTCAGGGAGGTGGAAGAAGAAGTAACCTTGGTTGGTAAAGCAGCTGGTCAGCGAGTGGCCGCTGGTCTCGGCCGAGGGTGAGGGCCCCTTCTGCTGCAGCAGGAGCAGCTGTGTGGCCTCGGTGTCCCAGTCCAGCACCTCCAGCGGGGAGATCTCAGGTGCCTGGGTATTGGGACTGAAGGATGACGAGGGGAAGGGCGAGGAGAGCCACTTCTGCCAGGAGAGAGAACAGATGGAAGGTGAGTAGGATGCCTCCTCCTCCAGAATCTCAGCAACAACTCCTCATTACGGTCTACTCAGGGCTTCCACCTCCAGGAAGGCCTCCCTGACTACACACCCCCCACAACACACACACACCGATTTGCAGATGCTCTGGGTCAGCCTGGGGAGGGTGATCCCTCTAGGTGCCCAGGGGATGTGTTGTTTCGATGAGGGACTGTTTATGGTGCTGTGAGCCTGGCACCACACGAGGCACCAGGCAAAGGGGAAAAGCCTCAGTGCCTCAGGTAGGGGCTAGCCAAGTGTGTGAGCCCATAAACCAGGGTCAAAGCTGAAAGGGCCCCGAATGGAGCCCATCTTGTCCACCTTACAGATGCCCAGAGAGGGGCCATCCCCTAGCCCTGAACACACAGCCGGCTCTCTGACAAAATCTCTGGTGGGCGCGGATGGTCCTGACGTTCTCTGTCCACCCCCCAGTGATATGCAGCCCCCTCCTGCCACACTGTCCCTCCACAGAGAGAAGAAAGTACCCGCCAGAGCCCTTCCCAGTAGCTCCAGAGTCCGGAGAGCCCTGGTCCTCACTGACCGTGTGACTCTGGGCAGGTTACTGCCCCTCTCTGAGCCTCAATCCCACAACACTTAGCCCCCTCTTTCCTAACTTCCTTATTGTGAGCAGGAGAATGTCAAAATAAGAAACTGAAGGCGGAACTCCCTGGCCCAGGGTAAAAGGCAGACCACCCACAGAAGCGAAAGGGACAGTAGGCCCTCAGGGGGTGTGATGGGGACCCAACAGCCCTCTGTCCTGGAAGCCCTCAGCAGCTGGACTGGTGTCCCCTGAGCACACGGACCAGGCCCATTGGGCTCCTCCTACACTTCTGCGCCCAGTAGGCTGGGAAGAGAGGGAGAGAGCAGGTTCCGGGGAGTGGAGTGGGGAGGGGGGTCCAGCCCTGGAGGAGGCAAGGGAGGATGGGAAGGGCTGTGCAACCAGAAGGAGAGGCCGGGGCTGTGACCAGCCCTGCCTGGTGTGCCGGCCCCTCTCAGAGGGTCAGCTACTTCCTGGGCCTGGGCTTCCGTCCTCAGTGCCCTGAAGTTGGGGGGACGGGGCAGGGAGGCAGGTGCAAGGAGGAACACATCCCCCTTCACACACACACATTCACACACTGGCACGCATATCCCCGGGTCCCCTGGACAGAGCAGTGGGCCTTGTGGCCTGGTAGCTAGAGGTCCTGGGGTAGGGAGAGAGGAGCAGACCTCCCACCCAGATGCAGAGGAGAGGGTAGGGTCCCCTTGACCCGCCCCAAACCTCACCACATTGTGCATCCCACAGCTTCCTTGGGATCTACCTTCCACACCCCAGGTCTGGAGCAAGCATCTAGACCTGGGGATGACCACATGGGAAGACAGAGTGGTTGGTACCTCTCTAGGATGGAGCCCACTCCCAGCTCAAAAGGTCCTAGTCCCATAGAATCAGAAAGATTTCACCCGGGAAGAGGACTAAGGATGCATCCAGTCCAGCCTCCATCCAGGAGTCCCTTCTGCTATATTTCTGACATACAGTCAGCCAAGACTTGCTAGAATGCCTCTGTTGACAGGGAGCTCACTATCTTTAGGGCTTTAGGAAGAATTTTAAGGAGGTCCATTCCCCCACATCGAGAGAACCGTAGGCAAGCTATCCCCAAATCTTGGGAGTTTTCCAAAGAATTCCAGAATGGGCCCTGATCAGCCGTAATAGGGAATTTCAAAGCCAACTCTTGACATCTCTGGCCCAGTATGGCTTTCCAGCCCTTCCGCACTCCTGCTGATCTCCCTCCACCCCGACCTCATCCTCCGTCAAATCTAGAGTGAGAGAAGCAGCCCACCACAGCCCCTTTCTGCCACAACACTTCCTTCCTGAAGCAAGCGTGGGCTCCGGGAGGGGAGACGACTGAGGTTTAAATGGGGTTCAGCGTTACAACTATCTGGGCCAGCACCTTCCCAGTGACTCTGCTTCGATTGATGAGAAGCAGCTCAAAGAATTGTTACCATGAGGGATAAGGTGTTGGAGCCTGCCCAGCGCTTCCTGCAGAGGGTGAGGAACCGCTGCCCATTAAGAGAGTCGGCACAAGTTGGGGGGTGCGGAGCGGAGAAGGGGCAGGTCCCGCTCAGTCAGCAGACCGGTGACCGAAATTCTAGCTAGGGCCCCTTGAGCACTTACTACATGCCAGCCAGTGATCTTGGGCCCATCCACGTAAGTAACACTTACGTAAGTTTCCCTCCCTGTTGTACAAGTGGGAAAGCTGAGCACAAGAGACATTCCGTAACGCGCCCGAGGTCACACAGCCAGGAAGGGCTGGAGCCGGGATTAGAACCAGACTGTCTGGCTCAGACAGGAGGTGCCATTCAGCCTGAGAATGCTGGTGCCCGAGCTCGGGAAAGGGACCCACACCCAGCCTAGAGGCTGCTCGCTTCAGTATTTGTCTCCTTTCGCAAAGTGCAAACCCACCACCTCCACCCACTCACACCTCTGGCCGCCCCCGCTGCCAGCCTGAGCCAGATGCCTGCTTCTCTCCGCCAGCTCCAGACTCCTACCTGGAAATCTCCTCCATGCTCTGACTTCAGCTGGGAAAAGAACTCTGATGGGTCTGGGATGTGGCACTTCAGAACCTTCTTCAGCCTGAACAGGGAAAGAGGAGGGAGGGAATGAGGATGAGAAGGGAAAGGGGCCATGGTGTCCCGCTGGCACCCCACTGCCCTGAAGGGAGGGTACAGAGCCATTCCGCATTCATCTGTTGGATCAGTACAAAGTGAATGTCCAGTAAGGGAGGGTGGGGGCCTAGGGACACAAGAATGGCAGACAGAGAAGGTCTCTTTCTGACATTCTGATGGGGAGACAGACACGAACCAAGTGTGCAACATGACACAAAGCAGAGGTCTGTGCAAAAGAAGGATGTGGGGGTGGGGGACCACAGGAGCCCAAGTGGTCAGGGACTGCACAGAGCCAAATGTTTGGAGTAGAGAGAACAAGGAGGCAGGAGGTAGGAAAGAGACCAGATTGTGTGTCTCCATGTCCAGACTGTCATGGATGGTCGTTCAGGTTGTGCACTGCCCAAGGGCTCCCGGTTTTAGGGGGGTAGTGAGTGGGTGCTGAATTCCAGCCCATGCTCTGCTTGCCACATTGAGTGCCCTAGTATCTGTATGCATCAGCCTCAAAAATGTGGTCATAGCCTCAAGGACCCAGAAAGCCTGGCTGCTTTAGATGCTGGTTAGATGTTCAGGCTCAGGTCAGCCCTCTCTTCCACCCCTTCTGGTCTCCAGCCACACTTGCCTCCCTGAACTCTCAGTTGCTGTAATGCTGCTTTGCATTACACATGTAGGGCCTTTGCACACCCTGTTTCCTCTGTTTGCCTATGCACTCCCCATCCCCTCCCCATGCCTGGTTAGCTCCTCCTTCAGATTTCAAGGGAATCATCACTTCCTTAGGCATGTTTCTGCTGGCCATCCCCCAGCCAAGTTTCCTCTCCCTGTGGCCTGCTTCCAACCCATCGAGTACCTTCCTTTACCCTTTTATCGTGGTGTGTCATTGTACTTGCGTATGATTTATAAACATCTGCCTTCTTCCATGCGACCATGAGCTCAATGAAGCCGGGACCACAAGTATGTAGCCTGCCCTTATATTCCCAGCACTCAGTACCAGTCCTGGCACTGAGCTGGGGCTCGACAAAGGGATCTAGAGAGATCCCTGAGGACACATACACATAGAGACAGCAGGCATTTGCACACACGCATACACACACATGTGCACACACATACTCAGAGTCATGCTCTGGGCGGGGTCTCCGTGGGGCTCTCCCTCCCCGGCTCCCCTCAGGCTGGTTCCCTGGGGTTCCGTCTTTGGGGGTTGGTGCCAGGGAAAAGCTAGGTATCAGGCAGGGAGGACTGTGGGGAGGGCAGAGGGAGCACAGGTGTGTCTGAGCAGGAGTCTGAGCTGAGAGCCTGAGCAGTCAGGGGGTGTGTGTCAGATGAGAGCACGAAGGAGCGGGAAAGGAGGGCTCTTACCACGATCGGATGTACTGACAGTTGGCCAACAAGTAGACCAAGATGAGAAAGCCGAAGGCACTGCTAAAGCCCACGATGACATGGCCAAACCAAGGAAAGGACAGAGTCTGCTTCCCTGAGGCCACCCAGGGGTGGGAGGAGAAGCGGGGAGAGAGGTTAGAGAAGCGCCCCCGCTCGCCCAGATCCCTCTAGCATCCCCCACCCCCTGCAGCCACCCTGGTGCCTAGGGACAGGCTGGCCTCTGACCCAAGGCTTTGGCAGGTCCCGGCTGGCCCAGGAGACCTGCCGTGGGCCCAGCTGACAAGGGGCATCGCGTGCCTCATCACAGCAGGTCTGCCGGGTAGCACAGTGCCCACTTTATAGATGCAGAAACTGAGGCTTCCAGATGCGAGCAGCCCCCCCCGACCACACTGCTCACCCTGCAGGGTCACAATGAGTGGGCTAACCATAGCAGGTGAGCCCGACTCAGGCTGAGCCCTGTACCCCAGTCCCAGGCCTCCCCCACCAGCTGCCCTCCAGGCCACACACCAGCCATCCCCTCCCGTCTGAGCTCCGTCCCACCCCTTCTGTCCCCTGGTACCTGCAGGCCTCGTCCTGAAGGCCAAGGGCTGACTCCAGGGACTCCAAGCCTTGTGACTGCCTAGGTGGGCCCTGACCCGCACTTGAAATTCATACAAGGTGCCCGGAGTAAGTGTCTCAAGGCAAATCCATTGCTGGTTTTGCCTGAGGATCAGCACGGAGGCCTCCTGGGGCAGAGAGAGGCGGGGGGCTGTCAGAATGGAGGGGGCCCCACAGCCCACCTCACCTCCCATGGCAGGGGCTGGCTGGGAGGCTGAGTGGGCGACACCTGCATTCCTCCCTGCCAGCTCCTCCCCTGCCACTCTCCCCCCGCATCCCTGACTACTCAGCCCCAAACCCCAAGGGCATCCTGAACCCCTCCCTCTCACTCACCATCCATGCACAGAGCTGCACGGACAGGTGGCTTCCCAGGGCCTCTGAAATCTCAGAGGATAGTCACCTGCCTCTTGGCCATGTAAACTCTAGCCCTGACATCTGCCACCAGCTGGAAGCCCTGGGCTGTCGGGGGGCACATAGGGGGCGGGGAGGCCAGAGCAGGCAGGACAGGGGAGCAGCAGGGGCCTCCTGGGGACTACCGTGGCTTTGCTGACATGAAGCCTGGACAGGGTGACCAGGACTGGAGGGAGGAGTCGGGGCAGGTGGGGACCAGGCCATGCACTCACCTCCCAGCTGTGGCCTGGGGACCTTGTCCGGGCCTCAAACTCCAGGTAACTTTCAATGTAATGGGAGGACTGCGGGACTTTCCAGGTTATGTTGCATTTGTGGGTCCCGACATGGGTGATTTGGAGCAAGTCGGGGGCCATCAGGCGAACTGGAGGTGAGAGAGAGGAAGAGACAGTGACCTCGGGGGATGCTGGGTCACCATGACATGCCAAGAGGATAAAGTTCAGACATGCCCCCATCTCTACCTTTGCACCTGCTCCTTCTCCCTCCTGGGCACCCTCCTCACCCCCCAGAGATCCTCACCTCCTTGGAGAAGACTTCTTCTACCCCCTAACCTGTTTTATTCCTGCCTAGCACTTAACCCCACCTGATACATCAAGTATTTATTTGGGGTTCTTTGTTCATTTTCCATCTCCCCCAGCAGACCGTGTGCTCACTGAGGGCAGGGAATGTGTTCTCCGACGTATTCTTGGTGCCTGGAGCATTACCTGATTAAGACACCTGATAATCTGCTGTATGAAAACAAATGAAGGCCTCTGTTCTCTGCCTCCAGAATGGATCTGAGAGCTTTACAGGAATCGTTTCATGTCATTTAATTGAATCTCAGGAACCTTATAGGATTATAAGATTTAATAATTCTGAAATTAAACTGACCTAAGTTTTTCTAAGCCTGGGACTCTTGAACTACACGAATAACACTAAGTGAATGTCTGTTGAGCATGTGTTAAGCAGTCACAGACTCACAGACTCCTTATAGCAACCCGGGGTCACAGACTCCTTATGGCAACCCAGGGTCCAGCCGATAACGGATTCTCCCCATTCTTGACGGGCAAACTGAGGCTCAGACGTGTGAAATGATATTCTGGGCAGACCTCATTCTGTTAAGGCAAGGCTGCATTGAGCACCCTGTCTAGATCTTGCCCTTTCTCCCTTATATGGTCTGGGGATGGGACTGGGCATGCTATCATTCAAAAACCTTCCCAGAGCACTGCCCAGATAAGGCTTGGTGCTGGGTACTTGGAGTAGAGACTTAGGGAGGATAGATGTTCTGCCCTCAGGGAGCTCACAGCCCAGTGAGGGAGACAGTCCCCAAATCAGGCATTAAGGACCCTGAAAAAACATAAACACCCTGAAAGAGGAAGTACGAAGGGCTGGGAGAGTCTGGGAAGGCTTCCTGGTGGAGGTGACTCTTCACTGAGCCTTGAATGGTGAGGGGGAACTTTTCTGATGGGAAGAGCTTTCTGGGCTGTGGCACCCACAAATGCAAGGGCTCAGAGGCATGAATGGGCAAGTTGAATTCAGAGAGCTGGCCTTTGGTTGTGACAGGAATACAGGCCAGGAGAGGAGCAGTGCTCGATTGGGAAGCCCGGGCCAGATGCTGAGTATCGGGGGAAGGAGCCAGAACTACAGCCTGAGGGCAGTGCGCAGTGAGAGGTCACACGTGGGTATGGAAAGAGACTGGATCAGGGAGGGTCCCAGAGGGAAAAACAGGACGGGGGTTCCCAGCCCGTCCCAGTCCCCCTACCCTTCCCAATTCCTCACTCACGGTTCTCAAAGGGCTTGAAGTCCTGGGTCATCAGTGTCCTCCACTTCCCCCCTTCGTGGCATATCACGCTCATTTTGACAATGTCAGCCGCAGTCAGACTCTGAGCCTGCAAGAGAAGGACATGGTAGGGATGGGGCACAAGTGGTGGGGACGATAGGAGAGAGGGAAGACCAAGACCACAACAAAAGTGGGGCCCCTCCATGAGCCCCTCCGGCTAAGGCTGGGGTCGGCAGGCTTTTTCCGTGAGGGTGCAGAAAGTAAATATTTCTAGCTTTGCAGATCAAACGGTCTCAGTCGCAACTACTCAATTCTGTTGCTGGCCTGTGAAAACCAACCAGAGACACCATAGGAGAATGGCATGGCCGTGTGCCAATAAAACTTTATTTACAAAAACAGGCAGCAAGCAGAGTTTGATCCGTGATCTAAAGTGAAGTGAGCTGCCTTGAAAGGGAGGGAGTTCCCCATCCCAAGAGGCATGCAAACAGGATGAGCCCCCAAGAGAAGGCAGGTCTGGAACTGTACCTGTGTAACAGTTCGGAGTGTGAAAGCCTACCTCTCCCCACTCCCACACCCTGGCTTTTGGGGAAGGAAATGGGCACGCGGCAAGCCTCTCCCATGGGCAAGCACTATTCGGGCGCCTTAGGCATTTCTCTGACTGATTGTCAGAGCAAACCATCCTCATAATGCAGGTGAGTGGCCCAAAGTCATGCATTGGTCAGCAGGGAACTCTGGATTCAAAACCAGGCCTCTGTAACCACTGTCCCCACAGAGACGCAGCCCTAGGCTGTGACACCTGACCGAGGGCTGTGGAATGAGTGGCTTACGGCAGCCTCCTCCCTGTGCAGAAGAGCACCTTGTGGGAGGAAAGTCTGATGCATGTCCCCTCCAGATCTGTGCTCTGGGTTCTGAGGTGGTGTTTTCAGGTCCAGGACCCAGGACACAGTCCCTCTGACCTACCTGCCACAGGGCCCACCATGAGCGAAACTTGAACCTGATCGTATGAGTCCCCAGAGCTGGGAACAATTCCTCCCTCTCCAACCCAAGGACGCTGCCCCTTGCTGTGTCTGGCTGTTGTAGGGGCCTGATGTTTCCAGATAATGATAGTAGTATCGTCATTATTACTATGATCATAGTCCTTACAAAGATGCCAGGAATATATTGTGTTGGGTTCATCCTCTGTCCACGCACTCTTCTGCATGCTGGACACACATTCTCTCATTTAACTCAACACCCTGTGAGACAAGCCCTATGTCTCCTCTCGTCCTGCAGCCAAGAAGGCTGAAGCTCAAAGAGGCTAGGGCCTCGCCTGAGGTCACACAGCGAGGAAAAGGTGGGGCCAGGATCCGAAGGCAGACCCTCTGCAGAGCTCACGGGGACAGGCACGGCCATCTGACTCTAGAAGTGTGAGCCTATCTCCACATTCTCCTGCCCCTTAAGAATGGGTATGACCCAATGACGGCTGGAAGAGGTGGTCTGGGCAACCCTAGTGCCCGCTGCTGTCAAGGACGGCGTGACCAACAGTAATTTGATGCCCATGCATGGACGTGGCCACATGCCCATCTAGAAGGTTCAGTCCCAGCTCTGCCCCTCACTGGCAGGGCCTCTCTGCGCCTTAGTTTCCTCTCTGGTAAGAAAGGGGCAGTGCTGGAGCCCACCCACAAAGTCCCCAGGATCCACGGACTGCAAAGTCAAGGGCATGCTCTGCTCTGGGCACAGTGTTTAGTGCTTTAACCCCCAGAACAGCTCTCCGAGGCAGGTGCCATCATTCTTGCCACTTCACGAAGGGAAGCCTAGGACGCAGCAGTTGCCTGATGTCACCCAGTGGGTGTTACAGTGGAGCCGGGACCAGGTGCCCAAACCTTCAGCTCCAGGATCCACACTCTTAAGCCCATGCTGCCTTGCACTTGCAAAGACCTTGGAAGACTCAGAGGGGGTGTTGTTACGGGTGGGCACCCCTAGCCCCACCTGATAAAGAGTACAGAAGTGTCGCGGGACCCACAAAGCATGAGGAGAAGAGTGGAGCAGAGGCAGAATGACCGAGCCCCTCGGACCACAGATCTCTCAAGCCTCAGTCAGCCCTGAGTTCTGGCCTTTGGATGCTGCCCTGCTTCCTTCTGCCTCTCTTGCCCCGGGGCAGCCGGCTGTAGCCAAAGTCACTGGGCTCTCTGAGCCCTGCTCTGCCCCTGGAAGCTCCCTGCCCCGCACCTGCCCTCCCCTGGGCTCTCTTCTCGGCTCTCAGTACTCACATCTGGGGATCCAAGAATCAGGTGACAGACCCAGAACGCCGGGCTCAGTGGGAGCAGCTCGCAGGATCTGTTCCAAGGCCTTTCAAGGCAAAAGAACCTCCTTAGGACAAAAGGAGGGACCCCCAGAGCCGGCCCTCGGGATGGCCCCGCCCTTGCAGCAAGGCCAGTCTGTGCAGGCTCTATGCCAACCTCAGCAGAGACCCCCATCCCCCCACCTGCTCCCCTTCCCATCACGAGCACCTCTTCCTGTCCTCCCCAGCCTGGCCTCACAGTAGCCACAGTGATCTTCTAGAAGCAAACAGTGCAGGACACGTCTGCCTCCCCACCTAAAGCCCTCCAGAGTCTTCCCTCAGGGCTGGACTTGCAACCCTGTGGAATCGCCACCCACCCAAGACCACGGCCAAACCCAAAGCCACCTTTGCTGTTGTCATCAAGATGCATGGATCACAGATCACAGCAGCCCCTTCCCTGACTCCCTCCCAGCCCCCAGAATCCCAACCATGCCCAGGCCCCTGTTTTCATAGCTGCCCTAGATGTCTCTCAGAAAGCTTAGGGAGCCCCCTTTCTTCCCCCGCCCCTTGCTTCTGAAGTCAACTTTAGTCTTGACCCATCAGTCTCACAGCCCAGTGTCCCCAAACTACCCTGTCTAGCTCATCTCCGGCCCCTCCCCTGCAGCCTGGACCCCCACTCCTCACTCCTGCCCTGGTTCCAGGAGTCTAAATATCCAGCCCCTTTGTTTTCCAGACTTCAGGGACACCAAGAGTCTGTGGGTCCTATCAATCCAGATTCTCAAAGTGCAACATCTTGGAGTCTGCCAGGAAGGAGTCCCAAGATTCTAAGATTATAGGAAACCCCCACCCCCACCCCGCACACCAATCCCGAGATGCTGTCTTCTTGCTGGTCAACCCCACACTCACCGTCTATCTGGCCAAGCATGGATCTTGCAGGACGAGGCCTGTGGGTCCCCATCCCAGCTCCAGGCACAGGAGATGTTGGCTTTTGAGTTGTAGAAACATGTGAGCTTGGGGGTGTCTGCTAACAAGATGAGGCATGAGTGGCTGGCCGCAGAAGGGCCAAGGGAGAAGGTGGACACCTGATCTCTGGTCCCGTTGCCCTTGCCTCCCTCCTGCCCCTGCTGAAGGGCCTCTTCCCAGAAGCAGGGGTCCTGAAAGGGGTTCTACAAGAGTTGGCCGCCTTCCCAAGAGAAAGAACAGCTATCCAGATGCCAGGATCCTCACCATCTGCCGCTGTGAATCCCTGAGGGATGGCCAGGGCCAGGAGGAAGACAAGGAGGGACAGATAGCAGGACAGAGCCGGCGCTGCCATCACATCCACGGGTGGGAGCTGGGGAAGAGAGCCCTGGGGGAAAGAAAGGGGGAGAAAGCACAAGTGAACACCTGCTCCAGGTCCCTGGTCGCTGTGAGAGGCAGGCCGAGCCCTGCCCATCTCAGGGTGGCCCATTCCACTCTCTACCAAGCCAATACCATCCAGTCTCAGGGCCTTTGCACCTGCTGGTCCCTCAGCCCCACACATGCTCCCTTCCTTTGGGGATTCGGGGAGCCATACATTGTCAGGGCTCAGAGGGCTCTCTGAGAGAGCCCACACCCTTGTTCAAAAGCTGGGGAAACTGAGGCCCAGAAAAAGGAAAGATTCGCTCGGGTCCGCACAGGGAGACCAGCACAGAGCTGGGATTACAGCTCACCTCTTCCCTTCCCTGCTGCCCCCTTAGTCACACCTAAAACCATCATCAGGAGGCTCCTAGAAGCCAGGCTGTGTTCCGCTCTTTAAATGAAGCAGCAAAAACTCTACTGGAGATCCTCTCATTATCTGCATTTTCAGATGGGGAAACTGAGGCAAAAGGACGTAAAATAAACTGCCCAAGATCACAGAGCTGATCAGAGGCAGGTGTGGAATCCAAGTCAGGGCAGACCCAGAGCCCAGAAAGGGGCGCCTATAGCTTCTCTGACTCTGTCTCCCCCCACCACTGAGACGGGCGACACACTCGATACTCACGGACTATGTCACAGAAGTACTCGGGGGTGTACTGAGCACTCCCACTGTGCCCAGCAATTAACGTACACTAGATCATCTTCTCTCCCCGGAGGCTTGGGGCTGGGTGCTTGTATTATCCCCTTACACAGATGAAGAAACTAAGGCTCCGAGTCCTTCACCCGCCAAGGTCACATGTGCAGAAGAGGCAGAGCTGGAATCTCATCCCCCGCTCGCTCGACCACAGGACCTGTTCCCTCACATCCTTTGGCCCTGCCCAGACCCTGTCCCAGGCACTGGTCCCAGAGGTAAGGTCACCAGCCCTCCACCCCTGGAGTCGAGGAGTCAGGGCCCAGCAAGGGCACAGGCCAACTGTCAGGTGTCTGGCTTGAGTTTGAAAAGGAGACCCCGGTCCAGCATCCCCACGGGATGGGGAGTTCCCCAGTGGGGATAGGGGATGGGGGCTGGTTGCCTTTTTCCTTGGGAACACCCCCACAGCACAGGGCACAGCGTTGAGACCCTCAAGGGGTCCAGTAAGCCCCCCTGTGCCCCCCTACTCACTCAGTCACGGCCTGGGAGCATGGGTACTATCTGCCCCCTGGAGGGTGCCGCCCCTGGCCAGCACCAGCCGGCAAGGCAAGCCCATGCCCAAGGCAGGACCTGGTATAGAGCTTCAGGATGACAGGAGGAGAGTCGGGGCAAAGGCATACAAGATCACAGGAAGGTCAAGGCCAAACCACAGCCCCAGCCGCGGCGAGCCAGCAGAGCAGAAACACCATCTACAACGAGTTCCCCACCACTCATAGCAGAAAGGGCGCAGCGATGTACATCACGATTGCAAAGGGCACAGAGAGGGGAGTGTGGGCTGTTCCTGAGCGGGTCGGGGCAGGGAGGGCTCCAGGACGGCGCCAAGGCTGCACCCTCCGGCCAGGCAGGGAACTGAGGTTCAGGGAGGTTAAGGAATCTGCTCAAGGCCACGGGCCCAGCCTCAGGGAGAGCAAGCAGGACCTCTGAGTCCTAAGCCCCATGAGCCCTGGGTTCGCACGCACACCCACACTCCCTGCCCTTCATGGGGGCACAGCGACACTCACTGACTCATGAGGTCCCCACTGCAACCCTGGAAGGTGGCTGTCGTCACCCCCACCACCCCTGCGACAGATGCCAAGACTGAACTTAGCGCTGCCCCGGGCAGCTGGACTCAAAGCCAGTCATCTGATTTCAAGTGAGAAGATGACAATGATGATGACAATGGTGATGATGGTGACAGGGATGAGGACGGGAATGGTGACAGAGCTGGTGACTAATACTCGACTCTCATTCTGTGCCCAGGTCCTTAGCACTCAGCAGATATCACCCCACTTAGTCCCTGCAGCAACCCTGGGAGTAGGTACCGTTATGACTCCTTTTCTCAGATGAGGAGGCTGAGGCCAGTAAGCCTCTCGCCCAGGCCAGAGTGGGGCCGAGCCGGGGGTTGAACTGGGTCAGTACTGCCTGATTTCCCGCCACTGCTGGGGCTGAAACTGTGGGCCATAGAGCGCTGGGGGCAGGAGGCGCGGGGGAAGGGCAGAGGGCGGTGGGGTGAGGACCAGAGGCAGGAGCTCCACAGCCAGACCACCAGCTGTGATGGGCACCATCTCGCCTCATCCTCCTGGCCACCACCCCCCAACACACAAGGTGGTGGGTGGAGGGGCGGGGAGCTGGCCTCTTGCTGTTTAACTCCAGAAGCATCTCCCCAGCTGGGTTCGGAATCCAGGCTATAGGGCTAGGAGGGGGGACCCTCAGAAATGGCTCTGCCCCCCAGCCACCCCCCACTGAGGTCTCCAAACACAGTCCAGGACAGGAGGCCTTGTCCCCCAGGAGAAAGGCCAGCCCCAGAGATGGAATCCTATCCACTCTAGTGGTGCCTGGAGACACTACAGACCTGTCTGCTCACACGGCCAAGGGAGGGACAATCCGGACTCAAACCCGCCAGTCTGTGCCCCCCGCCCCCGCTGCCGCCCAGGGCCCCCAGAGAGGAGACAACCCCACTTCGTGGCCAGGTCTCAGAGGGGCCCCCTCCCTCCCCTCCCACCCCAGAGCCTCTTAAGGAGCACTTTACACGGGGATGCCTCCCCAACATGGGTCCCATTCCACAGCCGCCCGGAGGGAGCTCGCGTGTCTCCCTACCCCACATCCCAGTGTCCTCCATCTGGGGCTCAGCTGGCCTCCCCTCTCCCAGTCCTCCTGCCTCTTTCTTCACTCCTTCTGGGTTAGGACGCCCCTTATCCCAGAGCAGCCCCCAGCTTCCCCAGGGATGGGCTGGGAAGGAGGGGTAGCCCGGAACTAGGGACCAGCTTTTTCTTCAAAGCCAAAACCCTGATCAGGACCTGCCTCATCCTGGAGGGATTTAGAGATAAGGTTGGGGGCCAGGAGGGCTGGGAGATGGAAGTTCCAGTGGAACCTCCTGGGGCATCTAGGAGATGAGAGCTGGAAGATGTCCCATGACCTTCGCTTCCAGCCCCAAGCTGCAGGCAGGGCCGGGAGGGAGACCCCAGGTCGCTGGGAACCAGGCAGCGGCAGGGTGAGGGCAGAGTCACCTGGCTGAGACATGGAGCCGCAGTGCGCTCTCTCGGGATCTCTCCGCTGCTGGGTCCGCAGCCATCTCCCCCGGAGCCCGGCTCTGACTCCCTCCAACTCCGGCAGCCCAGGTAGCAGCTGGCTGAGGAGGCCGGCAAAGACTAAAACCCCAGGGCCAGCCCACTTCCTGTGCAGAGGATGGAGGGGGCAAGGCCTGGGGTGGGGACCGGGAGAGATCAGGCTGGTGAGAAACTCTGAAACTCCTGAAGCACCTAGGGGCCCGATAAAGATCTCCCTCCCCCGCTGGGGGGAGGTGGGACTGTGTGGGTGTCTTGGCAGCCGACACACTCACATATGCTCTCGCGCGCGCTCACACACGCACACACATACATGCCCGGTCCCTCTCATATGGGTGCCTTGTGGCACGTAGGAGCCTGAGGGGTACAGCCCCTTCTTTTTTCCCCCTCCACCACCCCAGCCCATCTCATAGGGGGCCACTTCAAGCCTCTGACACCTTCATCCAGTCACACACACACACACACACACACACACAGCCACTAACAAGTCCTTTGAGGTGTCCCCAGTGCTACTCACACCTATACCACCACCTCTCAGAGACCTCCCTTTTCACCCAGGCTTCCAGGGACCCCGCTACTTAATTCAGCTTTCAGAGAAGACCCTGTTCCAGGACTTTGCAAACACTTTGCTGGTGTCTTACTAAGCATTCTAGAACCTTCCTTTTCAAGTCATGGCTCCTAAGCCTTTCTTCCCCATCCACCCCATGCTCAGGACTTTTTTCCAAATGATGAGAAACTGGGGGCCCCTTTTTAGAAAGGTGCACACCTGGTCAGGCGCAGCGTCCCAGGCCCAGGGACCCGTGAAGTCCTATCCAGCATCCAGAAGCAGGAGCTCTGTGTTCTCTCTTCCTCCTGATTTTAATGACCCTGCTTCAGGGACACTTTCTGATAAGCAGTTCCATGGAACCTGCCATCTGCATGGAAGGAAGAGCAGCATTGACAGCCTGAGAAGAGAGTCAGTAGGCTCCCTTCTGATTAGAAACAGAAGCAGGAGGCCAGCGTCCCTGAGAAGAGTGGGACCTTCTTCAGAGCCTGCCTGCAGAGTAACCCTCCCTTCCTGGGCATCAGTGTCCACCCGGCGGAAGGAGGCACGATGGTTCCGACCGTCCACCGCACAGAGAGGGCTCCCCAGCCCCTCCTCTCTCCCAGAGCAAGGCTTTCGTAGCAGGAGTGGCTCATCAGCACAACCACCAAAAAGACGAAAAGAATAGCCAAGATGTATTAAGCCTAGAATATTTCTGGAAGCTTCTCAAGAAACCGGGAGCGTTGGTTCTCCCCGGAAGGAAAGCCAGGTCAGAAAGGGGGAGGTAGAAAGGATGTTTGTTACTGTAGACCCGTGTGTACCACCCGAACATATTTCCTGCCCCCAAATCAATGCATTCAGTTGAAACTTTTAAAAAACACATAAAGACAGGACGCCTGGGTGACTTAGTCATTAAGCGTCTGCCTTCGGCTCGGATCATGATCCCAGGGTCCTGGGATGGAGTCCCGCATCGGGCTCCCTGCTCATCAAGGAGCTCGCTTCTTCCTCTGCCTGCCGTTCTCCCTGCTTATGCTGGCTCTCTTGTTCTGTCTCTCTGACAAATAAATAAGTGAAATCTTAAAAATACACACACACATAAAGAAAAAATACATCCCCAGGCAAAGCCAGAAGTCAGAAGCCAGAAGTCACAGA
Source organism: Lutra lutra (assembly GCF_902655055.1). Lineage (NCBI taxonomy): Eukaryota > Metazoa > Chordata > Mammalia > Carnivora > Mustelidae > Lutra > Lutra lutra. The sequence goes on from NC_062285.1 coordinate 133,961,782, forward strand.
CCCAGGTTGCCAGCAGCTTTGCCCATGGAGACGACATGAGCCTGCCCTCCACGCCGGCCCCGACCAGTTCCCCTCCTCCAACCTTCTTTCCTTAGTCCCTTCTTTTGTTCACTCAACAACCATTTACTGAGCATCCAAGATGTCCCCAAGGCAGGGGAGAGGAGGCTGAGCAGGCAGGGGAGAGGAGGCTGAGCAGACTTTCTGAGCAGCAGCAGGCCCTAGGCTAGAGCAGGCCCAGGGGAGGGGGCTCTTGCCAGCCACAGCCCCAGGTCCGGGCAGCAACAGGCCGCCTCCCCCTGCTGGGGCGGCTTGAAACAGGAAGCTTCCCCCACCCAGGCCCAGAGGATCAAGCTTTTGCTTAGGGGCTCAGGCCAGGCCCCCTGAGGTGGAAAGACAAGTGTGGCTCTGAGGGGCCAGGAAAGCTTCAACCCCACATGGTCTGCACCCTCCACCTAAAATCTAATGGCCATAGGAGGACAAGGGAGGGGACACATCGTGATGGATAGAGAAGGTGGGCATATGTCCCTCTCGCCCATTGTCCCCGTCCTCCTGGGCGTCTGGGGAGTCCATAGGTCATCCTCTCTCATAGTCTACTGAAGCTGGGGGACTGCGGGGCCAGGGGGATATGGTGGAAGTGATTTTGTCCTGCTTCTGGGCCTAAAGCCCTCACCTTGTTCCTCCTCTGCATGGGTCTGTCTCCTTCCCCTCTCCTCCTCCCATCCTCCCCTCTCTCTCTGTCTCCCCCTCTCCCTCTCGCCCCTCTTCTTCTCCTGTCTCTTCATATCCTCCCTCCCTCTCTCCCCCCTTTCCCTTTCTTCCCTCCTCTGTCTCCCCCTCCCCCACAAGAATCCCCTAGAAGATGTGAACCCCTAGCGGGTACCTGAAGGCCCCACCTTCGACTCCTCCGCAGACAAACCACACTGAACTATAACGGGAGCGAGAAGGAAGGGGCTGGGAGGGGCCCGGGAGGTTCAGAGGCTGGGTTTCAGGGGGCAGTGGGCTTTACCTTGACTGACACACAGAGGATCGGTGGAGGCCGAGCTCAGTGTTAAAGCCAGATGAGAGCTGAGCAGGCAGCCGGGCTTGCACACACACCCACCTCCACAGCATGCACAGAGCAGGCGGGGAGCAGGTTGCTCCGTTCAGCCCCCATGCCTGTCCCAGCGACCATCACCTGCCCCTGAGCTGGGTCCCCAGGAACCCCCTTCCTGGCCCCCTGTTTCCACTCCTGACACCCCTCCCCAAGTCTGCTCTCCACTCAGCAGCCAGAACCATCTTTCCCAAAGCCAAATCAGATCATTTCTCTGCAGCACCCCCCTTTTAAACCTTCCAATAGTTCCCAGCACGTTCAGAATCAAATCTGGACCCTTGGTCTTGGCCACAAAGCCCCCCGCAGGAGAAGCCCAGCCCCTGTCTCTGACCTTCTCCTCCAGGTAAGGCATTGGCCACTCCCCATGGCTCCTCCTGCTCTCCCTTCCCATTCTCGGGCAAGGAAACTGAGGCTCGGGGGTCATCTGGCAGAACATGGCAGAGCCAGGATTCGAACCAGGGTGTAGAGGATATCAGAGTGAGGTATCCTGAAGAGGAATCCAGAAGCTTCTCTAATGGCAGAGACCTGACAGAGCCCACTGAGACCTGCCCAGACCTTCATCTCAGGACTTCTGGGGGTCAGACCTAGTCTCCTCCTCCAGCGGGCCTCCTCCCCGCCCAGCCCCCATGGGGTCAGGGGCCTGAAACTCTAGTCCCTGTGACTGCCGGTGCTCAGCACACCCCCACTGCCGCTGTCGCTGCCGCTGGCCTCCTAGGCTCCAGGTCTGATATCCATATTCTCCCATGTTCACCAGCCTTTCCTTCTCCAGCACCTTGAGCAGCTCACGTCTCATGCAAACTGTGCCTTTCACATAGGAAGTCATTCCTGGGATGCCTGGGTGGCTTAGTGGGTTAACTGTCTGCCTTCAGCTCAGGTCATGATCCCAGGGTCCTGGGATTTAGCCCTGCGTTGGGCTCCCTGCTCAGTGGGAAGTCTGTTTCTCCCTCTTCCTCTGCTTCTCCCCACTGCTTATGCTCCTTCTCTCTCTGTCTCAAATAAATAGATAAAATCTGGAAAGAAAGAAAGCGAGAAAGCAAGCAAGAAAGAAAGGGAGAAAGAGAGAAGGGGAGGGAGGGAGGGAGGAAGGAAGGAAAGAAAGAAAGGCCACCTCCCTGCTTCCTTGCCAGGACTACTCCAGGGGAACTAGCTGTCCCACTTTGCCTGGGCCGGAAGGGGTTTCAGGACATGGCACATTTGTTGCCAAGGCCGGGAGAAAGTTGGTCACTCCATTCCCACCCAACTCGTCCCTCACGAACTCCGCTCCCCAGTTGAAAGCCAGTCCTGCCCTGCTTTCCCACCCAGCCAGGGCGGATTCCACGCACACAGCAGTCACTGCTTCTCCTGTCACGGCGGGAACCAGGAACCATGTGGGACTCATCCCGGCAGTTCCAGAGTCTAGAAATCACCTGACACACAGAGTGTGTCGATCTGCAGGGATGGAAGGAAAAAGAAGCCTCAATGTTTTCAAATCTAATACAATGATGATTCCAGAAGATACAAATTAAAAAGAACACAGGGAGTGATGTATTTGGCGTTTCAAAAGGTTTGCCATCAGCGTGGTTTTAAAGCGTGGGTCACTCTGCTGGTGGGTGCTCCAAGGGGCACAGTCTCTCTGGGGGGCGATTTGTCGACCACCATCAACAGCTCCGGCCCCTGACCTAGCTGTGGCTTGTCTCAAGCCCACACTGCAGAAGGAGGCGTGTGCACGTCGGACACGTGTGCACCAAGCCTGGAAGTAGCCAGAACGTGCACCAGCAGAGGATGACTGGTGAGTAAATTAAGCACCACCCGCACAGCAGAAGGTGATTCAGCCGAAGACAAACGAAGCGGCCAGATCTCTGTCCCTGACCCAGAATAGTCCCCAGGGGGCACGGTGGAGGGACCCAAAGCCAAGTGCAAAACAAAGTGTGTGTTTTCCCTTAGCCATGTACATGTGAGTGAGTGTTGCGTGTGTGAATGTGAGACGGGGTGTGCAAGTGTGTGGGGGTGTGGATGTACATGAGGGCGAGCTCGTCCATGTGAGTGTGTTTGCACAGATGGGCGTGTGGACATTTGTAAGAGTGCATGCATGCGAGGATGTGATGGTGAGTAGGCGTGAGCACACATGTTGTGAGTATATGCTGGGTGTGAAGGCATGTCTGTGGGGGGAAGCATGTGGGTATGTGAGTGTGTGCATTTATGAAGATGCTGTTTATTCATGTGTAAGGCTGTGTGTGTGTGCAAATATGTTTGTGTGAGAATGTCTGTGAACTAGCATGTATGTGCACTAAGTTGCTCTGGAAGGAATTTCTAGAAATGGGTGGCAGTATTTTCCTTTGGGGAGGGGAGCTGGGAGACCTGGGAGGGCAGGGAAGGGGCGGAACTTTCCTGAATACTTTTTGTGCAATTTGAATTCTGTTTCCTGGGGACCTAATATCTACTTAAGAAAATAAATAAAATTTGGAACCAAATACAAAATAAAAAGTAGGGCACCCTTTGTGGGGGACAGAGCTCCTCTGAGGGCTCCCCGAATACCAGTCCTCCTACTCCCCCTGATCATTTCTTACCTCTCCCAAGGAACCTGAAAATGTCCTTGAGTCTCCAGGCCTGTGGGACCACCTCCCTAGGCCGAAGGAGACTGGGGAGAGACGCATTCTGTCCACAGCCATCTCTACTCCTAATCCCAGGCTCTGGGAGTCCCAGAGTCCCATTGTGGGGACGGTCAGGAGAACGCCGAGACCTTCTACTACCACTTACCATGGTCTCCCCCTTTCCCGTGGGAAACAGGTAGAAAAGAATCCTTTCACTTTTTTTTAGCAGGTTTCACCAAGATCTGTGATCTTTCTCAGAAGACAATCTAGGTGTTACACCGAGGAAAGAGAACGTGTGATGTTTGCAATGTATCTGTGAGAAGTTCCTCTCAATCGAGACGTTATGCTTGCTTGCTTTTTTTTTTTCTTGGTATTTTTCTTAAGGAATCGGAAAAAATTCTTCTATCTGGAGGCCGTGCCTGCACCCCCGCCCCTCCGCCCCGCCGCCTACCATATCTGCTGGGAGGAGAGCAGCCAGATGGGGTCCGAAATTGGCCCCAGCTCTGGAATGACGCCCCCACTTAAGCTGGGCTCCAGGGCCGGGAACCCAGGGCCTCCAGACAACAGGGGACCCCCGGGCAGTGAGGAGGGCAGCTTCCAGCAGTGGGCAGGTCCCAGGTGCGCTGACCCCGGCCCTGCATCACAGAGAGAGACTGCAAAACCTTCCCTTGGTCCCCGACCCTTGGCATCCTGACATGTCGGTCCCATTGCCACTTTAAGAATCCCAGTGAGGCGGCCCTGAGAGAAAAGGAGCAATTCTACTTCGGCAGATCCCGAAACAGGACACAGGGAGGATACAGAAAACCCATGGGTCTCCTTCCAGGAAGAAAGGGGCCGAACTGAGCCTGCAGAAGGAACATTCAGGGCAGGTGACAAGCTTCCAGAAGTGCTGGGCCTGCGACAAGGACTCATGGAGAAGGTTCCTGCGGATGGTACTCAGGGGAGGACGGTGGGGCTGCGGCCTCTGTCCTTCTTCCCAGGACACCCTAACCCTAACCATTCCCCACCTGTGTCCTCACACAAGTGTGCCCCCAAGTTGAAAGCAGGACCCCCAGGCAATGTTTCTAAGTATACAGGCTTTGTGGGCACACCAGGGCCCCCCCCAATCCCATGGTGAGGACATCATGGACCATTAGCAATTGACTGACACACACCCCACTGTCTTGGCCTCCCAGCCTAGAGGACGGTCACGCAAGGGGGGCATCTCCCTCACGGGGCCTCGGGCAGGAGTCCGCTGCTGACATGCCTGCGGGGCCAGGCAGGAGCGCAGGGGTGAGCCCCCAGACTCCAACTGTCTCACAGAAGGCCGATGGGCACGCAGGCTCCATCCCGCCCCAAAACGCCCCTTTTCAAGAGAGGCTCGACATAGGGGTTTAAAAACACAACATCGTCTGGTTTCAAATACTGGCCATCGGTGCTAAGAAATATACAACACATACCCCCGACTCCCGCCCCCGCTCAGGTCTGCCTCAGAAAACAACACAGGAAGGGGCATTTGTGGGCGAGGAGGCTGAGGCCTGGAGCTGCTGCAGGACCCTCTGTCGGGGGCCGTTTCATCTCAGGTGCTGGCCGGATATTTATCTTCCACCGTGGTCACAGAGCGGCTCTGCAAACCTTTCCTGTGTTGCAGGTGTTTGCTTCTCTAGGAGCCCTTGTGTCCCAAGCAACCAGCCAAAACGTTACTTTCCCAGCATCCTTTGCAGCAGGGGTGAGCAGGGGACCAGGCTCCTGGGGGGAGGGGGGAGGCGGGAGTCTCCACTGGAGACCTCAGTCTCAGAACCCTCGAGGCCAGCAAGGACGCAGAGGACCCCCAGAGGCCGGGGGTGGGGGGGTGGGCTGCCACTTGGCCCATCTACCCGTGACACCCCTCCAAGCCTTACTGGTTGGTCCTGCCAGAGACTTCCAAGCTTTAGAAGGTCCTAAATCAATCACTTTTATAATGAAACAAGGCCAGGTCGGGCTCTGTGACTTGGAACAGGTGTTTCGGCCGCTCGTGGAGGGACCGTCGCTTAGCAGATCGATTTAAGATTTGAGGTTGCCTGTAATTGTCACCCAACCCCACCACCCGCTTTGGCAATGGCTGACCAGCCTGGAGGACAGCAAGGTGAGAATCTGGTGAGAGGACAAGAGAAATAGGGCTGCCGCACAATTCTGTCTGCCGGGGTACTGGCCGGGGATCTGAGGTGTGACGCCCGCCCTGCAGCCAGGTGTGAGCGCTGGGTCTCAGCAGACAAGTCAGGAGGGCCTAAGACAAAAACCTCTTGCCGCCTAGGGAAGTCAAGGGGTGGGTGACCCCCTAGGGTCCTAAGGGGACCCAAGGGGCTTTGCTGCAGGATGTCTTCCTGGCTGGCTGCATGGTTGAAGGCCTGACTTTCAAGGTCTAGGGAGGCCCAGGCGTACGCGCACGCGCGCACACGCACACACACACACACACACACACACACACCCACACACACATACACACACCCAGTTGGCTGGCTGACCTTGAATCTGTCCCACTGACTGGTTTCCACTTTGGGTGCTGGTTAATAAAGAGACAGGCTGCGCAGCTTTCAGAACTTGCAGGGGCCCCCGTATTTGGTGGGTGGCTGGTTTCGCTTTCACAGAGAGTTAGACATGGCCCGGTTGTGGGTCCTCCCACCACACGGAGTCACAAACCCACCCCGGCTTGTCTGAACCAGGTCAGCACATGCTCTGTTTACCAAATGCTTGTTCCCCAGGAGGCCCCGCAGCCCGCATCCCCAGCCCAGAGCCAAGTTCCTACCCTCTGCCACGGGTGCTGGGCAGGGCCACGATACGTGTCTGTGGTACCAGGAGCCCTGCCGGTTCACTGCACCCTGCAGGGAGCCCCCCGTCCGGTTTCCATGCTCCTCCCCATGCCTTGCTCAGTGGTCAACACCCCAGCCTCCCCCACCCAACCGTACAGACAAGAATATTCATTTCTTCTCTTCGGTTCCCCTTCATTTCGATCCTGCCACTCCCCTTAGCCAGAGGCTCCTCCCAGGGGACATGAGCGCGGGCTGGGAATCTAGACACCTGGGTTCAAGTCCCAGCGGGCTCAGGAGTCACATGTCCCTCCCTGCGGTAATCGCTGTTCAAGGGCTACAGGCCGCAGGAACAGGCCCTGGTTGACTTGAGCCAAACAGAACCAGCCAGAAGAATCTAGAGTGGTTTACAGCTTCTGGAAATAGCCAAAGACCCAGACCTCAGGGCTGGGCTGGGGGGCAGACTCCAAACAAGCAGCAAGACCCCTTCAGGGTATCAACTTCCAGGTTTTTCCCAGGTTCATTCCACTAGAATTCCAAGAGTCCCATTGGCTAAATGGGGTCCAACACCCACCCCCCCTCACTAGTGAGGATGAGGTACTTTGATTGACAGCTTGACCGGGACCTCATCTAATGTAGGAAGATAGATTTCCAAAGAGAAATGGGGTGCTGCTCCCAGGAACGGGGGTCAGACAGACGCTGAGCCAGGAAGAGCCTTGAAGGCCAGCCCCACAGGGATGTGATCGGGTCCGATGATCCCAAAAGCTCTTCCAGAAAAGGCATCCTCTACCTGGGGCACTCCGACCTGGGCGCCTTGCCTCCCTCAGGGGAAGTGGGGCTCTATTCAGTTCTCAGGAGCGGCTGCAGGCTTGAGGGTGCTTTGCATGTCCCCCACCCAGCTCCGAGTCCTCCCCCCACCCCACACCCCATCTAGGAGAGACCACGGCAAGGTCAGGGCTGCCCGAGTGGAAAGGAGGGAAACTCACCTCCATCCCCCATGTGAGGCTTGAACCAGTGACCTTGATCTCAGGGGCCTCCAGGGGCTCATGAACCATCCTGAAAGCAGCAGAGGGTAAAGGGCCCCAGGCCGTGTCGCTCTCTCTCAGGATGAGGCCTGGGGAGGGCTGTGACTAGCTCAGTTCCTCAGGCCTAGCCCTGAGGCCCCTAGCTGCCCCACCTGGGGGGCCCTTGCTCACTGCTAAGTGATGAATGATTTGTGTTCCCAGAACCCTATTCACCGGTCATCCAGAAGGAGCCCCTGACACCGGCTGGGAGATGGAAGACAGAGACCATGAACGAGGGTGTGCCCAGAGAGACAGCTCCTGCTGGACCCTTGGCTGCTGGACAGGACTCTCCCTCTACACCCCTGCCCACCAGTCCCTGGACTCCACCACCAGTCCAGAAGTACCTGGGATTGGTACCCAGCTTTACCCCTTCCTGAGCCAGGGCTCAGGGATCACAGTGGGCCTGGGGGCCAGAGGCCAACGGGGTGAGGAGGGGGTTGGGGTCAGGGTGAGGAAAGAGCCTTGGGGCCCTGCCATCAGTAGGATGTGGCCGATGGCTTCAGGTCTGTGGTTCCAGCCCAGAAGAGCTGCTGATGACCTGGCGGAGGTCCCCCATGCCTTTCCCTCAGGAAGCAGGGGTGGCGGGAGTGGAGGTGGCAGAGAGGTGGGGCAGGGTGGGGGAAGCTGTGAGGTGTGTGGTTTAGGCTGTGAAGTTCACACCAGAGAAAGCCCGGACACTCCGGTGAGTGGGCCAAGAGAGCCGCTGCTCGCCACCGGCCCCTTTTCCTGTTTCTGGTCTCTGGTCTCTCCTCAGATCCTCCTCTGTCTGCTCCCCATCCTCCAACATCTGTCCCTCCTCAGGGCCCAGAGCCCAGACCAGAACCCAGAGGAGGTTCAGAATAGCCCGTTCAAAGATATCAGAAGCTACAGCATCACCAAGTTTCCAGAGAACAGAGCAGCCTCAAGGATGGAGAGGACAGAACCTTCTAGAAGCCATATGAGTCCCTGAGCAACGCCAGTTAATAGCACCTGGAACACTTCTGCCAGCCCTTACTATGGACTGGACCCTATTCTCAGCATTTTAGAACTCATTTCTGAGTGGTTTGGCTCCCCCAAGAGCTCGTTGGAAATGCAGAATCCCAGGCCCCACCCCAGACTTGCTGAGTCAGAATCTGCTTTTTTAGTCAGACCCTGAGGTGATTCGAGTACACATGGAAGTTTGACAAGCATCTCGTTAATCATTCAATCCCGACAACAACCATTTCAGGTCGGTACTCTTAGGGATGCCATTTCCTGGAAGGGGAAACCAAGGCACGAACTTGAGTATCTTGCTCAAGGCCATGCAGGGGTCAGTGCCAGGCTACTCTGGCTTTCCAGCACCCTGTCTGGTCCTGCCACCATGTCTCTGACTCCAAGCTCTCTAGGGAGCGTTGGAATTTTTTTTGTGCTTTTCCCAGGCATACTAGGTAAGAACCCGTGCAGTCAGCCGGAGCATTCATCTGGCCCCTGTATCCGCCTAGGTCCGGGCCGGGACTTACGGAGGAGCCGAAGGTGCTCAGGGCAGCCTGGCCTCAAGGAGCCCAGGGTCTCATTAGGGACCCAGGAGGCGGGCACACGTGTGAATGCAGTGACAGTCATCCAAGTTTGCATGAGGTGTTCGGACACTCCCTGGGCAACGGCTTCTTCAGGGCAAGCCTCATGGAAGAGGCAACTTTGAACCAGGCCCCGAAGGCAGAAAAACGGCTGACACAGAGCAAGGGGCAGAGACCAAGCCTGAGCAAAGGGGCAGAGGTAGGAATGGGCACAAGAGGCCTGGGTGGCCGAAGCAGACACTTGGAGATTTACACACATCCCCAAGCCCAAGTCTCATCCAGGGCTCACAGCATCGCACCCGGAGTGCCCAGGCTCCTTTGAACTCCCCTGTGATGAAAAGATCACTCTTTCCCAGAGGAGCAGGCCCAGTCCAGCTCTGGTGTGCACGGGGAAGGGGAGGGTGGGGGGTGGTTCAGGCACACCTGTGCACAGGCAGGCCTCCTTCAAACAAACCTGAGCCGGGCAGAGCCAGCCCAGCCCAGCCCAGCTGCTAAGTGGGGAGCGAGAGATGCCTCACAGGCCCAGGGTATCCCCTCACTGGATGCCCCTCAGCCCCGGCCCCAGCCTTAGGCCCTTGAAGCCCTGGCTCCTCAGAAATGCTGCTGTCACTCAGTGGTGTGTCTGCTCGGGACCCGCACAGCCCGTCGCCCTACCTGGAGCACTGCAGGGCCGGCATGAGGAAGGGGACCCTCTGCACATGAGCTCCACCTTACCTGGAGAAACCTCAAGGCTGGTGTGTCCACGCTCAACAGGGCGCCCCTCTGGACGACTTCTCCTTTGAAGGCACTGAGCACGCGTGTGTTTTAAGTGCAGCCTGGGCTGGGAGCAAGGAGCTCACACGTAGCACGAGTCAGCTCAGTCCTAGAGCAACACATACAGAATCCCTCCCCTCTTTAACCTTACTGCCATCCCTTTACACCTGGCTCGGAACATTGCACACAAAAGGCACTCAGTAATTGCTTTAAGGACGCTTGAGTTGACTCAGGACACAGTGACATGTGATCCCAGAAGTGGCCACCAGAGGGCGATACTTGCTTCTCTCCTGCTTCTACACAGGGTCTGGGCTTCAGGGGAAGAAGAGGTAAATGCCAGGGGTGGCCCACATCGCACAGTCCCTGATTCCTTCCTGGGAGTTCCGAGGACCCCGCCCCCACCTCCCCCTACGCAAGACAAGATGGGGAAACAGGCAGGGCCCCTGGATTCCAGGAAGACAGCTTGAGGGGAGCCCAAGGAAGGAGAAAGCCAAGATCAATGACCTACAAGGGAATCTGGAGGCTCTCAGGTCCGTCCCCTCCTGTACTGATGATGAGTCTGAGCTCAGAGAGGGCAGCTATCAACCTTAGATCACACAGCAGAGGAGGCTTGAACTCCGGCCTGCAGCCTCCCAGCTCCCACTCAATCCCACTCAACCCCCAGACAGAGCAGGGAACTTAACCCAGGAGGCGCTTTGTCTTCCTTTACTCAGAAACAGATTCACCTCCCTCTCTAGATCCTGACTGTTAGGGTCCCTGAGACAGCCCTCTACTCCTCCTGCATCACTTTCCCTTAGCCCTGGTGATGGCATCCTCCCACACCTCCGGCCCTGACTGCCCCTGAGCTCCAAGGACTCACAGTCCAGCCTCTGCAGCCCAGACCCCCATCCCCAGCCCCATTCTCCCTCCCTCCCTCACCCTCCCACTCTCCCTCCCGAGTACCACTGCCCTGCCCTCAGCCCCAGCCAGCAGCCTCTTAAGACAAAAATCAGATAATGTCATGTCCCTCCTGCCTAAAACCCCTCAAAGGCTTGCTGCCGCACTCCCAGTACAACCTCTCCTCCTCGCCCTGGGAGACCCAGACCTGCAGCCTCTCTGGCTCCTTCTTATCCTGGCCACCCAACTCCTGGTCGCCTGTCCACTCCTGGAAGGCTCAGACCTCTTCCATGTCTGGGGCTCCAGCTGTGGTCACTCTCTGAGGGAGACCTTCCCTGGCCAGCCCCACCCCATCTACAGTGGACACCAGCCTGTTCCATCCAGGCTCTTGCCTTTGGCCCCCGGGCATCTGCTCTCATTTGTAATTGGTCGGGCGTTGGTGGAGGATTTGCTTGGTGTTTGTCTTCCTGGCTGGACTGTGGCTCCTCAAGGTCCCATGGCTTCTCGTGTGGCACCTAAAGCCAGGTATGGCTCGGATAGACACTCACACTATATTTGTTGCAAGATGGATGGATGGATGGATGGATGGTAGGACATTCTTGGTATGGGATCAAGGAGATGTCTGTTCATACTTCCTTTAATTCAGCAGAGATTTACTAGTTTTTCTGCTGATAGTCCCAGGCCAGGCACTATGGGACTTGCCATCTGTATCATTCAAACCCCCTTCTCTCTGTATAGGGGGCACAATGACACACAAATAGTTGTAACTAAGGGACCACTGGCTTGAAATGTCAGGACAACCCCAGTATCGAGTGATAAGCGAAAGTTCGTGTGATTTCATTCTAAACCTTTTAAGGCTTTATCTAAATGAATGAAAAGACAGAAAAAAGAATTGTTCAGTTTACAGAGGCAATTTTGGCTTTAGAGAAAGTGGTCATGATGGGTGTAAGAGACAGAGAGTGTGCCCAGTTCAAACAAAACACAGGCAGAAGACAGAGACCAGAGCCGTGCTTGGCTGGGGCAAACAGGGAGAGCCTCTCCCCAGCGCTGCCTTAAGCTCCCCAAATTCTAAAACTCATATTCACCCAGTAAACAAGTATTTATTGGGAGCCCGCTATGTGCCAAGCTCGATTCTAGGCGCTTGGAACCCAACAGTGAACAAAACAAAGATTTCTGCTCTTCTAGAACTCACCATCCAGCGGTGGGGGTGAGGGAAACACAGACAATAAAGAAAATAACTGAGAAAATGCCACAGGAATTAGAAGAAGACAAACATTAGGAGAAAGGGAAGAGCGGGACATGGGGGACCAGGAGCCCCATTTCAAGTAAGGCGGTTGGAACAGACCTCATGAGAAGGTGATGTGAAAATCTGAAAAAAATAAACCAAAAACACAAAGGTGGGGGGAGCCAAGCAGAACTGGAGGGAGGAGGTGTGAAGAGTATGGACTGTCTCCTGAATGTGGAAGTTGCTGGGCTCCCCTGAATGTGCCCCAGGACCCCCAGCCCGAGCCCTTGCCTGTACCAGCCTGGGAGTTCCGCACGATACAAAGTGACTTGACTTATTCCTGGAAAGTGTTTACGGGATTAATGAGTTGGATCAGACAGAATGGGATGCTACCTGCAACCTTCTTCTTTGCCTTCCTCCTAGCAAACTCCTACTCATCCTTCAAGACCCAAATACGTATGAACAGAGTTGATTTCTCTCTCCTTTGAGCTACCCACTCTTATTGAAGGCTTGTTCCTTATACAGATTTCTTTGATAGCCCCCAATGAACTGTATTTCCCTTATTTTCCTGAAGGTCTGGTCCTTTCCCTGCACTGGGACCTCTCTAGGGGATCTAACCTCTGGATCCCTTGAACCTCCTGGAGATGCTTGGTTAATGGTGGCAGAATTGAATGACCTGTTTTCCCTCCACTCTTCCCTCTCAGGTAAGCAGTTTCCATTTCTGGGGACCGAGGGTACAAGAGTTGAGGTCCTTCGGGTTGTGAGCAAGATAATTCAACATTTATTCTTTTAAAAGTCGGGGGGGAACGTGTTGAAGATGGGAGCTTGAGCCCCAACCAAAGCTCAGGGAGGGAAGAAACCAGGGCCCCAGGACTTTGGCACCTGCCGTGCCTGGGCTCCCTGACTGAAGCTTTTCCCGAATGTGCCCGTCTCTGTTAGCGCTGGCTGTGGCTCTTTCCCTGATCCCAGGAGCAACACTCAGGCTGTTCCGGCTGGGGTTGGGGTCCGCTCTTGGAGCCATCAACCACTCTGGCCACCAGGGGGCGGGGTAAAAAAACTACAGCCTGGGCCCCAGAGTGGGGTGGGAGCTGGTGGGGTGGTGAGGGGTCCCAAGTGAGGAGGTCACTGAGCCTAGGGAGCAAACACCTGGAGAGCCTCCTTCCTGCGGCCCCACCCCACTCCGGCGTGCCCATACCCTTCATGTGTGAGGGGCCTGGGGCTCCAGCCTTATTCGAAGGGTAAGTGTGCGGGAGGTCAATGCCCTGGGGAACATCCTTTCATCACGAGGCAGCTACCTTTTTTTTCAAAGATTTTATTCATTTATTTTAGAGAAAGAGAGAGAAAATCCCATGCAGACCCCTATCTCCCCCCGCCCTCACTGAGCATGGAGCCCAACACAGGGTTCCATTCCAGGACCCTGAAATCATGACCTGAGCCAAAACCAAGAGTCGGACACTCAACCCACTAAGCCACCCAGGTGCCCCAAGGCAGCTGCATTTTTAATGAAAGCTTTATTTTGCAAAAATTAAAATTTCCAGCTAACATCACTATGTCCCTGACCTCAGAGCCAGGAAGAGATAAGCACAGTTGGCCCTGGCCAGCAGATGCCAGTGGGCCCCAGCGCACCACTGGCTGTACCCACTGCGGTCCGACGGCACGAGCTCCTCTGGGACTCTTGCAAGAGGTCCTGCCCTATCACCAGACTGACCAAAAGAGCTCGAGGATCTGTTCCACCTTGTAGCCATTCTCTGAGACATAACAGCCCAGGCCCCAGACAGCTGTCACAAAGGCCTGGGTTGGACTCCTTCAGGTGCCAGCCACCGGCTACATCCCAAATCCCAGGTCCTGCAAAGCTGGCTTCTTCCCACCTTTTTTTCTGTTCCCTGGAAGTGCTGAGCGGTTCCTACCACCAGGCCTTTGCCTGACCACCCCACCCCTTTCCAATTATCTTTGCCCCATGTTCCTGGAGACCACTTGCCCTCATTTGCAGTCTGTGTGATCCGTGAGGCTCTGTGCAGGTCTGTCCGCCCTTTGAGGGCAGAGACCACGTGGGCTTTGTGTTCACTGCTTTGCCCCCTGTGCCCAGCCCAGTGCAGAGCCTGGCCTCAGGAGTCGCTCCCAAACCGCTGAATGAAGTGACACACGGTCCCTGAAGGCATTCATCCAGTCTCAGGCTGTCATGGCTTCTTCTCCCGTAAAGACTTCAGTACCGTGTCTACCTTAACATAATATTCAGCACCTCTAGCAAGCCTATGTGAGCCCGCCTTTCACACATACTTTCTGCCTTTCCTCCCCACGTGGCGCTCTGGGGTGGACGCTGTTTCCATCACCCTCATTTCCTGGGTGAGGAAACTGAGGCACAGAGTGGTTGGGGGAGTGCCCTCCTTTCTGGGTTCCACCTGGGCCCGGGCAGTGTCCCCAGCAGGCTCTGATGTGCTCAGGGAAGCTCAACTCTGCCTGGGAGGGCCGGAGAGGGTTCCAGTCCGGGGTGACCTCAGTGCCCGCAAGCTCAGAGGCCAATCAGTGGGCGGGGCTGTAACCAGGGGCACTCAGGGCCAAGGCTGCCCCCCAAGTCTGGGAAGGCTCCCCAGAACCAAGACACCGTGACTGAGTCAGATGCCCACATCTGGCGCGTCAGCTGTATTTTAAACCCCTTCTCCCCAACCCGCAACCCTGCCCCAATCCTGCTTGGGGGTTCAGCCCAGACCCTCAGGGTTCAAAGGTAAATCTTGCTTCCCACAATCCTGTTCTTCTGGGGCAGGGTTGGTGTCAGTGTGGTCATGTGACCCGCTCTGGCCAGTGAGAAGCAGGGAGAGGCTGCGGGAGGAAAGACTGTTCTTTCTCCCACCCTGAGGCGACACCTACCTGGGGCCGCCATCTTGGGGCCGCCATCTTGGGGCCGCCATCTTGGGGCCGCCATCTTGGGGCCGCCATCTTGGGGCCGCCATCTTGGGGCCGCCATCTTGGGGCCGCCATCTTGTGCCTGCCCTCCTGTGGCCCCAAGGGAGGCCGGCCTAAGAACAAAGCTCCGGCTCTAAGGGTGCCAAGTGGACATGGGGGACAAACCATGGTCCTTCATGGTGCCGCTCAGCTGCTGGGTTAACCAGCCCTGGAGCTACCTTATCCTGGGATCAAGGGTTATTTTTCCATTTTGATGCTTTCTGTTCAGTAAGCGTTCCTTGCACCCAAAAGCATCCTAACAGATACAGAGGGGAATCTGTATCACAAAGCGGAGGGAGGAGAGGATTCTTTCTCTGTGTGTTAAAACCCAAAGGAGAGAGCCTGTCTGCCCAGCCGAGAGCTCTGGGACAGGATGCACTGACCAGACACATGGTACCCCCCCATCTCCCAGGACCCAGCACAGCCCTGGGGGGAGGAGGCAGGAGGGAAGCAAGGGCTGCCTCAGTCTTGGGGTTCCTGACTGAAGTGCATCCTGGCCCCTCCTCCCCAGCTGAGCCTGGGAGCTGCGCACAGAAGACCCCCGGCAGGTTTGAGACACCGAGGGACCACCCCTCTCTCCCGGGCCAGACACTGGGGAGGCGGCTGAGAACCCAGGGAAGAAGCGGCCCCATGGTGTATTCGCGCAGAAGGGTCCGGGCTCGGACAGCACTCTGAGGGACACAGAATTTGTGAGGTAAGCACTGAGGAGCAGACCTGGCCCTCCGGAGAGGGGCAAGGACCCAGGAGGCTGCGGGAACAAGCGTGATTCAGCAGGTGTGCAGACACCTGAGCAGAACCCAGAGCAGATGGCACGGTGACAGACTAAGCAGGGGTCATGTGGACGCGTGGGGACAGCTGACCTCTCACCACCCACAGGATGGGGCACTTAGGAGCAGCTCCCCTTGGACATGAGGTCAGAGAGGAGCTCCAGCTGGCCGAAAGCACATTTCTTTGCCTTCAGCAGAATGGAAGTGCCTCGTAGAAATTAAGTTTAGGGGAGCCTGGGAGGTTCAGTCAGTTAAGCATCTGCCTTGGGCTCGGGTCATGATCCCAGGAACCCCAGGATCAAGCCCAGCATCAGGCTCTTGGCTCAGCGGGGAGCCCGCATCTCCTTCTTCTGCCTGCACTCTGCCTACTTGTGATCCTGCTCTGTCTCCCTCCATGTCAAATGAGTAAATAAAATTTTAAAAAAAGAAAAGAAATTAAGTTTAGTGGGGAAGAAAGCAAGTTCCAGTTTTTGTACATCTGAGCTTGGGGCATCCATTCATTCCTCTCCCTGCCTGTCCCCCATGGTGCACAGCAAGTCAGCCTAACAGTCAGCCTAGCAGTCAGCCAGCTGCAGGACAAGGACGGCCACCCACGCCCTCACCCTCACTCTCACTCTGCTCCCGTCCTGCACTGGGTCCCCTGCTTCCTCCCTGTGCCCACACCTCAGTTACTACTTCCTCCCGCCCACACTACCACCTTCAGGCCAAGACTTCACACCCCAGCCTGACCCTGTTCTGCACACCCTGCTCCCCCGCATCCACCGCCCATGCCCCCTCCTCTTCCCTCCCTCCTGGTTTGCAGCCCAGCTGCTCCCAGGCACGGGGCTTAGGGCTTAGCCGTGCACTCTTGACTCCTGTCCTGGAAATCCCTCCTTCCTCTCTGGCTCCTGCAGCAGCCGCTGGCCGCAGCTGGCCCTGGCTCTCCCCCCACGGGGCCCCACCCATAATGTTCTTGACATCTGTTTCTGGTTGTGTTGAGTTTCTGCCTGTTTTCCCCTCCTCCAGAGGTACACGTGGCAGTATGTGGCTCCTGGGTCCAGGCCGGGCATTGGAGCTGGCTGGGGGAGGAGGAAGCGGCAGAGAGAGCTGCAGAGCGCCCTCTCTGTGCCAGCCGCTGCTGATGTACAAAACGGAGACTCAGAGGGACGAGGAGACAAGCCCAGCTCACATGGATAGAGGATAAATAACAGGGCCTGCTCTGAGCCAAGGATTCTTCTAAGAAGATTCGGACCCGGCAATCAGAACCCTCGCCCCGCCAGGCTCCAGAGCCCACACACTCTGACGTTTGAGTACTTACCACTTCTCTGAAACTTCTCTGGCCCCTGTCACTTGGCACTTAAATATTTTCTGGGACAATCGGCACTGTTTTCGCAGTCTCCCCCATTGTTAGTCCAGGAGTCCTGATCAAGGGTTCTGAAAATTGTCACCCCATAAAGCCCCGGAGACGCCCCCCCAGGCCTCAGTGGGGCAAGAGAGGAGGGACTTCGAATTCAATGGGACAGAAAAGGATAATGAGGGTCCAAAGAAGCCAAATGAGTTGCCCAGCCACTCAGGGGACTCCCCAGGGCAGAGCTGGCCCAGGAGCCCGCCTCCTGATGCCTAGGCCTGCTCTCTTCTCATTGGTATAGAAAAGTCTGATAGGAACAGCAGAGACTGGTAGACCTTTTGCCCAAGCTGGACCTCCCACCCCAACCTGGCTGCCCTCCTCTTGTCCCTCTGCTATTAAACTTCTTACTTCCTTTGGAGTCGAGTGGGAATATGGCCCTCTCCTGCAGGATGACATCGTCAGTCCACCCCGTGTCCTCTCCTGGACCAGCTGCCTCCAGTCCCACTCCATAGAGTCCATGCTCCACGGGGCCCCCACAGCAGTCTGCCTCTTAAGTTAGCTCTAACCAGTGACCACGCTGCTCAGAACCCTCCAGCAACTCTCCATCACCTACAAGATCAAGTCCCAACTTAGCCAGATGTGGCTTTAATGACGTGGTCCCTCCCTAACTTTCTGGCCTCAGAACCCATCCTGGTCTGTCTCTAACACCTTTCCAAACATTTACATCGCTTATGGGCCTCTCCCGTTGCCCAGAACGTAGGCTGCACTGTCCCACCTCCACCCCACTGTCTGTTTTCCCCACGTCGTATGTCTTTCAAACTCCTATTCATCTCCAAGACCCTGCTCAAATGTCCCCTCCGCTCTGACACTTTCCTAGATCATCCTCTCTAGAATTCTCTACTCTCTTCCCCATGCTCCAGTGCAACAGAGGAAGGACCTCCTGGGTGTATCCTTTTCCTAGGAAGGCTGAGGACTCCCAGATACACCCAACCCAAACCCATAGAAGGATCCAGCCCACCCATCCAGGTACTAAGTCCCCAGGAACACATCCCGGTTCAGCTGCCTGCACCAGCTCTGTCTGATCGAACTTCCCCCTTAATATTCCCTGCATTATCTCCCTCCCACCCCCGACCAAGCGATGGCAGAGCAGAGCTGAAGTCCCCTGACTCCCAGTCTAGGCTGTTTTCCATTTCGTGGGCTGCTTCTCCTCGTGGCCCATCTCTCTCTCCCCTTCCTTGTTCACTAACACTTCAGAGGGACATACTATCTTCAAAATATGTAACTGAAGGGGATGGCAGGGGTGGAGAAGATAGCTATATGGGCTCCCTGGGTCTCCAGGACTAAGCATTGTAGATCTCCTGGGGGACCTGGTCCCCACAGATGTGGCCACAGGCTTGGGGGCCTCCAGAGTTCCAGGGCCCTTGCCCGGCCCCCACCGAGACGTCACCTTCTGGAAGGGTCCCCATCACAAAGATCCAGAGGCTCCTGCCACTCCTTGGAGAGATGCCACCAAGCCGGAAACCGGGCTCCTGTGGGAAAAACCAGCGCAGGCGGACGTCGGAAGCCGCTTGGAACCAGGATGGAAGCTTCTGCTGCAGATCAACCGAGACCATGGAGGAGCTGGTTCGGAGAGCCCTGAGCTAATGAGGCCTGGATATGCCTGCGACCTTTGGCCTCAGCTTGCAAAGGACAAACCAATTCTCCTGAAGGGGATTGGTGAGAAGTTTCCAAAGCTTTGCTGCCAAAAAACAAAACAAAACAAACAAACAAAAAAACTTGGCTGCCTTAGCGGATTGGCAAAACCACTTGTCCTCACAGCATCCATGATGAGAGGCTCTGGCACTGGGGGCAGACGGATAACGCGTGAACAGAGCCTGGGCCAAAACTACGCCTTGGGGTCGCTCCCCTGCGTAGCCTCTGACCCATGGGGAGCACTCAGGTGTAGTGGGAAGCCTCTTGCCATGGCCATGTAGGCTTCAGAGAAACAGAGACTCATGGCTCCCTTGCCTGGGCTGGGCCGAGTCCCAGGGCGGTTCTAGTAGCTTCATTCCTTATAGCTGCATCTTGTACATGGTGCCCAGAACGCCACCAAGCACAGCCACAGGGACACACAAAGGTGCCTTGAGTGTGTCGGGCAAGCCCACAGGGGTCACTGCAAACATAAATAGGTCTACGTGAGCAGTCACCGCGCTAGCTTGGAAAGTCAGAACCCAGTCCGCTGTCAGATGAAGCTGTGTTTTCCTCCAGAGAACAGCCAACTGTTCTCTCGTAAATATTAAACACAAACCATGAGACAGAATCCCCAAGTAGGGCCTGCGGGGCTCGGCACTTACAAGTGATTCACTGGAATGTAGGCTCCACAGCGTTCCCGAAGGCAAGAGGATGGCTTGGGCTCGCCCTGCACCTCCACGCCTAGTGGGGTACCCAGAACACAGCAGGCAGTCAGTGGGTGTGGCTCAAACATCACTCTTCTCATCCTCATGGCCATCCCCTGGGGTAGATTCTCTGCGTCCCCATTTTCCAGACAAGGAAATGGAGGCTCAGGTGTGTGGAGCCTGGCCTGAGGCCACAGACAAGGCACGGCCCAGCCGGCTCCGAGCCTGGCTCCACTCACTCCAAGGCCTACCAGCTGATGAGTGACCGAGGGGCCGCGTGGGATGGGGAGCCCATGGAGGGGAGCCCTGCGGTGGGGCCCCCAGCAGAACTGGGACTGGCGGCCCTCCCGAGGAGGGGCACAGGGAGCCGAGCAGAAAGAACCAGCCCGAACTGCCAAAAAGACAGACACACTTTAATCACTCCAGACAAGCAGGACAGGGGCGAAGTCAGGTGAGGAGTGGGGGTATAGCACCAGCGTTCACGGCACGGGGTCAGGTCCTGCTGCCAGCCCCCCATCACTGAGCCGTGAATCCGTCGGCTGCAAGTGAGCACCAGAGACCACTGCTCGGGGCGCCTCTGCCCCGCGGTCAGCATCAGCACCAACGGGAAGCAGCCATTTCCCTCTGGAGAGAGGTTCAGGCTACCTGGGATGGGAGACAAGAAGGCCGGAGACTGCCAGACTGCCCCACCCCGGGAGAGGGAGAAAGGACAGAAGGCCTGATGTCCCTTCCTTGGCCTTGGTCACTCCCAGTGCCTGTCTTGGCCTCATGGCTCAGAGGAGGTTCTCCCCGACTGACCTGGGATGTTGCCCGCTTCAGTTCCCTAGACCTGCTGAGGGCTCCAAAGCCCTGCCCATGGCCCGGTGGCACGTGTCAAGGTGGCATCTGGCCACAGGAGGCTCTGTGCCGGTCACGAGCTGCCCACCAGGGCCTCAGCACCTTAACTAGGCCTGGAAAGCCAGGGACGTTGGGCCGGCAAGGAGGGCCAAGGAGGGTCAGAGAGCACCTGGGGACAACATCGTGTCTGACGGTGGCTGGAAGCCTGGGAGAACCGAGGCCCAGGCGCCTTGGGGATGGGGAAGGGGATGTGTGAGGAGGGGAGGAGTCCTTGCGGGCTGCCATACCTGACATGTGGGGAGATGTGGGTCTGGGCTCCCTTTCCCAAGGGCCCTATTCACCCCCAAATGCCGCAGGCCCCTGGACCCTCCCCTCATAGCACCCTTGCCCTGACCAAGGCCCTTCTGGGGTTTGCTTTAATGAAGGGCATTGGGCAGGAAGGAAAGAAATGGACAAGGATAAGGATCCCCCCTACCTTGGGGACTCTATCCACCTTGGGGACCTGCAGACAAGGACGGTCCACAGTGGCTGAACGCCCAGACACAGACTTCTGTGATGAGAGCCCTGCACATTTTTCTGGGTGTGGTTTCCTGAGCCTGTATCTCCCCATCCTGGCTGGGCTGGGCACTCACCAAGGGCAGGGCCTGTGTCTCACTTCAGCTTCCCCAGAGCCTGACACAGAGTGAGTGCTCAGCGAGCGTTTGATGAATGAATAAGGAAATGGCGGCTGCGCAAGTGGGGTGCACAAGAGAGGAACAGAGAAGGTGGAAGGAGCAAGAGGATAGGGGTGGGGGTGGGGGTCCTGGAGAGATGAGAGAAGTGAAGGATTTGGCAAGAGTCTAGAATGTTCGGAGGATTCCAGAATGTTGGGAAAGGTCTAGAATCTGGGGACTCAAGGCGGGTCCCTGGACCAGCAGCACCAACTACATCCAGGAACTTCTTAGACGTGCAGAACCCTGGACGCCGTCCACTTCAGAACCAGAATCAGAATCTGCCGTGTTCGCAGGCTGGGAAAGTTCTAGAATATTCAGGTTAGCGTGCTTCTTAAAATATGTCCAAGAGAAGAGAGAGAGATGATGGAGGGAAGGAAAGAAGAGGAAGCCCACCCAGAATGCCAGGTCCCGGGGCCCACTTTATGGAGGGGCACACCGAGGCCCTGTTGGAGGACCACCTTGCCCACAGCTCCCCCCACCCCGGGGCCGGGGCTGCCCCACCGGGGGCCACTAATCATCCTCAGGCTTGATGAGGTGGCCGCTGAAGGTGATGTAGGTGTCCACGTCGTCGCTGTAGACGGCGTTCTCCCGCTCGCGCTTGAAGAGACGCACCCAGACGCGGTCCCCGGGCGCCAGTGCCAGCATCACGCTCTGGCTCTGCATGATGCTACGGTCGCTGGGCTGCGCGTAGAGGATGACGGCCGCCTCCTCGTTGTGCACCACGTGCACGTACGTCTCCTTGAAGTTCCAGCTGTGGACATTGAGGCTGAAGAAGTAGAGGCCACGCAGCGGGGCGATGAAGTGGCCGGTGGCCAGGTCGAAGTGGCCGTCGGGGTTGACGAAGACGGTGTCAAAAAGCAGCGGCTGGAAGCCCTCGCTGCTGTGCAGAGCCGTCTTGCGGCCCACCGAGAAGGCCGAGAAGCGCGTCTGGCACGGGCCCCCGGGGCTGCCCGCCTGCCCCTTGGCGCCCTTGTTGCCCTGCGGGCCGCGCTCCCCCCGGGGACCCTCCCGGCCCAGCTTCCCGGGCGTGCCCAGCAGGCCTCGGTCCCCTTTGTCACCTGTGGGGACAAGAAGGGGAAAGTCAGGGCCGGCACCCTTGCCTCTGCTTGCAGAGGGCTCCGCCTCTGCCTCGAGAAGGAAGGCCAGAGAATAGCCAGCATGTACTGAGCACCTGCTGCATACTGGGCATCGCTCTGCTGAACGCCCCTCTAAAGAAGACACCGTGACCATCTCTACTCACAGTGAGGTTCAGTGACTCACTAGGGTCGTACAGCTCAGGAGAAGCGGGAGGGCCAAGACCCAAGAGGCTCTCTGTCTTCCACCGCCCGTTCCCCGCCCCGTGCAGTGAAGGTGTGATCATGTCGTTCCCTGGGAAGCCAGGCCCAAACCGCAAGAGTCACTACACCCAGCCTGACTCCAGCGGAGAGGTAGCTGGTGCAGGACCCACTTGGCATTTCTTTTTCTTTCTTTTTTTTTTTTTTAATTTAAATTGATTTTAAGTAACATATAGTGTATTATTCATTTCAGAGGTAGAATTTAGTGATTCATCCGTTGCACAGAACACCCAGGGCTCATGACATCCCAAGCCCTCCTGATGCCCATCCCCTAGTGACTCCGTTCCCCCCACCCCGCTCCAGCCGCCCTCAGTTTGTTCCCTAGAGCGAAGAGTCTCTTATGGTGTGTCTCCCTCTCTGTTTTCCTCTTATTTTATTTTATTTTTTTTCCTTCTCTTCCCCTATGTTCATCTGTTTTGTTCCTTAAATTCTGCATATGAGGGAACTCGTACGGCATTCGTCTTGCTCCCACTGACTTATTTCGTTCAGCTGCATATCCGCTGTTCCATCCATGCTGTTGCAAGTGGCAAGAGCTCATTCTCTTTGCTGAGTTTCACTTTGCATTTCTGACCCAGAGAAGGAGCCAAGAAAAAAAGCCTCTGCCTACATGAAGGGAAAGGCCCTGGTTCGGAACCAGGCAGCCCTTGGTTGGTGTTATGTCCCACTGGGGCATTTCACGGTCACGGTCTCGGTTATTTTGTCTCTGTCTTGAAGAGTAATCTGTCCACCTCACAGGGCTGATGTTGGGCCCTTGACAAAATCTCCTATGGGGGAGCGCCCTATAGACTTCCAATATGAGGCAGGAGGGTCCACCCAGCAACGCTCCGCCTGTCCCTGACTGCCCAGGGCTCCGGCAACATCCAGCCTCATCCTTAGGCACACACGCCTCTGCCCAGCCTCAGTTCCAGGCTGACCTTGAGCACAGAAGGAGCAGGGGACCCCCTATGTCTTGAGGTACCTGATCCCAAGCATTTCCCTGCCACCTGTCACACGCCAGAACTCCTACCATCAGCCACTCCCCTTTGAGAGACCCACACAGGCCTGTGTCTTCCCAAGGTTTCCTGTGACCTCGGCAGTATCGATGGAAAGAGCGAAACGGAAGGCACAGACCCTCAGGGGAAAAGCCTGGACAGAAGCGGGGAGAAGGGGGTCCCCGGCTCTGCAACGGTTTGGCCCCACAGTCTCAGTGGAGAAGGACCTCCTTGCCTGCACCACACTTTACGGTTTGCACCTCCCTGCTCCAGACCCGAGGGAGGGGGGTGAACGGTGGTCCTAGGAAGAGGTTACCTTTACCTTTTTACAAAGGAGGCGGCAAGCCAGGGACAGAGAGACCAGCCTGACCCGCACAGTGAGGGAGCGAGCAGCTGGGACGGGGACCCAGGACTCCTGACGCCAGCCAGGGGCCTCCTGCCACAGCCGAGTGTCCACCCGCGCCGGCAGACAATGAAGGCTGGCTCAAGGGTGTCCTCCTAATCCTGGGTTTTTAGGAAGACAGTGTGGAGGAAGTACCTCCAGCGGCCAGACAGCTCCTCAGCCTCAGGCAGGGGCTCTATGGGCCTTGGGGAAGATGGGGTGCTGGAGGAAGAGAGGTGTTCTCCCCCATGAAACCCGAGGCCCAGAGTTCTCAGAAGCCAGCCGATCCCTGGCTGGAGGGTGGAGTGGCCCAAGTCCTCAGGGACAGATCTCGGCTTTGCGCCTTATAGCTGTTTGCTCCTGGGAAAGCTCCTCCCTGCTTGGAGGCTCCGTTTCCCCCTCTGCAAAATGGGAGCAATGAACAAGGACTGACGTCTTGGGGTGGTTGGCCACACAACCCCAGGTGAAGGGTGTCCAGGACCTGGCCCCAGCCCCAGCTGTTCACAGTCCCTAGCAGCAGAAGCCTCTTCCTGATTTTTGAGGACAGGGAGCCCACTCTCACCTGGATAGCCCTTGTGGCTGCCCATAGATCTCCCTGCTTCTACCCTTGTCCCCTGCCGGCCATTCTCCACGAAATATTAGAGAGATCCATTTGTAGCTCCAGTGGGACCAGGTCTCTCTGCTCGAACCCTCCCCTGCTCCCCATTCCCACTCAGGGAAACCCAAGTCTGACCCTGCCCCTGTTTCATCTCCAACTTCAGCTCCTCCTCTTGCTCTCTGCTCCTTAGACACACCAGGCCCACTCCTACCACAGGACCTTTGCACCTGCTGCTCATGCTCCTTGGAC
Organism: Lutra lutra; assembly: GCF_902655055.1. Classification (NCBI taxonomy): domain Eukaryota; kingdom Metazoa; phylum Chordata; class Mammalia; order Carnivora; family Mustelidae; genus Lutra; species Lutra lutra. Next base: position 133,986,150 of record NC_062285.1, read on the forward strand.
TACTCTTCCTCAGATAGCCACCTGGCTTCTCCCTCACTTCTCAATGAACCGACACCCCATTTAATTTGCAACCTATTCCCTGCACCTACACTCCTGATACCCCTTACCCTCCTCAACCTTGGCACCGCCATCCCCTTTATCACCATCGAACATTCTGTCTCATTAACTTGGGCAATATATTTTTTGCTCACGTTCTGCCTCTCCCATGAGAATGGCAGTTGGCACTTCTGTCTGGTTTGCTCATGCTCCATCCTCAGAACGCAGAACAGTCCTGGCACATAGTAGCTGCTCAATAAATATATGAATGACAGAAAGGGTCTGGGACAATTTTCTATCCGGGTTTTTCCTGTTCCCTCCCCCTCACCGACCCCAAGGAGAGGGCTCTACGCCCTCCCCATCCCCAGCCAGGCCAGTCTAGCCTGAGCCACTGGGAGGGAGGAGGCTACTCACCCTTCAGGATGGTGATGTTAATGTAGGGCCTGACCTCAGGCAGCAGGTATGGGAGGGCAGATGGAGAGGCCGATGACACTGCTTCATCGGCAGGGGTCAGGGGGTCCTCAGAGTCACAGCACCGTTGACAGTACCCAGGGGCACCCGAGGCCACCGCATCCCCAGAAGAGGGCTCCTCGGTGGGGACCGCAAACACCAAGACAGGGAGCAGGAGCCCTGCGCAGAGGAGGTCCAGGGCAGCTATCCCCATGGTGACCTGCAGCAAGTAAGGAGGGGCAGAGATTCTATTTAAGGGACCATCCACACCGCACACTGCGCAGCACGGATGCTGCCCCCATATTATCAGCGCACCTGATGTAACTCAAGGGCAGAGGGTTAGCATCTCCATTTAACAGATGAGAAGACAGAGACTGACACAGAGAAGCAATTTCTCCCAGGTCATAAAGAGACCTGTGGCCATGTAGGGCCTGCAGGCCGGGTCCCCTGGAACCCAGTCCATGGGGATTTCTGGCACACGTGGGCCCGGGAAGCAAGCCCATCTAAAGAGAGCCACAGCCGGGGAAACAGACAAGGTCCCGGGATGCCTTTGCTGGGGTGGGCGAGGAAGGTGCTCCAGCCACCCACGTGTCCTACCCAGTAAGACTGTGAAATGCTCCCCACCCTAGCCCGCCCTGCCCACCTCCCTTTGGCTTGTTTTCTTGCAACCGACCCAGCCTTCTCCAGCAAGCACAGGCTACCAGCCCAGCATGAGGGATGTTAGTGCGCCCCTGGGACCAAGGCAAATGATTCTGCAGCCTCGCGCTTCAGGAGAGGGGATGAGTGGCCGAGCCCAGGATCTGGCACCTGAGCACCATGGTCCTGACCAAGATCTAGGAAAGTTCATTTATTGTAGCAGTCGGGAAGCAACATCCAGAGAAAACGCACAGTGTTATACCCAGTGATGCTGTCACGGCATCTTTAAGAATTCAGGAGTAGGTATGCAGAATTTTAGACCGTAGACCAGTGCTGGCCTGCCTAGAGGTGCCTGTGCACAAGGCAGAAGCAGGTACCTCTTTGCACGGACAAATTAGAAACAAAAATAGAAGTCATTTTTTGGAAAAATGCAACACTGAGGGTTTGTAGGTTGGCAAGGGCTGTTGTCAACCCACCTCCCCCTCAGCACCTTTGTGCAGTCAACAACCCACACAGCTCAGCCTTACACAGAAGCCCCAAGGCTCTGGAGTTAATTCATTGGAAGAGAGTTGTGTCAATCATCATAGACCTACCAATCCACTGCCAATGGGGGTTAATTGGAATTAAGGAGCTGGACTAGAAGGTCTGGAAAATTCAAAAACGATGGGAGAAGTCCAGGGGTTTATGAAGATGTCTATGGCCCTGGCCAAGGGAGGTTCCAGAGTTCCAGGAGGGGGGCAGGAAGTGGCCAGGACAGCAGACACTGGGGACAGGCTGGGGCTGGGTGGGCAGGAAACCCGGCAAAGAGCCTTTGAGGTGGTAGCAGTGTTTGGGGGCTGGCATATTATCGCAGGATCAGAAACTCGGCTCTTGAAACCAGACTGGTTTTTACACTTCTGGCGTTTCTTTGTTTATTTCCTTTTCGTTCCTTTAACATTTGGTACAATTCAAAAATATTTTTTCTGCGGTTAATACATATAGAGAAGTTAAAATTATTATTTTTTTTAAAAATGCTATTCTATCTCCACTGAGTACTGAGGTAAGGGATGGGTTTTAAAGGGCAGGAGTCCCCCCTCTATACACGCACGCACACACACACACACACACACACACACACTCCACCATGCTGGGGGCTGAGTAGTAGCTAGAAGGGCAGTGGAGGGCAGGTCGTCCCCAGAGATACCACCCCTCTCTTAGAGGTGACCATTCCCCAGCTCTGCCCTGGTCTGTTTTCCTGGTTCTGCTCTATAAGGCAGATAAACTTCTCAGAGATCAACATCCTCTCTGTTCAAGATTATAACCCCCACCCTGTGTTTGTAAATGCCACATCTCGGTGATTTTTGAGAAGAACAAAAATCCCCTTTTTCCTGGCCATAGATGTGACTTTATGGGAAAGGGTGAGGCCTTAGGGTCAGACCTAAGATCCCATGATAGCTTACAAGCTGTGTGACCTCGGGCTAGTAGCTTAACCTCTCTAGTCTTCCATGCTGCTCCTTGACACTTACAAGGAGTTGAAACCACTGCCTACCTCCCAGGTTGTTCAGGAGGATCCAAATGCAGGGTAAGTGCCTGACTTGTAAGACTCTTAATACAAAGGAAGGCAGAGGGAATAGTCAATAACATTGTAATAACATTGTATAGTGACGACCCCCATCAGTGGTAAGCGCTGAGTAATGCACAGGATGGCTGAATGACAATGTTGCAAGCCTGAAGCAAGATAATGTCAATTACACTTCAGTAATAAACAAATAAGATTTGACGCATGTTCCTTCCTGTGACAGACAAGGCCTCTACCCAGTGCCCACTCGGAATGGGAAGAGCAGAATTTCGCCCGGAGAACTGGCATGGCTGGGGATGTTTCTGTTGGCCAATCTGAGGCCAGATTGGAGTCAAAAGCTCTGAGACACAGAATTGTGCCCTGGGGAGAGCAGGAAGCAGGAAGCAGAGCAGTCTTTGAACAAGAGTAATAATAACCACAGCCATGATCAGGGACTGGCCCTGGGGGGGGGGGGGGAGCCACGCAGGGATTCAGGGTGGGGGACTGTGCCATCTGGGGCGATTTGGGGTGGGGGGGGGGGTTTCCTGCTGCCTTTACTTAGGAGCTGGGAGCTCTCTGGGATGGGAGGAAGCTGGGCCTGCTGAGCTGAGCTGGTGAGTGTCCCGGCAGGGACAGGCTCCCGCTGGAGAAACACGGCAGCCCTTCACCAGGGGCTAGAGGGGCTGAGAGGGTCAGAGGGAGAGAGCAGAACCCAGGACGTGTCTAGGAAGAGAGGAGGGAGGAAGAGAATTCCGGGCTCTGACCCCAGCCCCCGGGGCCCTGCTGGAAGAAGTTACAGGAACATTCATCACTCACCCCGCGTCCAGTGGCCTCCACGGCAGCTCACAGACCCCCGGCCTCAGGGCAGTCTCTGGCTCCTTGGCCCATGTCTGTTTGTTGCTGGCCCAGACCCCCAGGCTGAGCCGAAGAGGGAGGGAGAAAAGGAGGGAGAGAGGCGGAGGGAAGGCGGAGGGAGCGGGCTGAGCGGGCTTCCCACTTCCCCTCCTCCCTGCTCCCTTCTCTCCAGCCTCTGGGATCTGTGAGAGAGAAAAGGAGCCTAGGGAGCTGGGGTTTTCCTTTGCTTAACTCTTTGGTTGTCCAGTGGGGTCTGGTTTGATTCAGAAGCCCAAGAGAGTCAGAATGGGAAGGGGTCTGAAGCCCCTTAGGTGCAGGCTGGAAAATAGAGGGAAAGGAAGGGGCAGGAGCCCCCCAGATTGCTCAGGAATGAGGAGGCAGCACTGGAATCGGGGTGAGAGGTGGGCTTGGCCTATTTGCTCTGGGTCACAGGGGCAGGGTGCTGAGGGGAGAGGGCGCGGGCGCCCACTAGCTCAGGACTTGGGCCAATCCATTGACTTGTCCGTCCCTAGGAATCTGCAGAGCTCCAGTCCCCAGTCTCCTTGTGCCGGGCACAGGGGAGGCTCAGCACATGTCCAAGTCAATGAGCAGGTATTAGGTACTAGGTACTAGGTAAGGGCAACAGCCAGGTCAACACCCCCTCTCCAATGGACATGGAAGTCCCCCGCCTCAGCCTGGAAATCTTCCCTGAACCCATCCCTCGCATCCTATGGAGCCAGCCCCTCTGTGGAAATGACCCCCCAGAGACAGGTCCTGTTGGCATGAGGGGCAGCCTGTGTAGTATGCCCCTGGGCCTGGGCGGAGTCCTGCCCAGCTTCCTTCCAGTTGAGCTGCCGAGGTTTTTCATGCATCCCTGGGACTCTGGGGTGCCCAGACGATCTCCAATGTCCCTCCCACTCCAGCCCCCTCTCATTCCACACTGGTTGAGTGCTTACTGCCTGGGCTGGGCCTCATCTTTGCAGGGGTTTTTGGAACCTGAAAGGTGTTCCCATCCATTATTTCAACTCAGCTGACCCCAGCCTTGTGCTTTCCCAGGGTCCCATGGCTGGGAGAGTGAAGAGGAGCCACAACCCCACAGAAAGGAAGTGGTCCCCAGCCCACTGGAGTCCTAGGAACATGCCTGGGCGGGGGAATGGGTAGGGTTGGGGGGTACAAAGGCTCTAGTTCCCGATCTGTCCTGTGGGAAGAGGGAGGCAGTGACATTACTGCCCTCAGTACAGAAATGTCGAGATCTGAGGGGGATGGAATTCAGTCTGGGGCTTAGGGCATGAAAGCCTAGCTCCCACTCAATGGGCCAAGTGTGGAGGATAGAACAGCCCGTGGCCTGTGTATCTTTGACGTCTCATGTCCAGACTTCGGTTTTTCTAGCAGTTTTGGGGATAATCAGACAGCAGAACTTCAGGCCTGGAAAGACCCTGAGAGATGGCTTGACCCAATTACTTAATGTGACCAGCAGAGACTCCGTGACCCAGGATAGACCCCAGTTCTTTGGCTCAAGGTCACAGCTGACCGGAGCCGAAGCTGGAATGAAAGTCAGACTCTCCCAGCTTTCAGCTTTGTGCTGCTTTCACCTCTCAAGCCCACTTAGAGTCCTCCCCCCTTACCCTGGCCTACTTAGGGGTCCCAGAGGGTCCCCCCAAAAGCAGACTGAGGTTCTACAGCATTGAGAAAACACCAAGACCACACTGGCCATGCCCTCTATGTGGCCCTGCCTCAGACAGCATTCCCAGAGCCCTGAGCCAGGGTTGCAGAGGGTGGGAGCCACCCTCCCCACCCTCCCCCTGCTGCTGTCACCAGGAAAAGGGCTGAGTCAGCAGCACCAGAGTGGAAGACAACCCCTGGCCGCCTCTGAGTCCTTTGGCTTAGAAAGCCTCGGAGGGAAGGGAGAAGGGAAGGGAAGACAGATGGGGGATGGGGTGCGCAGCCTGGGGACACAGGAAGTTTATCCTATGCTGTGCCAGCCCTCTGCTCCAGGCCACACTCAACAGCCGCTCTGCCAAAGGCCACTCAGCCCATTTAACAGATGAGGAGACTGAGGCCAGGAAAGGGACTTGATTTGCCAGATTCTAGGGCTGGCTCCTTTGGCTCCCAGCCAGGCCAATGCCCCAGAAAAGGGCTCCTTGTTCTCTTTGCCAGCGGGAGGCAGGGTGGACAAGAGAGCAAGACTCAGATATATTACACTTCAATATTTTTCCTCTCACTCTCACTCTGTCTAAAATACCTTCATTTGTGCAGCATCCGTGGTCTCTCAGCCATTCGGAGGATCTCCCCAGCTGGCCAGGTAGCTTGGAGACAGAGCCCCAGCCCTGGGGCAGACAAAACTGGGTTATGTTCCAGCTCTAGCTCCTTCTAGCTGTGTGACCTTGGGCACACTCCCTACTTCTGAGTCTTGGTGTTCCTGGGCCGGAGGGACATAAGGAAGCCAAGAGCACCTGAGCGGTCTGGTGGGATACCCGATAGGGGTCCTCTCTACTGGCCACCCACCAGTGCTTCTCCGTGGTCACACTCTGAATAGGGTAAGGGTATCAGCCCCTTCTCATGCACACCTAAGTCGGAAGCCCTGGGACCCAGGTATAAAAATAGTGAGTGAGTGCTTACAGAGTGCCAGGACCCCTCGTGTATTTTAAAAAGATAAAATGTGTGCCTGTCAAAAGGTGAGACAGAAAACATGATTCCTGGAGTCAGCATTGCAAGTTGTGAATGCCAAGTCGCAGATCTAACTGCTCAGGGTCACTAGCCAATTAAGAAACTAAACAAAGGTAGGGGCGCCTGGGTGGCTCAGTGGGTTAAGCCGCTGCCATCGGCTCAGGTCATGATCTCAGGGTCTTGGGATCGAGTCCCACATCGGGCTCTCTGCTCAGCAAGAAGCCTGCTTCCCTCTCTCTCTCTGCCTTCCTCTCCGTCTACTTGTGATCTCTCTCTGTCAAATAAATAAATAAAATCTTTAAAAAAAAAAAAAAAGAAAAGAAAAGAAAAGAAACTAAACAAAGGCAACCGCGAGCGCCACCTGCTGGGGAGAGCCATGGGGCCCCGCGGTGGGTGTGACCCAGCCCACTGGGCACCCACCTCATGCAACCGGCGACTTATGATGCTCCCGTCTCATCCCCTTCGTCGGGAGCTAAGGGGGTAGCAGAGGGCTAGGAGAAGGATGAAAGGCCACTGCGACGCGCTAGGGGCTGGCTGGGGCACCCAAGCACTTTTTTCCAAACCCCCTCCCCACAAAGTAGGGGAGAGGTTGACCAGAGGTTCCAAGGGACCCTCCCTCTCCCAAGCAGTTCGTCCCGCTTCCTCCTGCGCGGAGAACCCCAGACTCGGTTCTACTACGGAGGCCTTCCACTGATTAGCCAGGGTGGGTGGGTGAACATCCACCTCCGGACTCAGTTTCTCCACCCTGGGCTTTCAACACCCCATGTCTGTTCCCGAGTTGGGCGAGTTTAAGACCATTTTACAGAAGGGGACACTGAATCCGCAAGAGGCCCAGGGAAAGAAAGAGCCAGCAGGTCGGGGGGAGTCTGTCGGCCGCCTCCACCCCCACCCCGCCCCCAGAAGAATCCTGCTAACTGTTGGGGGGAAACTTGAGGCTAAGGAACAGGTGCAGCAAGTGGCTCCCTCCCCGACGGCCGACCAGTGGCAAAACCAGAACGATGAGGCAGCAGCCAACCTCCCCGCTCCGCTCAGCAGAAGTAAGGAGAGACTCCCCGACCCCCGGCCCACCGGCTTCGGCTTGGACCCCTGGGAAAAGGCAGTCGCCGGCCGCGAGCCCGCCCCTTTGGCTGCCAGCCGATGCCCTGGAAAAGCACGGCCCAGGGCTCAGGCAAACCGGACCCTGTCGCGCGGACACTCGCGGCCGCGACCCTCAGGCCAGCTCTGCTCCGGCCTCTGGGCCTCCACCCGAGAAGCCCAACCCGAGGCGGCTCCTCGGCGCCAGGGAGGGGCCCCAGCGCGTCCAGCCGCGAGCGGAGCCGACCAGGAGCCAGCAAGGCCGGACGGACTTCGCCGAGCATAGCCGAATCCCGCCAAGTGCAGCCGAGGACAATCGGGCAGAGCCGACTTTGGCCGAGGCTGGCGGTGGCGGCCGAACATGGCCGAGTCTAACCGAGTGGAGCCGAGCGTGGCCGAAGAGAGCCGAGTCCGGCCGAGCGGAGCGGCGACCAGGCGGACGTCCCGCGGCGCCCCCTACCGGACACAGAGCACAGCGCGGGCCTCGGCCGAGCCAGTCCTCGGCCTCCAGGTCTCGCGACAGTCCTGTGAGGTGAGGTTATGAATAAAGCCCATTTTATGGATGAGGAAACTGAGGCTCCAAGCGCTTCCGAGACCAGCCGGAGGCCCGAAGAGCTAAGCAGTAGGGCCGCTGGGGTTGGATCCCGATTGCGTGGCTGACAGCTCAGGGGACTGCCGCCCACGTAAACAGGCATGTGAGTTTGCTTTGCTCTTCCTGTAATTGCTGCTGTTCTGTTCACGGAGAGCAGGAGACACCAGCGCTGTCTGATGAGCGGCGGGAAGCTGAACCTCAGAGACAACCCCTCCTTACAGATGGAGAAACTAAGCAGGCTCTGGGTCGTGTTGAGCAAACGCAGGACTGGCCATTCGGTGTGCCAATATTGACATATTTCCAGGTAATTAAAGCAGATAGCAGGACGAGGAGGGCCCCTGGCCTCCTTTTCCCCACCTGTAACAAGCCGGCCACAAGGGATGTGGGCTCCTGGCTGCCTCTGGGCTGTGTTCCTGGGATGTGCGAACCAGGACCTGAGGTGTCTGGGACCCTGGAGATGCCTTGAGTGTGGCCGAGACATTTTCTTTGAAAAGGAACCTTCTGCACACACAACGTGCACAAGTGTTTGCCCTTCGTTCACACCTCTGGGCTGCAGGGCTCCCTGGAGGGTGGCGGAGCCTCCTGGAGGCCATGGAGTCCCCACGGGGCCTGGGCTGCCCTCACACCTGTCTGGTCTTCCCCAAGGACATCATCTGCCAATACCCAGTGGCCACCAAGGAGCTGGCATCAGTGGCCTCAGAGCTCTCTCCACATGCCGCATTGCTCCTGCCACCTTGCCCCCCAGTTTCATAGTTTAAAAAAAAAACAAAACTGTAGACACTGGACTGGGGGCTGGGAAAACAGCTTCTTGGTCCCGCTTCTGGTACTATGACCCTGAGCCAGGTGTTTGACCATCCCTGGTCTGACCATCCCTGGTCTGACCGTCCTGTGCTATAAATGGGTATTGGAGCTGTCCTAGGTCCAATAGTGCTAGGTCGTCAGTACCTAGACCGTCCTGCATAATTCCTCCCTGGTGCATGCACTCCAGTGTCCTCTCTACACTCAGCTGGGCCATCGTGCCTCCTGGGGAGACTTCCCTACCCCCCCACCCGTGGAGAGATTCTTCCTTCTGGGAAAGTACTTCTTGCATTCATTGAACACAGCACCTAACACATCAGGGACAGTGCTTAACTGTGGAGAAATATTAACTCATTTAAACCTCCCAACAATAGGGACATCTGCTCTCAATCCCATCTCAGAGACAAGGGGTTGCGCGGAGAAGCACAGGAAGGTTGATTAACTGCTTCAAGGCCAAACAGCTAGTGAACGGATGAGCCGGGATTCAAGCCCAGGCAGTTCCAGGGGCCATGTGCTTCAGAACTGGCTAGTTTATCTATTCTCTTCCCTGTGACTTCCTTTGCTCCTAAGACTGCCAGGCCTTGAAACTTCTCTGCCTTCAGCTTTTTGCAATTGGCAGTTGCTCCCCAAAATACTTGCTAAATGAAAGAGTGAGCGGGACAGGAATTATGCAAGCCCCGGAGGTCTTGGGAGAGGAGGGACCGTAAGTTCTGTTTTGCAGGCAGGGAACTGTGTTCGCTCCCTGGGCCTGCCATGACCTAGTACTACGAACTAGGTGGCTTGCAACAGAAATTCATTTGCTCCTGGTTCTGGAGGCTGGGCGTCTGAGATCAAAAAGTCAGCACAGTTGCTTCCTTCTGGAGGGCTCTGAGGACCTCCCACCCAGCTTCTGGCACTTGGCTGACAACCTTTGGTGTCCTGGGACTTGTAGAAGCCTCACCCTGCATCTTCCTTGCACTCTTGTCTGTCCGAATCTCCCCTTGGCTTAAGAACACCAGTCACACTGGATTGGCGGCTGACCCTACCCCAGTATGACCTCATCTTAGCTACTTATGCCTGAAAGGACCGTACTTCCAAATAAGGTCCCATCCAGAGGCACCCAAGGTTAGGACTTGAACATGAATTTGGCAAGGAGACTCAACACAACGTACAACGGGAATTAACCCCCTATGAGGTCCTGTCTGACACAGCTTCTGCCCCTCACCTGGGCCCGATCTCTGCCTTTCCTCTTTTTCTTGACAGCATTGCTGCGGGCTCAAGGCCTTAGCACACACAGGTCCCTCTTCCAGGCAGACAGGTGTCCGCACCACATGCACCCCTCCCCTATCATACTTCTCTCCCAACTAGATTCTGTGACTCTCCGGGAACAACAAGGACACAGAGACGGCATCTGTCTTCCCCCACCGCACCTTCAGTCCAGGGTCAGAGCTTGCCTACTGTCTGTGCTCAGGAAAATCTTTGTTAACTTAATGAGCTACGTGCAGAGAGATGAAGTAAATGGCCGAGGGCTGCACAGTAGGTTTGTGACAGAGTGGGCCTCCTGATTCGGGTCCCATAGCTTTTAGGGGATGCATTTCCCCCACAGCCTTCCAGTGGTCTCACTGAGAAGGTCACCAGGGCCTGCCAGTGACGGGGGCAGTGCAAGGCTGTGGCGGGACTGTGACCTTGCGTTATCCCGGGGAATGCCCCTCACATTCCTGCCTGGGGTCCTTCCCACCTGTAGAGTGTTTCCATCTGTGTTTGGCATCCTGTGGAGCCCAGCTGTCACCTCCCCATGGGTCAGTAGCCTCTGTCTCCCCCACATCTTTTAGGTGAGGACAACCTGAAGCCTGGGGCCTCAGGCCCTGCAGTCTCACAGCTCCTCCCCACTGATGCGGATGCTGACGCATGAAGTCCTGGTCCAGAGCCTAGTGGCCATGGGCTGTTGCCTGGCAACCGCCTCTGAGAGACAAGTTCAAGGTAAGGCCTTGGGTGTGAGTAAGTTGAAGATCTGGAGAGGGGGAATCAGGCAGGGAAGGTCATCACCACCCTTCCTGCCTGTCCTGGCTCACAACCCCAGGCCTCACCTCCCCCTGAGGCGCCTGCTTTTCCAATAACCCACAGATTCCAGGCCCAAACCCCTACACAGGTTCCTTCCATCCCCCTGGCCCTCCCCGCATTGATTCAGGATTACTGCAGGGCACAGAGCCGAAGGAGGCCAGAGTCACCGCGTGAACACTGCCCCTGAAGTTTGTGAAATGGAATTCCCCTATTCACTCATTTATTGCAAATACTCATAGTTACCTGACTTGGAAACACAGTCCCTGCCTGCAGAGGCAAGGCTGGCGGTGGGGCACCCACACGCATGAATGTGAGCGGGCACAGGCAGTGACACGTGGCATGGTGGGGAAGCTTGGGGGCTGTGGGATCCAGAGGGGAACCCTGGCCCGGAAACCTCTCCCGTGAGACCCTTCACCCCTAGCAGTCCCTCTGCTCTCACCGCAGGCACACCTGCCTCGGGCACCGTAGACCCCTCGTGTTCACGCGTGGATGTGGCTGAGATGCCCGGGCCCCTCCTAGGCACCCCATGCTCACAAACGCACACAGTCTCCTGTTGCTGCCTGGGGCACACACTGGCTTTGGGGTCAGGCCAGCCTGTGAGTCACAGCGTCCCATTGTCTCCCAGGTGAGAAGGATGGGCACGTGACCCACACCTGACCAATCGTCGCACTCCATCACTTTGTCTTTGGTAATTGGCCCAAGGAGCAATCACGTGACCCAGTCGAGCCAATCAGCTTTCTGCCACGAGTCTTGCTATTCGGGCACAGGAAAAGACTCTTATCTACGGCTTTGGGACCAAGATCTGTAAGGATGTTGGCTGAGGCTTATCGGGGCCTCTTCCATGCGCCCTGGAGACCCGGACTCTGGGAAGCCATACACAGAGACCTGTGCACGCAGAGCTGAGAGATGAAGAGAGGGAGAGGAGGCGTGCGCACACACACACACACACACAGGCCCACCAAGACAGATGAACTGGCCCAGGTTACAGCTGGTGTCGTGTGTCACTGTCTTTATTGACAGGAGCAAGGGGCAGGAGCAGCAAAGGGTCCCCCTCAGGGGCTTTCCAGCCACCCGTGCTGGACAGGCTCACCTGTCCCAGGAGTCAGGAAGGCAGGTTTGGCCAGAAAATGCTGAAATGCTGGGTGCCCTTCTTCACTCAGACCCCCACATCCTTCTCAGAGGAACCCCAGACTGAGGGCTGGGCCTCCAGCTCCAACATCCATACAAGGTCTTGTTTAGGGAACTTCTGAGCCGGCCAACTCCCCAAGCCCCGCCTTCTTATCTTTGGCCTCTGCCTCCTCCCCTTCCCCCAATCCTGGGTCCCGCACTGCTCTTACCCCCAAAGGCCAGAGACAGAGAGGCCGCCTGATGAAGGAGCAGGTGTGGACCAAGCCTGGTTGGGGGCTTTATAATCTGATACTTTACTTTAAAATCGGATACACCCACCCCTACCCATTGTAGTATGGGGGGCAATTTGTCCAACATAATTCATTCCACCCCCAATTCTGAGCAGGTGGGTAGACTGGGACAACCTACTATTTTATGATGGGAAAACTGAACCCCAGAGAGGTCAAGGCTAGCCAGGATCCTGAGTTGAGTTGAAAATTTAGGTCTCCCAATCTGTGGTTCACATGCTTTCCCTCAGGACCCCCTTGCCCTTTGCTGGGGTGGGGGATGGAGGGAGTTAGCCTGAGGTGCCGCCCTCCCCCGGGGCCAATCTCACAATGGCCCCGAGGGCTTATCTCTGGGAGAGAATTCTTGCACAGTGGCCTCTCCTGTGGTTCCCCTCCAGCCCCCCTTGTCTTGTCTTCCTTGGGGTGCCCCATATTCTCCCCCTTGGGAGAATATAGAGAATGGGGAGGACTGCTCCCTGACCTGTGGGGTCCTGAGTCTCAACAATGGCCCTAGGCCACCATCAAGGCGCAGCCCTCTTACCAGCCCAGGCAGGCCCTCAAGGGAGCCAGCGTTATACCTTCCAGAGCGTTTGCTTTCCCACCCTGACTGCGTGCTTTCCTCGAGATTGATCGGGCCGGGCACCCACAACATGCCTTCAGCAGTGCTGCCGCGGAGCTCCACCCAGAGGGGCCAAGGATGGCGGCATGGTCCTGGAGCAGATCTGTCCTCCTCCCTCCTCCTCCCTCTCTTCTTCCTCCTCCCTCTTCCTCCTCCCTCTCCTCCTCTCCCTCCTTCTCCACACCATGCTGTTAGGACACTGCCTTTCCCCACCAGTCTGCCTGACCCGGGCCCTGCCTTGGTCTCTGGGAGGGGAGGAGCGCCAATGGGTGCTGCTATAAGGGGTGCTCCTGGAGCCCTCAGAGACCCAGAGACACCCCCCTTCTAGCCACACCCCCCTTCTAGCCACCCCCCTTCTAGCCCCCTTCTCACGACATAAGCTGCTATGGGAATTGGTCAGCTGCCCTCAACAGGGGCCAAGTAGGGCCTTGGGTGGCCTAAACTGAACGCAGATTGGAGACCCTCTTTATGAAAAAGAATATAAAATTCCAAGTACAAAATGAGATACGGGGCCTTGGGTGGGCCCAAGCGGTAAGGGACCCTGAAGCTGGCCTGAGTGACTTTCCTAGAAAATCCATGGCCTCTCAGGGCCGGGAACACGGAGTCCCAGCACTAACATCTGGCCAAGAGGGCCTGGAGGTTATTGGGTTGTTCAGCAGGTGAGGTCTGAGGCCCAGAGAAGAGGAAGAGCTGGCCGAGGCCTTGCAGCATGTGGGGGGAGCTGATGTGGGGCCTGAACAGGTTTGGACCTCTCCCTGCCCTGGGTAGAACTTTCTTCTACTTGGGGCCCCAGTCCCTCCCCTGTGATCCTAGCTCTGAGCCTAGGAAATCCAGACCTTGGTGTTGTTCTGAGGGCCAACCTTCAGGCTGGTCCCCCAGGATGCTCTGTCTTTGAAGGGGAAAGCCAGTCTGACCTTGTCCCCTGAACCTGGACCCCGCTCCGGAAGGCCAGCCAGCCAGGGGTGATGCCCCTCCAGACTTCTCATCCAGCAGAGCTTGTCCTGGCTGATTACACCCATCCCTGAGTCACAGAAAAGAACGCAAGGCCCAGAGAAGGAAAGGGACCTAGGCAAGGTCACACAGCGAGTCTCAGCGGCTATGGGATCAGAGCCCAGGCCTCCCAACATCCCATCGTAGGCCTCTGGCACCATGGATAGCATGCCCTCGGCACACCCACAGCCTCTGTCCAGTCCTGGGGCCATGCTGGCCCTCGACAGACCCCCTACAGATAGCTGATGTGCAGCGTGCCTGGCTTGTCTCCCGCCGAGGCCTCTTGGGGGAGGAACTGCTTGTCCTTGTTGACCTTGCCGCTGGGCGGTCGCTCCTGCCTGCTGGTGCCAGGCTGCGCAATGAGGCTGACCCGGCCATTCATCTTCCCCTCTCCCTGCTTCCCTGCCCCCTCCTCCTCATCCTCCTCCTCCTCTTCCTCTACCGTCTTCTCTGGAGGTCCTCCGGCAGGAGGCTCCTGGCTGCGCACACGGCGGGAGGGTCGCAGCAGGACCCTGCGGAAACCCTGCTTGAAGCGGTAGGAGAGGAAGCCGTAGAGGATGGGGTTGGCACAACTGTTGGCATAGGGCAGCGCCACCACCAGGAAGTAGAGGCCGAAGAAGGCGGGCTCCTCGGGCAGCGGGCACACCACGTTGACGATGTTGAGCACGTAGAAAGGCATCCAGCAAAGGACGAAGAGCGCCACCACGGCCACCACCATGCGCGTGACTCTGCGCTCCGAGCGCCGCCGCCGCTGACATGAGGGTGCCCGCACCCGCCGCCCCGCCGAGCGCACCTTGACCACGATGAGCAAGTAGCAGAGACAGATGACCAGCAGCGGCCCGAAGAAGCCCAGTGCGGCCGTGTAGATGATGAAGCTGGCGCGCCAGGCCGCCGCAGGCTCGGGCCACTGCATGTGGCAGGTGCTCATGCCATGGGGTACCCCCGAGAAGACCACCACGGGCAGCACCACCACGGCCGAGGCCACCCACACGGCCACGCTCACCGTGCGGGCCACCGGAGCTGTGCGCCAGCGGGCAGAGCGGGTGGGGTGCACCACGGCTAGGTATCGGTCCACACTCATGACGGTGAGGCAGAAGATGCTGGTGAACTGGTTGATGCCGTCCACGGCCATGACCAGGCGGCACATGAGGGAGCCGAAGGGCCAGTAGGATAGGGCGTTCTGGGCCGCCAGGAAGGGCAATCCCAGCATGAAGAGCTCATCGGCCAAGGCCAGGTTGAGGATGTAGACATTAGTGACCGACGGGCTAGCCGTGTGCCTCAGGACCACGTAGATGACCAGGGAGTTGCCCAGCAGGCCCACCACGCATACCACCAGGTAAACCAGCGGGATCAGGACACCGCTGACAGCCAGCCCTGCTGCACTTGGGTCCGCCGACCCATTTCCCAGGGTGGCGTCTGGGAGCCAGGCTGAGGAGGTGTTCCCAGGTGCCAAGGTTGTGGGCGCTGAGGCAGGGTAGCCAGGGGTGTCCATGGCCAAGGAGGGGGAGGGTGGTGAGGAGTCAGCTATGGGCCTGGAGGAGGAAGGACACAGCCACGTTATGGTGAATGATGGCTTTGTCAGCGCTGCCCTCTCCCCGCCATCACACTGACCTTGGAGGCCTGTAGTGCGCCCAGCCAGACTTTGACACACACCTTTTACTCAGCATAGGCCCACAAGCTGTCCCCACTTCTCAGAGGAGGAGGCTGAGTCTCAGAAAGGTGAAGTGGATCTCGCCCCCAGGGTGTGGTGTGCAGCGTGGGCTTGCCTGGCTCCGGAGGGCAGGGACCTTCGCTGGCCTGGGCACCACGGTGTCCCCTTCGCCTTTGCACCTGTGTGCCTGTGCGTTTTCCTCATATGTCTAATAGAGGAGCGGATGGATCATTCAATCAGCCCATGGCGACAGAGGCCCTTCCTTCCGTTAGTCAAGCATTTTTGACGCCAATGGGTTCTACGTACGATGTGACTCAACGAAATCATAAAACAATACGTATCCTTTCTACAGAGGATGCTCTGACTGGCAGAACCCCAAGGGGATCACCCACTGCGATAGACTGAATGTGTTCCCTCACACTCCAAATTTGTATGTTAAAATCCTACCCCCCCACAGAGATGGCATTGGAGGGCGGGGGCTTCTGGAGGTGCATAGGTCTTCAAGATGGAGCCCCCCCTGCCTTATAAATGGCCCCAGAGGGCTCCCTCACTCCTACCATATAAGGACACAGCAAGATGACTGACTATGAACGAGGAAGCTGGTATCACCAGACACCGAATCTGTTGGCACCTTGATCTTGGACTTCCAGCCTCCAGAACTATGAGAAATAAATACTGTTTATAAGCTCCCCGCCCCCCCACCCCCACCCAGGCTGTGGGATTCTGTTATAGCAGCCCCAGAATGGATTAAGCCACCAGCAGGTCTCAGTCCTCACATTTGAAAACCAGTGCTGCCTATCCCAGGTCTTTAACCTTGAACCTGGGTCTCTAGATGAACTGCGGTGGGGGAGGGGTGGTCCATGAACCCCCTAAACTCTGGTGCAAGTGAATGCGTCCATGTCTTTTTTCTGGGCGGAGTCCAGAGTTTTGATCATGTTCCTCAGATTCTGAATGGAGTTAAGAACTACAGGCACACGGGACACCTGGGTGGCTCAGTGGATTAAAGCCTCTTCCTTCGGCTCAGATCACGATCCCAGGGTCCTGGGATCGAGCCCCACATCAGGCTCTCTGCTTGGCGGGGAGCCTGCTTCCCCCTCTCTCTCTGCCTGCCTCTCTGCCTACTTGTGGTCTCTGTCTGTTAAATAAATAAATAAAATCTTTAAAAAAAAAAAAAAAAACTACAGGCACAGCGATGTCCCCTGTCCTGGGAATCGGAATGCTTGGGGACCTCCCATGCCGAGCCCAACCCCCAGTGCCCCCGAAAGGCCCTGCCTGGGGTGGCTAGCTGTGATCTTGCCAGGTGGGCACGTGGCACCCCATGGTGGAAAATCTCACAGCACACTGGGGGTATTTACAAGAAGAGGCCCCCCCCAACCCTGCATCCATGGGGAAGGCTTCCCAGAGAAGACGGCATTTCAGATGGGTCTTGAAGCATGAATAAGAGTTTGCCCAGTGACACAGTGGGAACAGGCATGCCCACTCATGTCATTAGTCCCTTTCTTATCACACGTCCCATGTATTATAAGGAGCTAGAACTGACTCTTCCCAGTTCCCCGCTAGACCGGCTTTCCTTAAATGTAGAGACACCCTCTCAGCTTTGAACTGTCTCCTCGTCCCTTCACACAGCACAGGCTCTGCCTCAGTGTTTGAAGCGTTGAATGAATCAGAGGAGCCCGGAGGGGCCAATTCTCAATGCAAAGGGGGGTGAATTGCTGATAGCAGAAATTCAAGCCACTCTCGCTCAGAAAGACCGCTCACCTCCGAACCTGTGAGCCTCTCTCAGGAGGTCCAGTTAGAGGCCAAGCCTCTTCTGAGGCCCGGACCCCTCCCTGCCCTTTCTTCCTGATGACCTCCCCCAGTCCCTTGGTTCCTGTCTATCCCTGCCTCTCCCTACAGAAAACCCTGAGAGTAAAAGAAAGCCTCCGATATCCTCACTCTGAGCCCACACTGAGCCTGGATCATCTCCCGTGGGACCTGCCATCTGCCTGCCCTAGCCAGACACTACCTTTAAGATGCAAAGCTTCTGGAAAGGAAAGGCACCCCAACTTGGAGCAAACACCCCTGGGTGGGTGAGCCTGCCAGTTTGCCCCTGCCCGAGGACCTTGGATTCCTAAAGGCTCTGAGCACCAGGCCTGGCAATGATGTGGAGAATGGCAAAGATCCCCTTGGCATTGGCTCCTCCCAAGGATACCCCAGGCTCATTGGGCTCAGAGCAGCCCTCCCTGATCCTCCAGCCCCAACCTGTCATCACCCCAGGACCTCATCAGCCCTCCTGAGCCTGGGACCCTGGCACTAGGAAGAAGCTATCTGGACTCTGGGCTCATAGGATCCTACCAGTTCCTCCAGCTCCTTGTTATTTACCCCAGCTGCTAGGTTCCAGGCAAAGCCAGTGACACACCGCATCCTATGGGGTCTTATGGGAGAGGGACTAGTGTTGTCCCCACCATTAGACAGGGTGCAAAGAAGAGGCCACACAGTCCTGGTCACACAGCTAGAAAGGGGCAGACCTGGGAGGACCTGAAGGTCCTCCTCAACCACACACACACACACACACACACACTCCTCCATTTCACAGGCCAGCAGACTGAGGCTGGGCCTTGGGAAGGCCCCCAGCTGGCATCCCATTTTCCCCACCAGCCTATGCAGAGTTCCCCTCCCTGTTCCTCGGGTTCTTGAACTATTAAGATCGTGGGCTCAAACCCCTGGAATCTTAGGATCCTAAAAATAGAATGTAATTTCTTAGAACGGAGTTATGGAGGCCGAGATCTTTAGACTCCGTGTCCTTGAATCGGAATGTCAGAATTCCTGAATGCCAGAATCGGCCCTCTTCCACCTGGAATTGTGCACTCTGAGACCTTGGAGTTCTTTCTGGCTTCCTCAGCCTGGGAGCCCTACGTCACCCATCGGTCCACCTTGCCGCCCTATGCGCGCATCCTCCTACTGCATCCCTGTGGGGCAGCCAATCACAGATCAGGGCCGGAGGAGGCAGGCTCCTGAGAGAGGAGCAGGGAGCTGGGCAAACCTAATATCCAGTATGCGGGGACAGATGCCCCCAGGGAAGCCCAGAGGGAGCTCTGAGGATGGGCCCCCACCCCGCTCAGACACACGCGTGTACACTGCACGCACACACACGTGCTAACACACAGGGCCCCGGGAACACAGCATACCCAGCCAGGCCCTGCCCTTGTACTGGGCGGGGGATGCCACAGACCCTCCCAAAACTGCCTGCTACCCCAGAAGACTATGCCTCTACCCTCATCTGGTCTCATCTTTCTTGTCAAAGTTGAACAGGCTGGGCGCCAGAAGGAGGAAAATTACAGCTTCCCGTGGGCATAAGCCAACCCACAATTTAGGTGCCGTCCTTTCTTTAAGGAGCTGGAGTCCTGTGCATGATCTAGTTCATGCTGGGGGAGGAGGGACTTTTCCTCCTTGTCTGGTTTATCTTTGGCACAAGCTTGCCTGAAAGCTGGGGGCGGACTCCTCGGAGGACTGTTCGAGAGGGGACAAAGGCCCAGAGACAGCAAGTGGCTGTCCTGAGCCACACAGCAATTCAGGACAGCCCCTCAGAGATGCCAGACACCCCAACCACTTTCCATTCGTCTGCCCCCATCCGCTTACCCTCTTGAGCCCTGGCTCAGGGGTGCGGGAACCCTGAGCTACTTAGTTCTTCAGCCCCAGCACCTGGCGCAGTGCCCAGCAGTGGGAAATGAGGGCAGACCAGGCAGGTCAGCAAGTAGAACTCGGAGCGAGGCGAGGCATTGCTCCCGGGCACAGGGCTCAGACCCACATCAAGAGATCCTCACAAAGCCCAGGACAGAGGATTTTTAGAGAGGAGGACGCTGAGTCTCAGAGAAGTTCGGTAACTTGTCCAAGGTCACTAGCTGGTGAGTGCGAGACCAGAATTCAAACCCGGTTCTGTCTGTTCCTCAACCGTCAGTACCTCCTGGCCCTGCTGGCTTCCCTTGAAGGCCCCCGGCTGAGAGGAATCCAGGACCAGGACCTGGGATGGCCCTGAAGCCTGCAGGCTGATGCTCCCCAGCCAACCGAGTTCTGCTTTACCTCTGCAACCCCGCGCCTTCCCCCCAAAGATCTAGACTGTGCTAATCAGTGCCAACAGACTCACTCCCATTCCAGGCCTGGGTGTGACCCCCAGGAACACACCCCGCAAGCCCTGGACTGGAGGTTTGGGCTCTGCCACGGAATGATAATCCCTAATTACTGTGCGACCTTGGGCAAATCGCTTCCTGTCTCTGGACCTCAGTTTCCACCTGTTCCAATGAAGACAGGTAGATCCACCTCCCAGGGTTTCTGTAAAGATTAAATGGGAGTGTGCTGAGCATGGTGCCCAGCACAGAGGGGGAGCTCAGGGAAGCTGGCCCCGGGGCCGAGGCCCAGGTTTTCTTCCAGAGCTCGGACACTCGGCTGCTGTGTGATTCCAGTATTCTAGAATCATGGCATGAGAATCTGAGACGAACTTGTCCCTACCCCCCACAGCCCACCAAGAGGTCACAGGGAGGCCTTCTTCCTCCCTGGGCCTGCCCACTCTCTCCCAGTCCCCAGCCGCAGCTTTCCAAGCTCATGCCAGGCAGAGGATGGGCTCCAGCACCCCACCCTCAGGGACCCCCCCCCAGGCCCCAGCCTCCTTACCTGCCCATGGGGTTGCCGCCAGGCTGGTTACCATTCTGCTGCCCCCTCTCCCTGCCCAGTCCCCAAGTGCCCAGAGCACCCTTAGCTGAGGTCCCCACACACTGCCCACTTCTGGACAGCTTACGGCCCGAGCCCCTTCCTAGGCTTGCAGCGGCCACGGCTGCCCACAGAGACTCTCCTATCTGGTCTCTGGCCCTGACTTTCCACGGGCGCCTGGTGCGTCACCCCCCATCTCCAGGACACGTCCTGGAGAAGGGGGGGTTAGAGGCACAGAGGGGGGTCTGTGGGCAGGACCTCAGTGTGGGGGTGGACAGAGAAACTCCCAAGGAAAAGAAAAGGGGAGCAGGGACTGTCGGAAGCCAATAGAAATAGAGGGGAGAGGGGGGTCGGTCGGAGGTGGAGAGAGAGGCAGAGGGAGAAGAGGGTGAGTGGGTGGAAAGCCAGAATGAGGGGGAGTGATAAGAAATGCGTGTCAGGAAGAAGAGAAACAGGAGCAAAGAGGAGAGAAGGGGCGAGAGGGAGATGCAGAGAGAGGCAGGGATGGAGAGCGGAGAAGGAGGAAGGAGAAGGAGGGGGTGGCAGGCAGAGTGACAGAGAGGGATTGTGCCACAGATGGTGACATGGAGAGCCAGGGAAGGAGGGAGCAGGAGTGGGGGGAGGGTGCGGGAGGGGCCGGAGAGCAGGTGCAGGGAGGGGGGAGGGGCGGCAGGTTAGGGAAGGAGTGAGGGGGATGGAGGCAGACCCTGTTACCGAGGAGATTTGGCCACCCACGCTGGCCCTGGCTCTGGCAAGGGGAGGGGAGGTGGGGGGGGGGGGGGAAGAGGAGAGTGTGGTGCTCAGAAAAGCTGGGTGCCCCCCTAGGCCACCGTGGCACATATCCCCCAGGGCGACAGCTCAGTCCCGAGGCCAGACAGGTGAAGGGATTGGGCAGTGCTGGGAGGGCAGGGGGCAAGCACTGGGCTGTGAGTCCACGGTCCTGGGAACAGGCTGGACACCAGCCAGAGGAAGGGTGGGTGGGGCAGCCTGGAGAGCCCAGGGCGTTGGGGGGGTGGAGGGGGGTTGTGGAAAGACAGGGTAAAGAATACATATTTCAGGCTTTTGGGGGCCAAGGGCAGAATCAAAGATATTACACAGGAGAAAACAAATGTCCACTGTTTATAAATTGACACAGTTCAAAATGTAGTAATAATTGAGGGCAACATTGTATGACCCAGGTCTGCTACTGAGAAGAGTGGAATTCTCTGGGCCGGGGGACGCCATGCTAATTAGAGTTCAGGTTAGTATTTCCTATCCTCAGATCGGTTGCAAATGCTTATCTACAAACTCCATTAGGAGTCAGCAGCCTGGACAAAGGCAGGTGGCGGGCAGACTTGGCCAACACGTGGTCTAGGTACTCTGCCCGGGGCCTGAGCGGCCCCTGGATGTGTACTCCGGCTCCGTTGACCCAACTTGAGACCACCAGTGTGAGTCGACCCTCCTCTGGGCCTGTTTCCTCATCGGGATCGTTGGGAGATTGGACTGAATCATTCCTAAGCTCCTCTTTCGATGGGACCATTATAAACGTCTGGGGGTCAATTAGCAGTGGCAGCTTTGAATGAACCCCCACCCCCTGCTTCACAGGCATTGGCCACGGCGGTGGGGAGCAGAGCAGGGTATCCGGTTTACAGATGGGAAGCTGGGTCCCAGAGAGGGAAAGCGATCACACAGCCAGCGAGTGGAGAGAGGAGGGCCCCATGTTAACGGTGTGTTGCTAAGCACCTTCCCCGCAGAGCAGCCTTGCCCCTGCTCAGAGGGCGAGGGGGGACCAGTCAGAGAAGGGAGGAAGGAAGGGCAGTGAGTCTTGCTTGAGCACCTGCGGTGTGCCAGGCACCATCCAGACACCTTCCCATGGCGCTCCATTCCTCACGACTGGGGCAGGGCACGCTTTGTCACAAGGCACCCCGGGCTGGGAAGGAGTAGGTCCTCAGACAGGCCAGCATCAGATTTTTCCAGAAGAGCTGCTCTGGCTGCCGCAGCACACAATAGGACTAGGAACACATCTACTTTCAGAGGCTTCTGGAGGCCCCGTTCCTCTATGCTGTCCTTCCACCTGCGAGGGGTCGTAGGCAAGCCAGCCCCTCCCTCCAGCCCCACTGTTCTGTCTGTGCAAGTTCCTGAAGAGTAGGGGGGCTCCAGAGAGCTTCTGGGAGGGGGGGAGGGAGGGAGGGGTTTCCAGGGCTCTGTCCCTCTCCTGCCCGAGGCCCAGCTAGGGCTTCTCATCCCCCTCAGAATTAGGCCCACCCGGTGCAGCCCTCCAGGCTTTATAGCCTGTTAGCCTTGCCTCAGGCCCTGGCCTTCTCCTCTGCTCATTTCCTTCTTCCCTGAGCTCCAGGCACACCCAACCTCGCCCATTCATTCATTCATTCATTGACTCTAGACGGGCAGTTCAGGCCTCTGGGATAGTGAGAGGGACAGAGCAGTATTTAGGGAGAGGGCCCAGGTGGAAAGCAGAGTGGCTGCAGGGGAGGGAGGCAGGGGAGGCGGCGGAGGGCCCTGTCTCAGTCCGCATGGGTCGAGAGCTTCACAGGTGGGAGCAGAGGAACTTCTTGACCTAATTTCTGTTCTTCGAAGGCTCACCAGTCAGGTACTGGTGACAGTGTTGGTCTCCGCAGGGCCTTTGCACAGGCTGCGCCCCCACCCTGGCCACACTCCTCACGTAACGCCACTATGTGGGAGATGAAGTCCTCCCTGAGGTGGACTCCTCCTGGAGGCTTCCCCGTCCTAGATTAGCTAGGCCTCTCCTCTAGACTTCCCAGCGACCCCAGCCTCACCATGTCCCAGGCCTGGCACCAGCTGGCACAGAGTAGGTGTTCACTGTGTGTCTATGGAAGAGAAGAAGATGGGTGGACATCAAGCAGCAGGGTGTGGAGGAGGGGAGACTGTAATCCGTCAAATGTCTGCTGGGGGCTGAGGGGTGGTAAGGGGTCCTGGGCAGCAGGCTGGGGCAGGTGTGGCCTGAGTCAGACAGCGTCCCCCAGCCAGGGGCCTTACCCAAGCTGATGTAACCCAGGGATCCCTGATCGATCTCTCCTCCTGAGGTGGCAGGGCAGAAAGAGGATGTGCGACTCCATGCCTGTGAGCCCTGGGAGGCTGGGGATGCTAGGTGTCAAAGCCGGGAGGTGGCCCCACCTGGCCTGGCATCGAGGTCCTGGAGCATGAGAACCTCTGGCCTCAGGCCTGGCACGTCAGTGCTGTCATATCTGCCTAGTATCCTGGAGGGACTGCCTGGACTGCCTCTCAAAACCAGGACAGTGCTATGTCTGCCCCATCACACCCTGACCTCCCCTAGATCATGTCTGGGGCCGTGTCTCCACCCTCAGACTAGAGGGCTTCACCCTCAGACTAGAGACCAGGGACTGCGTCTCTGCCATCAGACAGGTGGTTTCCCAGAATTTGGGGCCCAGGTTCCTCCCATTCCTGAGAGCCCAGATGGTGCTGTCTCCTCACCAACCGTGGTGTAGGCTGGGGGCCTGAGCTACTGATGCTCCACTCACTGGCTGTGTGACCTCGGATATGTGACTTAGCCTCTCTGAGCCTCTGTCCCTCAGCTTCAACACCTGCTGCGCAGGGGTGGTGAGATAATAAAATTAGTTAATCCCTATATACTGCAGTAGTTCCCAGGGACGCTGAGAAGCTGCAGGCAGCGTGAACCCCCCTGTCCTCCTCTGTGGCGGGGACAGAAGGGCTAGCCATCTGCACAGGTGCACCTCAGCCCCTGCTCTGGCCCAGTCAAGCAGCGTGACTCTGTGAAACCCCTCTGCTAACTTCCTCCTTCGGTAGAATGTGTCCACCTTCCTGTCTGGCCCTGGGTTCTTATGATGGTCAAACGGAGGAAATGCCTGCGGGCTCCTGGCCCCCAGCACCACGCTTCATGGCTTCTACCTCGGACTCTCTGCTTTCTGACCTGATCACTGCTCTCCATCCCCCAAGTATCCCTTCTGGGCCAAGCCACAATGGCCTCATCCGTCCCCCTCCTTCTGCCCTTGCCCCACCTCCTCAGTGGGGAGAGTGAGTCCTTTAAAAAATAAGTCATGCCGGTTCCTTCCTCCTTGAGACCCTCTAGGGCCATGGGCTGGCTGCTGTAGAATGAAATCCTCTATCCTTTCTGTGGCCTGAGGGGCCCACGGAACCTGCCTCTGCCTGCTTCCTTCTCACTCACCCCTGGGGCTTGGCTAAAAATAAAGGCAAATAAAAAGTAATTGCATTACAGATTAAAAAAGAAGACAGAGGAGGGAGCATCAGAGAATGGGAAGGCAAAGTACTGTTTGCAAGTAAATTTTTTAAAAACCAAAGTGATAAAAAGACTTCTAAGAGCAGAAAATAGCTGTCCTCACGTGGCCTTGACCCTTCCTGATCCTGAAGGCAATTCTACCCTCCGAGCTCTTCCTCCTCATATTTTCTCCATCTTGCCAAATATTGGATTTATTTTTCTAGCTCCCGATCCCCCAATTTTGTCCATTATCTACTGACTTCCTACTACGGTAGATGAGGATTGTAGATTTCTTACACACTCTGGTCCCTTCTCTCCACCCTCTCCATGAAAGGACATTTTCAGTTAAGGGTGTGTTCAGTGGTTTCATTAGGAATGGACTGTAAACATTATTTTCCGCCCAGCCTGGAGTTCATAATTGTTTCACTTTTTTCATTTACTTTGTTGTTGTTGTTGTTGTTTTTAATATCTCAGTTTTGTAGGACTCTGTACTTGCAAACACTCCTCTGCTTTTTAAAAAGCTAACAGGGGAGTTTCCAGGGTCTGAGCCCGGTGAGGATTTCTGCCTGGATGCATCTAAACTGCTCCCCTCTGTCCTGGTTGTCCTCTGTGCCTGTGCGAGGCTGCTGCCCTGAGAGTCTCCCTTTAATGCTCTATCATCAATTCCCTTCAGCATTTTCCTGTGTTAGATCCCATTTCTTGAACCTTCCTCCTTAGTAGTTTACTCCCTGATTTTGTGGGTGCACATCTTCTGGTAAGTTCCTGAGCAAGTGCATATGTTCAAAAAGAGTTCATCCTCCTCACACATCATATGATAGCTGGGCTGGGTATAGAAATCTAGGTTGCGAATTATGTGAACTCAAAGGATGGAAGGCATCTGTCCATATGTCGAGCTCCCAGTACCACTCTTTTTTAAATTTAATTTTAATTTAAAAAAATTTTATTAAACATTTTAATTTTAAAATTTTTATTTTAATTTTTTAAATTTTTTAATGTTTAAAATTTTTATTTAAATTTCACTTAGTTAACATACAGTGCCATATTGGTTTCTGGAGTAGAATTCAGTGACTCATCATTTACATACAACACCCAGTGCTTATCACAAGAAGTGTCCTCCTTAATACCCTTCACCATCTATCCCATCCCCCCACCCACCTCCTTTGTCAAGCCTCAGTTTGTTCTCTATTGTTAACAGTCTCTAATGGTTTATTTTCCTTTCTCCTTTCCCTCCCACCCCTTCCCATATGTTCATTTGTTTCTTTCTTAAATTCCGCATATGAGTGAGATCATATGGTATTTGGTCTTTCTCTGACTGACCTATTTCACTTAGTATAATACATTCCAGCCCCATCTGTGTAATTGCAAATGGCAGAATTTCATTCTTTTTTGATGGCTGAGTAATATTCCATCATATATGTATAACCTCTTCTTTATCCATTTGTCCATCACTGGAGATTTGGACTCTCCACGGTTTGTCTTCACAGTACCATTCCTATTTTCAAACCATTGTGTGTAACCTGAGGTTGTTTTCCCTTTATTCTGGAAACTTCTAGGATCTTTGCTTTATCCCTAAATTTCTGTTTGGAAATGCTTGTGTTGTGCCTCCCCCAATACAACCCCTCACAACATGGTCCCCCCACCAAGTGTTTGGGGGTACTTAGTGAACTCTTTCAATCTGAAAATTTGTGTTCTTCAGTTCTGGACAAGATTTTTTTTCCTTTCTTTTTTTTAGAGATTTTATTTACTTATTTATTCATTTGAGAGAGAGAGAGAGAGGAGAAGCAGAGGGAGATGGACAAGCAGACTCCGAGCTAAGCACAGAGCCCAGTATGGGGCTCAATCCCATGAACCCAAGACCATGACCCAAGCCAAAATCAAGAGTCAGACCCACTGCTGACTGAGCCCCCCGAGGCGACCCTGGACAAGATTTTTCTATTATTTTCTTTTGAACCTCCTATTATTCACCTATTGGCCTCCTGGAGTAACCCTGTGATTTTCTTTTTGTTCACTTTTACCATCTTATTCTCCCTTCTAGGAGTTGTTTTTATTATTGTTGTTGCTCAGTCTGTTTTAGCTTCCAAAACTTGTATTTAAAAAAATTTTAATAAACACATTTCTAATTTCTTTTTTTTTTTATTTTATTTTTTAGGGTGCCTGAGTGGCTCAGTTGATTAAGCGACTGCCTTTGGCTTAGGTCATGATCCTGGAGTCCCAGGATCGAGCCCTGTATCAGGCTCCCAGCTCCACAGGGAGTCTGCTTCTCCCTCTGACATTTTTCCCTCTTATGTTCTCTCTCACTTACTCTCTCTCTCTCAAATGGATAAATAAAATCGTTTTTTAAAAAAATGATTTTATTTTTTATTTGTCAGAGAGAGAGAGCACAAGCAGGGGGAGCAGCAGGCAGAGGGAGAAGCGGGCTCCCTGCTGAGCAAGGAGCCCAATATGTGACTCAATCCCAGGGTCCTGGGATCATGACCCAAGCCAAAGGCAGATGCTTAGCCAAATGAGCCACCCTGGCATCCCACGTTTCTAATTTCTAAGAGCTCTTCTCTGTTTTCTGATTGTTCTCTTGTTATGGTCTTCTGTATTTATTGTGGGTGTGATAGGTGTCCTTCTCTCCCCAAGGATAACAGTGATGATTTCTTTTAATTTTTCTTCTGCTCACTGCCTTGTCTCTATTTCTTGCTAGTTCCTTTCCCCCGGTTTGTTTGATTGGGTCTCTTTCACAACAGTTTCCCTCAATTGTCCCTTCATCTTTGTTACCCATTCATTTTTCAGAATGAAATATTAAAGCTCAGATCGGGAGCTCCATGTCAAAGGGTAGAGCTTGCAAAATAGCGAACATCTCTGGAGGGATAGCTGGCTCTTTGGTCAAGGATACCTACCTGTTACTGAATATCAGCCTCTGTAAGACTTTTCTCTAGGGGGGTCAGATCCTGGCCACAGATTCCCGTCTGGAATAAGTACATGCCTGGGTTCTAGCGTTCCTGAACTCAGCCAGGGAAGGGGCTAGCCCTTTGAGTATTCAGACTTCCACTGAATTCCCCTGCATCAGTCTGCTATTGCTGTGTAACAGACAACCACACAGACCTCTACAGTGCCCAACAATAAGCATTTCTTTTACTTCACACCTTCAGGTCAGCTGGGATGGGTTGATCTAGGCGGGGCTAAGCTAAGCAGATATGCTTTGAGCAGCAAGTCAGCTGGATACCTCTGCCCTTATGTTCCTGGCACCAGTGGGCTTACCAAGGCATGTTCTTTCATCAGGGCAAGAGAGCATGCCCAAGGGTACAAGCACAACTAGGCTCACTTATGATGCACAGGCTAACATCCCCCGGGCAAAAGAGCAAGTCACAAGGCCAAAGCTAGCATCCAGTGGAATGGGCAAGTAGCTCCGCCCCTGGAGGTGGGCATTGAAGGAGTGATATCTGCCAAGCATAACCAAACCACTACATCCCAAATAATCAGTCTGGGGCCTCACCCCCCACCTGCCCTGTAGCTGGCATCCTTGGGTCCAGAAATCTCTGGTTGGATCTTCGCACCCAGCCTAAGGACGGGTGGTTGCCCGGCTGCATAATGTAGTGGGGAGGCCCTGCAGGTCTGATCGCTCCTTAAACAAACTTACAGATAACCCACCAGTTTTCAGCCTCCCGCCTTGCCATCTGTGGTGTCTGGATCCCCTACTTCAGGGCCTCCCAGGGGTTCTGCAAGGTCAGTCGGTTTGCATCTCTCCCACCTCCAACCCCCCCACCCTGCCCCAAAACAGCAGGCGCTTAAGTTTGCCTTCCCTGGGCTCTGTTAAATCATTTACCACCCCTCCATCTGCTCTCCAGACTTGTATGCTGTGGTTCAGGGTCACAGGTGTCTCCTGGTTTCTTTGAAGATGAGAGTTTATGTTTCTGTTTCATGTTCTCCTTATTGTCATGGTTCTTTTTCAGCAAGGGGGACAGGGCTGAAACATCTCTACCCCGGCACCTTGAAACCAAAATCTCATCCTTGCTGTTGCATTCGCTTCTGCGGTATGTGGATCAACCACATGGCGGGGGTTGATTTGCTCATCTGTCTGTCTCATTAGCCCCTGAGCCCCCAGGGAGCAGAGGGCGGGATCTCACCATCTCTGCACCTCCAGCCCCCACACAGCTTGGCATGGAGCCCAGGGTTAGTACATGAACTGAACTTCAAATTACATGGATGACTGCTCATCATCTCACCTACCTTAGGGCCTTCAGAAGTCTTCTAGAACCATCTGAGATCCCTGTCTCCCTCCCCAGAGCCTACCCTACCTTCCCTCTTACAGCCCATGAGACCCAGGTGGAGTCAGATGTCCCCAGAGGTGGCTATGTCTCTGTTGGGGAGTTAAGAGGATAGGGAGGAGAGGGGGAAAAAATCAAAGGAAGAGATAACAGGGACCTTAGCCCCGGAAAAGTCACTGTTTTAGTATACCATGGTATTGTTTCTCATGATTTTACAAGTTCGCTGAACTCAGTTGGAAGTTCTGCCTCATGTGATTTTGGCTGGGACCATCATCATCCGGGGACTTGACTGATTTCTGATGCGCGTAACAGGTCCCTTGGCAAGGACGGCTGGAAGGCTGGGCTCAGCTGGGTCACTGGACAAGCTGGGTCTCTCTCTCCATTAAAGTCTATTCTTCCATCTGCTTACTCATTTACATAAACAACATGCACTTATCCAGCATCCACGACGTGCCAGCTACTTGCTAGGGTCATGGTGAGCCATCCAAGCAGGTCATTTCTCAGGGCTCTCTGCTGGCTCTGAAGGGCTCCCCTCCCTGGGCTGCGAGCTCCTAGGAACAAGCCCATGTTTGACCCACCCTCAAACCCTGTGTTTGCTGCACAGTCCCCATAATGATTCGCTAAATGAGTAGATGACTGAATGAAACCATGGTCATACAAGCATTTGTTAAGGCAAGAGGCGCACATCGTGGCATCTGAGAGGCACAGCTGTTTGTAAATGAGAAGGAGCCCCTGAGCTGCGCCTGGCGGGGACAGCGGATGCAGGGAGGCCCATGAGGTGGTCACGGCTACCCTCCAGAGAAGAGATGCAAAAAGCCCGGAACAGGGAGCAGAAGCGGGGCCAGATAAAGGGGTGGAGTTAACATACAACGAGATGCCAGATTTTCCAGTTTTGGTGACCATTGGATGCTGGGCGAGGGAATTAGGTGAGCCAGGGGGACCCCCAGGCCTCGCTTTGGAGGAAGGAGCAAGGAGCAGCCAGGCACTGAGACCAGAAGCCCCAAATGAAGTAGCTCATCCGGCAGGTGCTTTCCACGCCCACCAGGAAATGATGTCATGGCAAGGCTCCCAGTCTGATGCCCTGATGCCTAGCCCGGGCCTAGTCCTGCTGCTAGGTGGGTGTTCAGGGATGGCTGCCTTTGGAGTGAAGAATAACCAAGTTGTCAGCTTCTGCCCACAACCAGCAGCTCTTCCTGTTTCAAAACCAGCTCCTCACCTACTCCCCTGGAGGTTTCTCTTTCCTATCAAAAGGGCCTCTGGTGCTCAGCCACTTCGCAAAACAGAAGTGAGTGACTCACCCCAATGTCCAGTGATCGCTGGACACAATGATACAGTGGAAAGAGCACGGGGTTAAGAAACCTAAAATCTCAGTTACAATGCTGTCAGCTAACAGTAACGGAGGCCTGACCCACCACAGTGTATACCATCCGTGGTTTCATTTTCCTTTTGTTCCTATAACAAGGCAGATTTTGACATTGGCTCAGCTGCCGACCAAAGGTGTCAAGGATCCAGGCTCTTTTAATTTTTCTGCTCCTCCATTCTGAACATGTTAGCGTGTATCTTCATGTTTGTGGTTTCAAGTGAGTACAATGGCTGCTGCAGCTCCAGACATCACATCAGTATTCCTCAGGGAAGGGGATGGGACAAAGGGCAGTGTCCATTATTTGGTGGTAGAGAACAAACACTGTTGCAGAAGTCACCTCTCCAGCTGACTCACCCTTGCCTTTTGGGCCAGCGCTGTGTACCCTTGGGACCCCAGCTGCAAAGCAGGCTAGGAAAACAAGAGTTTTAGTCTGGGGCTGGACACCATACTGTTCTGCACAGAACTAGGTGTCTGTTAGAAAGAAGGATGGGGGTAGTGGAAGAAGGTGGGAGAGTAGAGTGTCTGCCGGGGTGAATTGAGCTCTAGCTCTGGCTCCCATTCCCTCCTGGGCCTCAGCAAAACCCAGTGGCTAGAACCTCCTTTGGAAGGCTCCTAGGGATTAAATGAGATAATTTGTGCTAGGTGAGAACACACAGAGGCAAGAGAATTTATTTACTGACGTTACTGGCATAAAGCAAGGACTGTGCCCACTGGGATGGGCTCCCAGGAAGAGATGTAGGGCAGAGCCCCGGCCCCTCCCCTCCCCCCACCCTCTGCTTGCCCTCTACATGCAGGGAAGTTCGAGGAGCAGAGGAAATCATTCGAGGAAAAGAGGACCAGACCAGGGTGTGGAAGGGCGTGGATGAAAGAGGTCTCAAAGTGGTTTTGAGGAAATGAGAGTTCAGTCCCAGGGTGGAGGGGAGGAGAGAGGGAGGGGAGCGTGACCCGCCCCCGGGGCCCACCAGAAAGGGGCCCAGATTTATCGGAGGGCCCAGGAGGGTTGGGAGCAAAAAAGGCTCTCCTCCAACTTTGGCCGACTGGAGGGGGCGCCCCAGGGCTTCTAAACAACAAACGTATTCGGTGTGGGGTCTGTGTGTGCGTCATGTGTGTGTGGGTTTTTCACGGGGGTGGTTGGTTTCCAAGGAGAAGTAACCTTAAAAACATAAAGGCCTTGTCTGAGCTGAAACTGAGAAGCGCCACGGGGTCCCCCCACCCCCGCAACCCAAGCCCTTCCAGGAGGCCCGTGAGCTGGCGCGCCGCCTCCCGAACTTCAGGACAAAGAGGGCAGCCCTGGGGGGTCAGAAGGTAGAAACCCAAAGCATTGGGGGCTTAGATCTCTCTTTTTATTCCTTCCCTGCAGCTTCTCTAGAGAGTCAGCCCACAAGGGCAGGGACTCGTGCGCACTGCTGGACCCCGCACCTAGAACAGAGTGAGAAGGTGCTCAAAAAATGTGCATTGAACGCACGGGTGCGTCTGGGGTAGGGAGGAGTAATCATCCCCCCGCGCAAAAGGCCGACACTTGCAAAGGAGCAAACACTACGGTGGGACCTGCTCCACACCAGGTGCTGTCGGACTTGACAGATGAACTTAACTCCTTTCAACAGCTCCTCCTTCTCTCGTAAAGAAGCTCGCCTTGGCTTAATGCCTGCCGGACAGGCATTGCTTCCTTACACCACCGGGACACTTCCATGAGCTCCAGCAGTGGAGGCTGGGGAGTTCTGACTGCCTGACACCCACAGCCCCACATTCCAGCAAAGTCTCACTCTTCATTTAGAAACAAACCCCTCCATCCTAAAACGCAAGGTTTATGCCGGGTTGCCTCCACTCCTTGCTCCAGCAGGGCGAGAGGTCAGGTCTGGCCAATCACAGCTCAGCAGCCCCCTCCCCCCACTCCGGCGGAAACTTGCCTTTTTTTTTTTTTTTTTTTTTTTTTTTTTTAGCTAACTTTGAACCTGCAAGAATGCTCCGAGTGTCACCTGCCAGAGAATGAACCAGACGGCGCAAGGCAGAGCAAAGAGGTACAGGAAAGCAAGCCCTAATGACATGCTTTGAGCCCCCTTGATCGAACTGCTCCTGAAGTCATGATATTTCCAAGTTTCATAGGATCAATAGGTTTATTTTCTGCTTAAGCAGGTTGAATTAGGTTTTCCATTTGCAGTAGCAAGAGTCCTGACTCGCAGGGTCTGAAAGTTTCAAGACTCCTACAGGCAAATGTAGCTCTGTGAATGACGGAGAAAGACTTGAGCGACCAGAGGAGTCAGTGGGATCCCGGTTTTTGACTGGCTGTTGCAAGGACCCACTGACATGCAAAGAATTTGATTTGATGTTGTCCAGAAAAGGAGGGCTAAGGCCGCAGGAGCAAAGTTCTGAGATACCCATTTTAGCTCAGTAGAAGGAGAACGTTCAGACAAGCAAGACCATCAATACTGGAGTAGCTACCTCAGGAGGGAGTGAGAGACCCATCCCTGAAGGTATTCGAGTGGTGGCTGGCCACCATCCTGCCCGAAATTTCCAGAGGGGATTCGGGCATTGGGTGGGACTGGGGTCAAGGGGTAGATGCTGCCACGTGCGGCAGCTGGCGCTGACCACACTAATGGCTCCCTTCTGGCCCCTGCGAAGGCGGGAGAATGAAGGGATCAGAGCGGAGCCTGCAAGTTCACAGCCTTCCAGCCCCCAGGGGCTTCCAGCCCGGAGAAGACAAGCAACCAATCTGCAGCCATCTGCTAAGAAACACCACAGGGAGGGGACAACAGGGCCAGCCGGGGTGCCGCTGGGCTTTGGGTGAGGACCCCGGAGGTCACAGCCATCTGGCTGGGAGGGCTGGGCGCCACCTGGAAAGGAGATATGCAGGGGGTAAAGACCTGGGGACAAGCAGAATCGCATGCCCCCTCATAGCTTTCCCCGCTCAAGGCTCATGGCCACCTCCCATCTTTTTGTTCAGGTTGGCCCTCCCATCGGCCCACCCTGCTCGCCCACCACACTGAGGCCCCTCCATCCTTCTTGTCCCACCTCTCTAGGCTGCCTCCGACCCACACGGGTCCTTCCTCCGCCCCAAGAGCCTCAGCTCCGTCTGCCCTGCCTCCACCCTTATGGATGGGTGTTAGGTCTCCCTGGACCCACTGGGCTCTCCTGGGGGCAGGGGCCAAAGGCATCTTTCCATCCCTCTTCCCTCCTGCAGGGCTGGCAGAGTAGAAGCCTCATGGGACCCCTGCCGTGGCTCTGGCTTTTTCTGACACACCTTCCTTCTGAGACCCAGGCTCCCCGCCGCGGAAGCTCAGGCAATAGGGAAGCTGAGGCCGCTTTGATACTCCCCCTTCTGTCTTGGCCTAAATGCCATCCCCTGCGAAACGGAAGGCCACAGAGCCATGGCAGGACGCCCCTTCCTGGTGGGAACGTGCTGTGTTCCGGTGGGGACGGTCACGGAGCAGGGAAGGAGGCCCTCTTACCCTACAGGATGCAGCAGGGACGCTTCTGTGGCCGCGCGGGCTGGGGGCA
The DNA here is from genome assembly GCF_902655055.1 of Lutra lutra. Lineage (NCBI taxonomy): Eukaryota > Metazoa > Chordata > Mammalia > Carnivora > Mustelidae > Lutra > Lutra lutra. The sequence continues at coordinate 134,019,475 of NC_062285.1, forward strand.
CAGGACAGCCCGGATCGCCTCGTCAAAGACGGTCTTCAGGCCTCGCTGGGTGAGGGCCGAGCACTCCAGGTATTTTACAGAGTCTAGTTGGGGGGGGGGGGCAGGGGGAGCATCAAGAAGACAGAAGCCGAGGTCAGGGAGGGCCCTGGGCAGAAACCTCTCCCGAGCCACACACTGTGCCAGGCCGTGGGGCCACGGGACCACCGCCCCGCGCCTCCGCTTCCTCGTGCCTGGAATAGGAAGCTGGACCTCAAAAGGAGAGGCCAAGACCCACAGGGGCAGGTCTGAAGTTTTCTTAGACACGGCAGCCCTTAATTTGTGGAAGGCAGGCAGGAGTTTGGATACATTCCTGTGGGGAAAGGGGGCTCAAGTGACAGTGACTGAATCTCTCTCTGCCTCCGTTTCTTCTAGAAACTTCCCCAGGAGGCCCAAGGTGCTCGCCAGGACCTTCCAAATGTCATCTGACCATTCCTTAGCGTCACGTCATTTTACAAATGAGGACACCGAGGTCCATAGGTGGGGAGTCGTCTCTCCAAAGTCCCATGCTGGATGTTTCTACTCTCCTGAGGGGTGGCTGGGGGCTGTCGGTGAACCGGATGAGAGTGCTTTCCCTCCCCCGCCTGAGGGACCGGCCTTCTCCCAGGTGACAGCTCAGGGCAGGAGCTGGGGGCCCAGACAGCCAGAAAGGCAGGGGTAGCATTCCCTGACCTTCTGGAAGGAACCTCTGTGAGTTCCCATGAGCACTACAACACAGTTTCCCTGAAGTAAGGAACCGCAAAACCCCTTCTTCGAGAGGGCTGGGGGCTGATTTCAGGAACAAGAGGAAAGAGAGGGGCAGGAAGGGGAACTTTGCCCCCATGCTGGGGTCTGCTCTTCTCTGGGGAGGAAGCAGACAGACTCTGATGGGCACCTGTTCCCTGCCAAGCACTGGCCTGGGTGCTTCCAAAAAACCATGTGAAGAAATACTTCCCCACTTACAGATGATTCCCCACTTACAGATCAACAAACAGGCCAAGAGAGGGGAAACCTGGGTCCCAATGACATGCAGCTGGGGAGAGGGGAGCCAGGACTTCCAGAGAGGGCAGCCCCTGGAAGGAGGAAGCCCACGGAGGACCTGGGGTTGGGAAGAAAGCAAAAGTGGGGCAGGGACAAAGAAGCTGAGGTTCAGAGAGCATGTCCCTCGCACAAAGTCACGTGCTGGATGTCTCCCCTCTACTCGGGAGCACTCTCCCACCAGGGAGTGTGGGCAGTGGTCCCAGGGCCTGGCTGCGGGAACAGAGTGCCCTTGCTTCGGGTCTGGAAGCCTCATCACCTTATAACATTCTGTGCCTAGAAGGGTGTCCCGGGCATCCAGCTACTGTCTCCCTGCAAGGGACCATAGCCTGTGTCCACTTCTTCCACACCTACCAAATGCCTCCTCCCTAGAACCAGCCACCCTCTTGCTCTTCTTGGTCCAGAGGCATCCAGAACAAGGGTCCTGAGTGGGGGTGCTGGGCTCACTTTGGCTCTGCCTCTGACCACCCGACGACTCCCGTCAGTCTGTTTGTGCCTGAGTCTCCCATCTGTCTAAGACATGGTGACCTAGGACAGCTTGTCAAGCTGAGGCAGGCAGGGCCAAGCAGCTGCAGAGGACGGGGGCAGGCTAGGAGGCAGCTGCTGTTCCCCCCTCCCCCATCAGACCTGCAGCTCTCCTGGGCCTCCCCTTGGGCCCAGACTGGTCCGAGTCAAGTTCCAAAGTCACTGCCCCTTCCCTACCACTTGGGATCAGCTCCAGGAGGGATCATCCAGGGACCAAGGCAGGACCCCGAGCCACCTCCTTACAGAGGAGAAAGCACCTTCGGGGATCATGTAGGCCAGCTGGTGCAAATGGAGAAACTGAGGCCCAGAGGGGGGACCCACTTTCCCAAGGTCACACACACTATCAGTGCTAGAGCCAGGACCAACATCCAGGCTTCCAGGCCCCTTCTCCTTGCCCCAAAGCACATGCTTTAGAAGGGGATGGGTCACATGAAGGCTAGAGAGTCAGACCCCCGGGGCAAAAGGAGTTGGGGGATGGGCTGGTCAGAGAACAAGAGAAGGCAAGGGTACAACCCCCGCAGGGCTGAGGAGCCAAGGACCCCAGGGTGGGACTCAGGACCCAAGGCTTAAGGGGCAGCCCAAGACCCCTTGAGGGAGATGGCCATGTCGTAGGACTAGTCACAGGAAGGGGGAGGTGACAGCTGCGGTTTCTCTTCCTGTAGAGATGTGAGTCCCCAAAGCCCTCCCACTTCCGGCGGAAGGAAGAGCGGTGGGGCTGAGGCAGGGCTGGGGCGGGGAGACCTTACCTACTCAGGGGCCAAACCCTGGACCCGCAGGACCCTGTGGCGAGGCAGAGTGCCCCAGGCCGGGGTAGGGGGTGTCACTGCTCATGGGGGTCAAACCCGGCTGGGGACACCAGGTTCTAGGGCAGGTGTCCCATCCCCAGGCTGCAGGCGGGTCAGGACTGGACCTGGGACAGCAGGCACAGGTGCCAGGAGAGAGGCCAGACCCCCCCAGTTACAGCCTCCCTGGGGCGGGCAGCTCCGAGTCCTCACGAGGAAGCCCCCAGACCAGCAATTTGCTATCTTGCGTTCAAATTTCAGTTCTGCCACCCCCTGGCTGTGTGACCTGGAGAAGTCACTTTACTTCTTTGGCCCAGGGATCAGGAGGCAAAGAGCAGCTGGGCTGAGGAGGGGGGCTGGGGAAAGGGAGGTGAGAAGGAGGCAGCAAGGAAGTCATCCTTCAAATCTAAGGCAGAGGCACGTCCTCCAGGAAGCCTTCCTGGATAACCCGAGCTTGACTTGGCTGCTCGTGCTCAGAGCAGCCACCGCACACGTCACTCTGTGCCTGCTTCTGTCAGCTCTAAGGCACTTCTCCCAGCCAGCCAGCAACCCTCTCCGAGCCCGAGCCCCGTACCGATCTCCTTGGCCAGGGCCAGACCCTGCGGGTAGGTGATGGGCGCCAGTTTCTTCTCCTTCAGCCTCTCAATGGTGTCCTTGTCGTCCCGCAGATCCAGCTTGGTGCCCACCAGGATGATGGGTGTGCTGGGGCAATGGTGTCGCACCTCGGGGAACCACTGGGCAGGCGGTTGGTGGGGGGGAGGCCGAGGGGGCATGGGCGTGGGAACAAGAGGGGCGCCAAGCGTGAGAAGAGATGAGGGGGCATGAGGGGGTGAGGAGAGGAGGCATGAGGTGGTCCAGGGTGGGGGGGATGTGGTTACAGGAAAAGAAGAAGCAAGATTCACGAGAGATAAAAGGCAGGCAGAGGTTGTGTGCAGAGGAGAGAGGGGACATGGTTATAGAGTGTGGGGAGGAAAGCAAATGACCCCAGCCCCCTCTGAACCCCCTCTAAGTCTCACCACCAGAGTCCCCAGCGCCACCACCCAGCCCTGGTTGGCCCTGGGAACGCTCTTTGCCCACGCCCCCTGCAACCCCTCCCTCCCTCAGGGTCACCTGCCCCAGGCCCCCAAGGTCCTGCTCTGTGCTGCTCACCTTGGCCCGGACGTTCTCATAGGAGGCAGGGCTGACAAGGGAGAAGCAGATGAGGAAGACGTCCTGGGGACAGAGCAGGCAACGGTCACCCAGAGAGGAGGCCTGGAGGCATCCCAGCCCGGCCCTTCCATACCTGGGCATCCCCTGAGCTGTTTATCCAACCCTTCCGAAAGGCCTGTCCCAAGTGGTGAATCCTCAGGGGACCCTCTACAGGCAGTGGCTACGGCCCCATTCTATAGATGGGGAAAGTGAGATCAAGGGCTTGCCTCCAGAACCCGTACGCCTCACCAGGCACTCACTACCTGTCAGCTGGTCGCCAGTCTGGAAGGAACACCAAGGATGCCAGGGCCTAGCAGCCACAGAGCCACCTGCAAACTTGCCCCCCATCTCTCCTCCCCTCCCCAGAGCCCCTGGGACTCAGAGTCCTGGGCTCCCTATGGAGGCCCCATCCAGGGTCTGCCTGGGGAGCCAGGAGGTGCCGGAGCCCATAGAGGCAGAGGGGCTGGAGAGACGGGCACAGTGAGAGCAGGGGTACTGAAGGAGGGCAGGGAGGGGCACGGGGAGGAGGCCCCGGCTCCACCCAGGAGGGCACTGCTGCGATGGGCAGGGCTCCCCAGGCACTGGCCCCAGGGCATCGTCCCCAGCCAGAGCAGGCTGAGCTCAGGGCAGCTCACCGTCTGTGGGTAGGAGAGTGGCCGGAGGCGATCGTAGTCCTCCTGCCCGGCCGTGTCCCACAGTCCTAGGTTCACGGGCTTGCTGTCCACCATCACATTGGCTGAATAGTTGTCGAAACTGTGGGGGGACAGAAGAGTCAGTCTCCATGCCCAGAGCTCAGGCCTGCGGTCAGCCTCGCATCGCTCTGTGTGGAGGCCAAGACCCAGGCAGGGGCGGCCAGAGGCAGTCGCACAGCGCTGGGCACTTGGCTTTTCTTTCCTTTTTTTTTTTCCTTACTGATTCATTATATTAAAAAAAAAAATTTTTTAAGATTTTATTTATTTATTTGACAGAGATCACAAGCAGGCAGAAAGGCAGGCAGAGAGAGAATGGGGGGGAAGCAGGCTCCCTGCTGAGCAGAAAGCCCAATTCAGGGCTCCATCCCAGGACCCTGGGATCACAACCTGAGCAGAAGGCGGAGGCTTTAACCCACTGAGCCATCCAGGTGCCCCTACATTAAAAAAACTTTTAAGGGGCGCCTGGGTGGCTCAGCGGGTTAAGCCGCTGCCTTCGGCTCAGGTCATGATCTCAGAGTCCTGGGATCGAGCCCCGCATCGGGCTCTCTGCTCGGCAGGGAGCCTGCTTCCTCCTCTCTCTCTGCCTGCCTCTCTGCCTACTTGTGATCTCTCTGTCAAATAAATAAATAAAATCTTTAAAAAAAAATTTTTTTAATACAGGTAAGCATCAAGAGGAAAACATTGTCTCCAATCACCTTTCTGCCCCTGCCTATCCTTTGAGAGGTGATTTTTTTTAGGCCATAGGCCATTTCCTCTAAGGCTTGATCCGACTTTCCCAACCTACTATGCTGGCCTGAGGTTGGTCACCCCCGTGGCAGGAAGGGTCCCCCTCAAAGCAAACCCTGAGACGAGGAGGCGACACAGTGGCAGCCTTGGGAGGAGAGTGGGGAAGAGACAAGGAAGGGCCAGCCAGTGAGCTGTTACTGTTGGGGCCCCTGGAGACAGGGTGCCTCTAAGGGGCATGACTTGGGGTCTCTATCCAGCCCTCTATCTTTCATTGGCAGAAGGATGTCCTGGGGAGCTAAATTCCTGGTCTTCCAGCCCACCCCCGAGTGCACACCGAAAGCCATCAGTCACAGGCAATTTCAAGAAATGCCACCAACACACACAGATAAGACATGCGCCAAAGGGATGGTGGGGCAGGGTACTGACAGGAACAGCCAAAATCCCCTGCCAGCACCAGCGAGACCACCTGGGCATCAAACAAGCTTCTAGATTTTCTTTTTATTCAACCCAACAGTATTTCTCACTAGAGGAAGGTGCTGGTTTCTCAGCCTGTGGGAAAGAAGACTGGGATCAGAGAGGTATAGTGACCTCCCCAAGGCCACACAGCCAGTGAGTGACCAAACTAAGTGGGAAATCAGTTCTGTGTGATTCTAGCATTCACTGCCCTGTGCCTTCTGGAGATGCCCTTACCTCCTGTCCATGAGATCCAAGGATCATCATTTTGTCTCTCCTCACTGAGGCCACCCATGCAGGCTCTGCTTTGCATCCCTGGACCTGGCCCCTGAGACCTCAGGGTCCTCTGCCTTCTCTTCCCCTCATACGCCAGCCAAGCTGTTTCTTGGGCAAAGCCTACACTGCCTACCTCCCTGGACTTGCTCCTGCCCAGAATGCCCTTCCCCACCTCTCTTTGTCCAAATGTTCCCACTTATCCTGACCACACAGTCCTACCCACTCTCCAGGACTTTTCTCCCATCTGTCTAGAATAAACTTTTATACCCTTTCACCCTTGTTTCCTATTTGTGCTTCAAAATCCTGCCTGGGCAGTTCCTCCTCTCTGAGGAAACCTCCAGGCCACTTCCTTCTCTATCCCTCACCTGGAAAGAGCTCATTGTTCCCTCCTTCTTTATCTTGACTGAAAGAGGCTGTTAGAGTGTCTCTGTCTTGCCAGGGGCCCTGGGCTCCAGGAGGGCAGGGCCTGTGCCTTCTTCCTCTCTAGTCTCAGGCCTGGCACTTAGTGAGTGGATCGAAATTAAAGTGAACCGAACGAAGCCCTTGGAATGCCACCTCCTTCAGGAAGCCCTCCCAGAATGCCGCTCAGTGACAGGCTGAAGAAGCCCTAATGTTTCAGAGTGACTCCAAAGACACCTGTTCTGAGAAAGACACACACATACACACCCAGAAGTGAGCAGCCTGGCATTTTAACACACCATGCTTATTCATCCGTGGAGCGTTCCAGTCATCTCTCAGTTCTGCAGATGACCAGCTCCCCACTGCCCGGAAGTTCTTACAGACACTCCTCCTCTGACTTCCCACTCTTCTTCCTCCCTCACTCCTCCTCCCCGTGCCCGGCTGACTCTTACTCACCCGCCTCTACCCCATCTCCAGGTCACCTCCTCCAGAAAGCTTTTCCTGGCCCCCAGCCAGTCCAGCCAAGCCAGCAATCTTTGCGCCAAAAGCAAAGATTGCTCCTCACGTGCTCCTCACGGCGCCCTGAGGCCAGCACAGTATAAGGCACATAGTAGGTGCTCCGTGTACCAGCTCTGGATACCACCCACACTGCTGGGGGATGTCAGGAAGAAACCGCTGTCCAGAGAGACACCACAGGGCACGATGGGAAAAGAAGGGCCTGGGTTGTCCTTGGCTTCGGTCAGCAACATCCCTTCGGGACACACTTACAGGGTTGGGACACTCTTCTCTCTAATGTCCAGCCTGAAATTCTGGTGCCCAAAATCCGCCTAAGATTCTTTGAGCCAAAGGCCTGTGTCCTCTCGGAACCATCCCCATGGTCTCAGGGTCCATGGCAGTGGGGAAAGAGCGGGGTCCTGGAATCTTGGAGCAGCACCAAGTACCAGATCTGGGGCCTGGAAGAAAGTTAGGGACCTTTCTATGTGAGGTCTTGAAGTCCCAGGTAACCTAAGACAAAAGAACCTCAAGTTACTCCCATCAGACAGATGGGGAAACTGAGGCCTCAAGATGTCAAGTAACTTTTCCAAGGCCAACCATCTCATAAGCATAGGAGCTGGGATTCGAGCCTTGCTACTTCTGTGACCTCAGTTAGTGAGCAAGGGGCCGGGGCAGGGGGTGGGGAGACAGCCACCAGAACTAGGAGGGACCAGAGTTCCTCGTTCTGGCTGTGTGACCCTGGGTGAGTCACCTACCTTCTCTGAGCCTCACTTTTTTCAATGTGAAAAAAAAGTCCTTTCTCTTAGGACCATTAGGAGGATCCGAAGAGACAGAGGACAGTCAGGTCACCCTGAGGGGAGATGCTAAGCAGCTGAGATCACATTTCCAATGTCCTCACACATACCCGCTTGTCCCTCCCCAGAGGCCTGGCCGCCAGGGCCCAGGGTATCGCTGCAGGCACGCAGCAGGGATCCACGGCCCCCCCAGGGTCCCCCTTATTTGAGACTCAGGGGCAGCCGGGACCAGAGGAACCTTACACCACCACTCTGGCCAGCCCCCACCGCTTTTTCCAGATAAGGAAACAGGCCCACAGACAGGAAGGCACTTGCCCAAGATCTCACAGTCAGTTGGCGGTAGCCAGGACTAAGTAAGTCCTGTTCCCCAATTCAGAAAATCCCACAGGGTAAACATGGGGGCTATTTTGTGGCTGGAGAGGCGGAGGTTCGAGTCTGGGCATGGGGCTTCCCTGAGCTGTGGGAAGACAGAGAACTCACATTTGCTGAACACCCAGGGGTGTCAATGACCGTTCCAGGCCCTTCCTACTTAGACCATCTCAGAGGGCCCAGGGAGCGGTTACCACCCTTGTTCCCATGCTACCCATGAGGGCACAGACTCAGGAATAGGAAGAGACCTGCCCAAGGTGACACAGATGGCGTGTGTTCACCCCAAGTCCGTGCGGCCTCCCTCTGCATTCTCAGGGCTGCAGGCCTAGCCCTGACCCTGGAATGGAGTGGAGCAGGGGATTGGGGAGGTGGGAGAAGGGAGCTCAGCACACAGCATCCATCACCTGACCCCCACCCAAGCCCATCCCCAGAAAGGAAGAAGGTGAACTCAAGGAACCCAGAGATCAGAGGGCATGCATGGCTGGTGACATGGGGACCAGAGAGGAGTGACCAGGTCAGGCAGGGCGTGGGCCCCTCTTGGGACTCAAGTCTCGGTCCTCAGGCCAACAGGTCACGGCGGAGACGCTTGGCCAGGCGGGGCTGCGGGGATGGGTGATGTGTGATCACATCTGCATTTAGAAAAGGCTCCTCTTGGGGCGCCTGGGTGGCTCAGTTGGTTAAGCGACTGCCTTTGGCTCAGGTCATGATCCCAGATAAATAAATAAAATCTAAAATAAAATCTTTAAAAAAAAAATAAAAGGCTCCTCTTGGCCACTGGGTGGAGATGTCTGGAAGGAGGGTCAGAGGGGAAGCTGGGGGGCCAGTGGGAGGCTTATAGAGCTGGCAATGAGAGAGGAGAGAGGAGGGTGGCTGGGGGAGGTGGAGGGTGTCCCAGGCGGGGCACAAGGGGCTGCCCGTGGTGGCAGGATGGGGGCGAGGGGCAGTGAGCGCCCAGCGGAAGACTCTGGATGTCCACACCCATGGAATTCCAGGCTTGACTTGTCAGGAGGTGAAATGAAGGTGAAAATCAAGTACTGGCCAATGGGACCTAGATTAACTATGTGGTTTTCCTTCCCACCAGCCGAACTGTCCGCTGGTGGCTGAGTTCTGGCACCTTCTCAAAGCAGACCAGAGCTCCCAGTCACTCCAGAGTGCCAGTGACATGTTCACTCTGTTCTAGAAGCTGGTATGATAGCCGTGGACTGGACGGACCAGGGCCCTGCCCTCCCGGAGCCATCAGGGGAAGTCAGATCAGGAAGGGCCATAAAGAACATCAAGCAAGGGGGTGGTGGCGCCTGGGTGGAGGGAGGGACCCCTTGAGACAGGGGGTCAGGGAGCTGATCCCTGAGCAGGGAACTGAGTGATGGCAAGGAGGAGGATGGGGTGTGGGGGAGGCTAATGGGATCCACAAGGAAGCCCAAGGGTCTGGAGTGAGTGGGTAAGGGTAGTGGCTACAGTAGGAGATGAGGCTGGGGGTGGGGGGCAGGTGCCATTCAGGAACTCACACAGCAGGAGAGGAGACGGTATCAAATGTGAAGGGGGGCCGTGGGAGGGGGATTTAGGTCTGGGCACAGCTGCATCTAATTTTTACTTTTGAAAATTCATCTGGGCTTCCTTTTGAGAATGGTTGTAAGGGGGAGACATGGGTGGGGGAGAGCCCCTATGTCACAGGCAGGCAAGCGCAGGGTCCTCCTGCCATGTTCTGGTATCCCCAATACCCTGCACAAGACCGGCTTCTGTCTCCCGCTCTGTGGCATGAGGGTTTGACCCTGAGCTATTAACCCCCCACCCCTGGCAAGGAGCTGAGCACAGCTCACCTGCTTATCTGATCGTGAGCTGGCCTACGTGCCTCCCAGGCCCAGCAAACCCTCCCAGCCCCAGCAAACTCTTCAGGCCCCAGCAAACCCTCCCAACACCAGCAAACCCTCCCGGCCCCAGCAAACTCTCCAGCCCCAGACCTCCCCCCCAGTCCCAGAACCCCCCCCCCAGCCCCAGACAACCCTCCCCAGAAAACCCTCCGGGCCCTGAGCCCCAGCAGCTCTCCCCATCTTATCTCTGTGCCAGAGATCTCCTGTTTTCCCCAACTCCGCTCTCACCAGTGGCCCCCACCTCCCAATGTCAAGAGTTCTGCGTGACTTATCTCCCTTTCCCTGTACCAGGGGTATAGGCACTATAGCTGGAACCCCTTGGAGGACTCGTCCAGAGCTGAGCAACTCTGTCCAGGACCACATAGGAAGGGGACAAGCAGGACTGACACATCTTTGCAGAAGCCGAGGCAAAACGAAAATGCAAGATCCCTTGTGCAAAGGCCAAGAATTTCAAGATGGCCCTAAGTGTCTGACCCAACTCCCCAGAGTCCTGAAAGGCAGACCTTGCCTGGCTCATTCTGTCCGGCCTGCAAGGGTGGTGTCCTGAGGCCACCAGGGGCCACCAAGGGCCAGGGCTCTCCAAGATGTTAGGAACAATTGGGTCCAGCCTGGCCTCTGCTCCTCTCCCTGTCTTGCACCAGAGAACACGCCCTTCATCTCCCTGCCCAGGGGAGATGCCCCAGCAGTGAGCCTGGGGTTACCCAGCCCAGTCTTGCCCCCATAAAAAGGGAAACTGAGGCTCTAAGAGGGGAAGTGACTGGTCTAAGGTCCTTCAGCAAACAGGCCCCCAGCCCAGCTGGGACAGGCAGAGGCAGGACAGCAGGTAGCCAGTGCACGGTCGATGACAGTGACCTTGTGCAGAAGCTGCCTTTCCTCTGGCCTAGAGCCAGCCCTCTGTCAGCATTAGGAGGTGACTGACGGCCCAGGGGCAAATACGGCAGGTACGGAGTGGGACGAGCGCCATCACCAGGCCATCTGGGGACCTGGGAGCCACGCTGGGGCAGAAATTGGTTTTCCAGGCTCCCTTCCCCGGTGTCTTTGCCCTGTCCTGGCTGCCTGCCTTCCTCTGGCCCAGGCCAGGGTGCCGGTCAGGGTCCTGGGGGTCAGGAGGCCCCCTGGCTGCCCTGAGCCTCAGTTTCCCCCATGGGCGGCCTGGGTGGAATGCCATCTCTTATGGGACTCAAGTAAAGGCACACATGTGACGTTCCCTGCAGGGGCCAGCACACGGCCGGCCCTCAGCGGCTGGAGGCTAGCTCCGATGGACCGTCTCAGGGCCTCTCCATGAATTCGAGTCAACTCAAACACGTCCAGTGTGTATAAGACAGTGCGTAGATCACGGCGTGCCTGAGACACCGAACTGAGCTGATGGGGTGACCCAAGGGAACTGGCTGAGCCTTCCCACCCACAGAGACTCCTGGTCACGAGAAAGATCAGATCAAGTCCCTCTGGGGAGTGAGAGGGCTGTGGGGCTGGGTGAGAAAGTCCCCCGGGGGAGGGGCCCTGCAGCTGGCCTGGAGGTCTGAGACGCATGCGAAGGAAAGGCACTCCAGGCAGAGCAAACCGCTTGAGCAAAGGCCCTGAGGTGGAAATGCCCAAGGAGTGTTTGGCGGGGACAAGCAGATGCTTGGAAGGGAAGGTTGGGAGAAGCCGGGAGACATGAATGTCGAGCTGGGGGTGGGGACGCTGTCCTGTGAGCAAGGGGGCTACCGAGGGCCGAGGGCCCGTGCTTCCCCACGTACATCCCTCCCGAGGCTGCCACCCACATGGCATCCAATAGCAGCCCTGCCTCCACCCTCGACAAGAGGGCAGGGCCTCCCACTGGCCTCCAGATGGCAATGCCCTCTCCCGTAAGTCCCTCTGTCTGCTGTCTGCTCCGTGGTGTCGAGGCCAGGGACAGCCTCCTCCTCCTCCACCAGCCCATGCTCCCCTCCACTTCTCAGCCCTGCATCCCCCCCTTTGCCCACGCCACACCCAGCTGGGAGGCTGCCCATCCCGCCTCACCAGCCCCGTCTCTCCCTCTCTGACGGCCTTGCCACTGATCCGTCCGCACTGCCCCCCTCAACATTGCTCACTGCCTCCGACGGGGTCGTCAGGCAGCTCTGCCAGGTGGGGACACCCCTCCAAGGCCCCACCCAGGGCCCCGCCCACAGGAAGCGCCTGACAAGGGGGCGGGCTTGGTGATGCGTGTCTCCCCATCCTCCCTGCTCTCGCCCGCTGCGGACTCACACGGTGGGGATGTACTCTCCGGGGAAAGCGTTGGTGGTGTAGCTGATGAGAAGGCAGGTCTTACCCACGGCTCTGAAAGACAGGAGGTTCCAGGAGACGGTGGTCATGGCCCCTGCCCAGGACACTGGGAGGTTCCCGGGTCCCCTAGCCCAGCCCTCAGGGAAGACCCAAGCCCCACCTCTCTGGGCCTCAGTCTCCCCACCTGAGAATGCCAAGATCAGCGGTCCCAAGCCTGAGTCACAAGGGTCATCTAGGCTATTTGTTAAAGGGCAGAGGACTTCGGGGTCCTATCTCAGAGATTCTGAGCCATGGTGCGGAACAGGACTGGGAATCTGTATTTTTAACAAGCTTTCCCAGGTGACACCGACGTGGGACAGTTAAGAACTGGGGGTACCTGGGAGCCCACTGAACCGGACAATGCCTCGGGGCCCCTGGTGCCTGACCAGCCCTCTGCTGTCACATGCCTGGGTTCCAGATCCCATCTCCACCACCTCCCAGGGGCACGGCCTTGGGCAAGGCACTTAATCTCCCTAGGCCTCAGTTTCCCCATCTTGAACATAGGGATATGAGGCGTTTCTCCTCCTAGGAGTGTGCTGAATCGTAAATCAGGTGAAGCCCATGGAAGAAGCCAGCACCATATCTAGCAGAGCGTAACAGCTAGTCAACATCAGGGAAAGCCTGTCCCTCCCTCCTCTTTCCCTCCCACCTCACCAGAGAGAGCAGCCATTAAGAGCACAGAGTTTTGAAGTCAGAGAGACTTGGCCTCACATCCCATGAGGTCTTGGGCAAGTTACTTAACTTCTCTGAGCCTCAGTTTCCCATCTGGAAAATGGGCTTCATATTAGGTTGGTGGGAAAACCAGATAGAGGGGGTGTGACTGAGTCCAGGGCCTGACGAATAGTAAGTACTAGGGACTGCTCGCTGGCTTCCTGGAGTGGGAGGGGGGTCTGCAGGTCGCTGGGGCTGGGAGGGGGCACAGGGAGAGCAGGCCAAGTCTAGCAACAAAAGGGGCAGCCCTGGGCCTTCCAGCCCTGCTCCTGTGTTGGTCATTTCCTGTTCTGAGGAGGCCAGCCACCTTCTCCCTGCCACTGCCCTGCCCAGAGCTTGCCACCAAGGTGACTTTGAATGACTGGGACGTTGGCTTCTGCCCTCCCCTCTTCGGATCAGATACAAAGCGGAAGTGAGCAGGGCCCGGCCTGCGGGCAGATAAGGCCAGGCCGGTGCTTCGGAATCAGCTGAGGGCTGATAAAGGGACCCACTCTCAGGAGACCTATCAGAGCCGAACCAAGTTTGTCTGTCATGTCAGGGCCACTTGACCCAGGCCAGGAAAGATCTGAGTCTCTCCAAGCCTCAGGCTGCCCCTCTGTAGAATGGGAGTGTTGGAATGAAGGTCTACCAGCTCGAGATGCTGAGGTTTGCTGGACTGGACTCCCAGGAAACCCCAGGAGGCATCTGTGGGCTGGGGCCTGAGTCACTGTGGAAGGCTAGCACCGGAGACCGGCAGATCAGGCAGCTTAGACCTTGTTAGAAAGAGGCCCACGGGGACATGACAACCTGAGGTCACTGTGCTCCCACAGCCCAGAAGACCCCTCAGCCCAGTGTAGCCCTCACCGACCCTCCCAATCACCCTCCCATGGCTTCTTTCCTCCACTTTCCCTTTATGCCCCCTCCCCCTCCTGCTTCTCACCCACATCCCCCACACATCCTCCCCAGCCAGGCAGGCTACAGGGGGGGAGGGGAGAGCCAGGCAGGGAGGAGGGGAGGAGGTTAATAGTTATTGAGCACACTATGCCCAGCACAGCCACTCAAAATAGGTCAGGTGACCCCACATCAATCCTGGGGGCGTGGTCTCTTCCCAGATGGATGAACAGAGGTTCAGAGAGGCTCTGTGACTTGCCCAAAGACACACAGCCATGCAAGCCAGATACTAGAGCCCAGATCAGCCTGAGGACAAAGGCCAGAATCTTGGCTCTCCACCCCTGCACCTGCATCCTCAGAGTTAAAGACCAGTCCCGTAAGAGACGTGCTCCAGGTCTCGGGGTGCAGAGGAGGGGCCGCAGGCACCTCCACCCTCCATTCTGTGCCCTCCACCCACCTCCACCCAAGTAGCTTCCGGAGGGAAGCAGGCAAAGAGGGTGAAGCTGTCCTCTGCCCATCTCAGGGGCTCTCTCTGGGTCCCGGGACAAGAAGGGAGCAGCTCCTCCCCGCTGCCTCCCAGGGACTCCTATTTGGGCAGGACAGGCGGATCTCAGGGTACCCCCAGTTGAGAGCCTCAGCCAGGTGAGGAAGTTCAGCCAGGTACCTACCCATCTCCCACCACCACACACTTGATGGCCTGCATCGTGTCCGGGGCCTGGGAGGCAGCGCTGGTGACAGCTCAGGGCACAGAGGGTTTCTGCGGGCTCCAGGGGTTGGGAGAGCCTGGCAAGGCGCCCCGGCAGAGGAGCAGCCGCAGCAGGACAGGAGGCAGGAGGAAGCGGAAGTGGAACTTACCCAAGCTGCTGCCCCAACAACCGTTTGCAGAAGGCGGAGCGTGCGGTCTGGCAGAACAGCTCGGGGCCCCTCAGGTGCTGGGCTGGGGCACCCGCGGGAGACCTGGGTACCCTCTGGGCTGGGGTGTCACTACTTGCCCCTGGGGCCAGGCCAGAGCTGTTCTCCAAAGACTTCAGGCTTCCAGGAATTCAATGGATCGCAATTCTAAGTGTTAAGCACTTAATGAGTGCCTACTGTATGCCGGGCATAGTATCAGGCACTGGTGAGTTCAGCCTTGCAAAAGGTACAGCTGATCCCTGGGAAAGATGCCAGCTGACACGTGTGTCCGTAAAACAAGGCAGGAAGCGATGGGGTCACAGGGGATCTCCAGGGAGAGGACCTCAGAGCTACACAGAGGGAGAGCTGGGGCCCATGAGCATTTGAGCTAGCACCCAAAAGCTGGTGCCAGAGAGAGGGCACTCCAGGTGAGGGGATTGCATGAGCAAGACACAAGGCTCCCCCCAAGCAGGTGCAAGGATGGGGATCCCGGAGTGTGGAAGGATGGGAGAGGCAGGGAGGTGGGGGGCAGGTGGGGGGCAGGTGGGGGGCAGGTAGGGGGCAGGGGCCTGCAGAGGGAGAAGGGGAAATAAAAGGGAAGTGATGGGCAGTGCTCCGCATGAGCCAGTCCTGTGCTGGAGGCAGCCTGGGGGGACCAGGCGCCCCGGGCTGAGGCCCCGCGGCACAACTTAACGATGGACAAATGGAGGGTCCAAGAAGGCAGCGGACTCGCTAGGACTACCCGGCCTGAAATCAAACCCAGGGCCAGGTGACTCCAAGTTCTTTTGGCACCTCAGCTGCTGAGGGGACAAAGCCTCAGTTCTGCAGCTCATGGGAGGGTGAGTTCCCCCCCCCCAACCCTTAGCCATGAGTCGACCTGGGATCTGAGCAGCACAGCCTCTCCCCGTGGCCTCTGAGTTCACCTGGTTCCTACCGTTCCTTTTGCCACTGCTCCCACACCCAAGCGAAGAAAGAAGCAGAGCCAGTGGTCAGCCAGGTTGGACTGTCACTTAGGACGAACCAGGAAACCCTGGGACAGTGGCCAGCTCCAATAGGTGGCCAGTCAGTGATCAAAACCAGCCAACAAACTTGGGTATCTTTCCCCTCTCCTTTGCATAAACTGAGCTGAGACAGTGGGAAACTTCACGGTGCTTAGACCGGGTCAGGAAGGCCAGTGGCCCCACCCCCCTCCAGGACCCACCCTGGGCTTCCTCCCTAAGGACTTTCTTCTGGGTGTCCCGCTGTTCCGACCTTCTTTGTCCCATCCACTGCTCGTCCCTAGAGCAACCCCCGTTGACCTAAACAACAACAGCAAAATCTAAATGCGATGTGATATCCTGGCTTGGATCCTGCAACAGAGAAAGAACGTTAGTGGGAAAAGTGGGAAAATCCAAATAAAGTCTGAAATTGAGTTGACAGTATTGTCCCAATGTTCATTTCTTAGTTTTGACAAAGGTACTGTGGTTATGTAAGTGAGGTTGATGTAAGGGGAAACTGGGTGAAGGTTAGAGGTGAATTCTCTTACTACCTTTTTGACTTTTCTGTAAATCTAAAATTGTTCCAGAACAAAATGTTTATTTACTTAAAAAGAAAAGAAAAAAAAAAGAAGAAGAATGCACCTCTTTGGGGAGACATGGTATGACTTGGGAAGGGTAATATATATGGGTTTTATCCCCTGTTCTCCCCTCTAGGGTGGGACTCCCTTTTGCAGTGAACAGTCTGCCCGACCAATACAGGGCCCCAGTGGTCCTCCAGACTGAGAAAGCCACTTCTCCAGACAACCCAAGCAAAATCCTCCCTGACTTAAGGCCATCAGACTCCCTCCTTCATTCTGCATGCCTCCGATGATACAGCACCTGAATACCTAGCACTGGGCTTGCTACTTCAGGGAACAAAAACACAGATTAGAAAGCTGGTCCCGCTATGTAGTGATCCGAAGGGGCACATGCACCCAAATGTTTATAGCAGCAATGTCTACAATAGCCAAAGTATGGAAAGAACCTAGATGTCCATCAACAGACGAATGGATAAAGAAGATGTGGTATATATACACAATGGAATACTATGCAGCCATCAAAAGAAATGAAATCTTGCCATTTGCGACGACGTGGATGGAACTAGAGGGTATCATGCTTAGCGAAATAAGTCAATCGGAGAAAGACAACTATCATATGATCTCCCTGATATGAGGGAGAGGAGATGCAACATGGGGGGTTAAGGGGGTAGGAGAAGAGTAAATGAAACAAGATGGAATTGGGAGGGAGACAAACCATAAGTGACTCTTAATCTCACAAAACAAACTGAGGGTTGATGGGGGGAGGGGGGTTGGGAGGGGGGTGGGATTATGGACATTGGGGAGGGTATGTGCTATGGTGAGTGCTGTGAAGTGTGTAAACCTGGAGATTCACAGACCTGTACCCCTGGGGATAAAAATATATTATATGTTTATAAAAAATAAAATTAAAAAAAAAAAAAAAAAAAAAAGCTGGCCCCGAAGAACTCGCGCTTCACTGTGTGTGACCCAGGTGCCCTGAAACCGCTCTCTTGGAATGTCCCCATCTGCAGGCAGCCCGAAGGCTGTGTGGACGGGCCAGGATTGGCAGAGGAACAAGATGGGAAGTGAGCAGCCTGGACGGCAGCATCCGCATGGCCCATGCCCTAGGACTGGAAGGACAGTGGCCAAAGCTGTGTGACTCCAGCATGAGATTCGAGGCTCTGAGTACATGACTGGAGGGGGCGCTCTTCCCCCACTTTATAGATGAGGAAACCAAGGCACAGAGAGGCTCCCTGACTTGCCCAGGAGGACACACTTGTGGCCACTACACTGGAGATGAATTTAAGTTCTCCTTATATAGGTTCTCCCTCCTTTCACAGATAGGGAAACTGAGGCCCAGTCCTTGTGACCAAGACAATGATGCCGCAGTCCCAGCCTCCGTGCCAATCCTCCCCACTTTATCTTTTTTCTTCTTTTTGAAGGGTCAATCTTGAGATGTAGTTTACATTCGATAAACAGATCCATTTAAAGTGTACAGTTCCATTCATTTTGATGGATCTATACACCCATGAGCCCTTCGCCATGATCAAGATACAAAACATCATGGACACTTCCATCACTGTGAGAAGCTCCTTCTCTCCCCTCACCACACACAGAAGCTCTGATGTGCTTTCTGTCATTCTACATTACTTGGCATTTTCTAGAATTTCACAGAAAGGGAATCACGCAGTATGGACCCTCTGCAGAAGGCTGCTTCCATTCAGCATGTTTTGGAGATGCAGCCGCGTTGCTGCCTGAGCCGGGACCGTCCCCTCTCCCCAGTGGGCTGGCTCCCGAACGGGAATGTGTCACCGGTGGTTACTCATTCAGTCCTGTCCTCTTTTAACCACACTGAATCACAGAACCGCGGGGCCTCTGGGCATGCGTGCAGAGATCACCAAGGCCGTGTTTACCCAACCCCGCCCTTGCACCACTGGTATCCAGTGCTTGGTTCCACAGAGCAGCCGTCCAGGCCCTGCTCACATACCTCCAGTGACGGGGAGCTCATTGCCTTAGGAGACAGTCTCTTCCATCCTCCGGCACCTGGGACTGTTACAAAACCCTTGTTCATTTCAACCCCAATCCACCTCCCTAGACTGTCCTCCCAGAGGTCCCCTTACTCAGGCCACTCAGATCTGGGCACTCCCTCTTCCTTATCACAAGCCTGAGGATTTGTGTTGGTAAATGTTTAAACTTGTACTTCTAGTTGGGTTATTTTTGCTGGGATGTAACCTTGCATGATGTGAATGTGTCAAAAGGTACTTATCCCATCTCCTATGGATGGATGGATAGGAGTGAGGTTTGCAAAACTTGCTTTACAAACAGCTCTGCTATGATACATGCAGACCCCCGGGGGTAGTGGGTGAGGTTTCTCTAAAACAGAGCCCCAGAGCTGAAGGCCCTGTATATCTTTTCTTTCAATAGAGTGAGGAGTCATGCTTCAGGAGTGCTCGGGGTCCACATTCTCGGCCACACTTGGCCTTGTAGGCTTTACATTTTGGTCAACCTCATGGATGTGAACCACCATCTCATTGTGGGGTTTTCTTTGGCGGGGGGGTTAGATTTATTTATTTAATTTTTAAATATATCTTTTATTTATTTATTTGACCCAGAGAATGAGAGAGAGAGAGAGCACAAGCAGGGAGAGCAGCAGGCAGAGGGAGGGAGAGACGCAGACTCCTTACTGAGCAGGGAGCCCGATGCAGGACTCCATCCCAGGACCCTGGGATCATGACCTGAGCCAAAGGCAGATGCTTAACCAACTGAGCCACCCAGGCGCCCCTCTCCTTGTGGTTTTAATTTATATTCACTTACTTCTGGTCCCATTGAGCATTTTTGCAAGTGTTTATTGGCTGTGTGTGTTTCCTGTTCCCTAAATTGCCTCTTCATATTTTTTTGGTCCATTCTTTTATATTTATTTGGGGAAGTTCTCTGTATACTCTGATTTCCAAATTTTGGAAACATTGCTATATGCATTACATGTCTTTTTCCCAGTGTTTGGGGTGTCATCTCATCAGTTGTGGCTTTTAATAGTTTTTATTTGAATGTAGCCTCATATAAACTTCTTCCCTGGTGGTGATGTTTTTGAACTGAGTCATAAGAAATCCTACCCTACACCCCCCGTTTCATAAAGCTGTTCTCCTATGTTT
Organism: Lutra lutra; assembly: GCF_902655055.1. NCBI lineage: Eukaryota > Metazoa > Chordata > Mammalia > Carnivora > Mustelidae > Lutra > Lutra lutra. The sequence goes on from NC_062285.1 coordinate 134,038,533, forward strand.
TCTTCTAAAGCTTTTAAAGTTTTGGGGCACTTGGGTGGCTCAGTCATTAGGCGTCTGCCTTTGGCTCAGGTCATGATCTCAGGGTCCCGGGATTGAGCCCCACGCCAGGCTCCCTGCTCAGCAGGGAGCCTCCATTTCCCTCTGCCCCTCTCCCATCGTTCTCTCTCTCTCTCATTCTCAAATTTTAAAAGATTTTATCTATCTGTTTGACAGAGAAAGACACAGCAAGAGAGGGAACACAAGCAGGGGGACTAGGAAAGGGAAAGCAAGCTTCCCACGGAGCTGGGAGCCTGATGCACCGGGCTCAATGCAGGGCTTGATGTGGGGCTCGATCCCAGGATGCTGGGATCATGACCTGAGCCAAAGGCAGACGCTTAACACCTGAGCCACCCAGGTGCCCTCAAATAAATGAAATCTTGAAAAAATATAAAGCTTTTAAAGTTTTCTTTTCATGTTAAGGCTTTACACACTTGGGGTGGATTTTAGGATATGGTGAGATACGGAGTTAATTTTGTCTTTTCCATCAACTGCTCTGGCACGATTCACTGAGGCATCCTGCCTGCCTTTCCCCAGTGAGCCACAGCCCGCCCACCTGTCTCCTAGCAGGTGTCTTCCCGGGTGTGAGTCCACTCTGAGCTCCTCTGCCTGTTAGTCTACTCATCTTCCCTGAAGCCGACACAACATTGCTTTAATTACCAAAATCCTCTACCAGGTCTCTATATCTGGCAGGGTAAAAATTCTCTTCAAAATGGTTATCACTGACCATTTGCTCTTTTATATGAATTTGAGAATAAGCTTGTCATGTTCCAAGAAGAACCATGTCAGGATTCTAATTAGAATCTGGTTCAATTTATAGAGGAATTTGGGGAGAATTGACATCTTTGTGATATTCAGTCTTCCTACCCATTAACATGTTATATTTCCTCTTTATATCTTTCAATAAAGTTTTATAACTTCCCCCCAGAAAGGTCATGCACATTTTCCCACCAGATTTATTCCTTGATAACTTATTACTTTCAGTGTCATCATAACGAACACCTTTTGAAATTGCATTTTCTGTTTGTTGCTTCTATGCCGGAAAAATGTCAAATTTTGCATATTGGACTTATATTATACTTATATGCCATATGGATGAAATTCTTGTTATAATTTATCTAGAGATTTTGCTACTAACAAGTCTAAGACTGTCTTCATAGATAGCTTTCATTGGTGGAAAATGACAGTTTTACTTCTTCCGTCCCAAGCTTCATAATATTAATGTCTTGGGTTGTCTGGAGCCTTTACCATGGTGTTGAACAGAATCCGTGATCCTCTCTGTTTTATTTCTGATTTTTGGAAGAGTGCTTCGAGGGTTTCACCATTAAAGACGACGTAGGCTCTTGGCAGGTATTCCTAGCCATTAAAGAAGTTTCCCTGTTATTGTTAGTAACGGCAATTCTGTTCCGTTTTTATCACAAGTGTTTAATTTTATCGAATGCTTTTTTCTGTGTCTATGGAGATGTGAATAACACTAATCCATTTTGCTGGTGTTCAACTACCCATGCACTCTTGCATAAACCCAACTTAGCCACTCTGGGGAATGCTGCTGGACGTCCCTCATTAGCCACTGTCTACTTCTTCTTTCTTCTTTTCAGTAACAATTGACAGGTGGACAGAGCAGCTCCTTCTGGTTCCTGCGCAGGCGTATCCCACCGCTCCACTCCATTTACCCGCTCCTAGGACGCTGTCTTGGCTTTTCTCTTCACACCCTCGGGACCATCCCAGCCACTCCAGGGTTCCCACCGCCATCCCCAGACCTGCAGAAGATGCTCTCACCTGATTCCAGACATCCATCGGCCCGTCCAACTCAACATCCCCCCTTTCCTCCCCTCCCAGTACAACACAACCATCCCGCTCCCCTAACCTGGGACCGAGACAGCAAACATTTTTTTTTAAGTTTTGTGGTTCTATTTTAATATTTTCACATTACTCTTGAATGAGTAATACATTCACCTGGTCCCATGCAAAAGAGCTTATCATGATAAGTCAGCCTTCTGACCCACGACCAAGCCACCAAGTCCTTCCTAGGAGGCCACCTCCATTGCCAGTTTCTTGTGTGTCCTTCCAGGGATCTTCCAGCAGAAAAAAAAAAAAAGCATTCTTCACTTCCTTTCTCTGACCCCAAAAAGAATCCCACGCTGCCCAGTGTCCTACACTTTGCTGCTTTTCCTTTACTGTTTACCTTGAAGTTTGTTCCGTGTTCGTTCAGAAAGAGCTTCCTTCTTCATTTTTGCAGCTGAATGCCATTGCTTAGGCGTGCCAGAATTATTCTGATTAGTTCCTATGAAAGGGCAGGTAGGTTCCCTCCCCACCCGCCTTTGACTTCTCCCACAGCGAGGCCCAAGTACCACAGTGCGCCTGCGCAGTTCCACCGGGTGTGAGTATCTGAAGGCCCCGCCCCCTTGGGAGGGCTGCTGGGTGACGGGGGCATCCTTTGTGCCAAATACCTTGCGGGGTGGGGGGGGTAGTACCTATGCATTCTCCCCCCAGCAGTGCCTGAAAGCTCATCTCCCACGTTCTCACCAAGTCTTTCAGAAGACTTTCTTTTTTTTTTTTTTTTAAGATTTTTATTCATTTATTTGACAGACAGAGATCACAAGTAGGCAGAGAGAGAGAGAGAGAGAGAGGAAGAGAAGCAGGCCTCCTGCTGAGCAGAGAGCCCAATGTGGGGCTCGATCCCAGGACCCTGGGATCATGACCTGAGCCGAAAGCAGAGGCTTAACCCACTGAGCCACCCAGGCGCCCCTCAGAAGACTTTCTTATTCCCGATGCTCCTGGAGGCAGTGATAGTCCAATGTCGATTTGCATTCCTTTTAGTACGAGTGAGAGTTTTTCCAGGGGGTTAAAAGCCATTTTCAATTTCCCTTTTCTGTGAACTGTGTTTTTATACCCTTTGCTCATTTTCTTGCTTGGCGTCCGGGCTTCTCATTGATTTCCATATTAGGGAAATGAGCTCTCCGTCCGTCCCATGAGTCGTGTTTCCCCCCTTCCGTCGCTGGCTTCGCTCCTGGCGGTTGGAGCCGTGAAGACATTTTCATATCGATATTGTTCAGTTCATTGACGATTCTCAGAAAGACCTCTGCCACTCTGAAATCACATTTAAAAAACTTTTTCCCGCAGCGTATCTGCTTGCAGTGTTAAGGTTTAACTTTTTACATTTGGGCTACACCGCACAGAGCAGATGCAATTTGTTTTCCAGGTGGCTGCCCCACGACCAGCGCCGTTTACCTTGACAGTGTATTTTCTCACGGCTCCCTGAAAAGCTGCCTTTAGCTTCTACACATTCATTCACGTGTTTGACTATTCCTGGATGGGTCATTGTTCTCTCAGCTCAGTCTCTGGCCCCAGGCCCCCCTCAGGGCCCCCATGGTCGAGGGACTACTATTTGTCCACTTAAGCTCCCACTTCCAGCCCGCAGCTTTAGCTGAGAAGGCAGGTAGGAGAGTGTCAGTGCTGGGGGCTGTGGGAGGAGGGCTGGGACCTTTCCAACTGTGAATGGGATCCTGTTCGCCCTCGCCCTCGGTGAGGCTCACTCTCGTTCAGGGAGGGAGGGTCCCCATCCTGGTCCTCACCCCCACACTTCTGTCCATCTATCACGCCCTGGGCAGACCCCTGGAAGCTTCAGAGCCACACTCAGCCTGGCCCTGCCCCTGCCCTTCCCTCTGCCCCAAATCCCTGTCCTCCCCATCTACCTGACTGGATCTTATTTCTCCCCCAAGACTCAGCATTGGGTGTCCCCCCACCCCGGGCCCCAGCACCCTCTGCTTACCTCCCCATTCCTTAGCCTTCTCATGGAAGTGTAGGAACAGAGACCCCAACCCCAGCCTGTCTGGCAGCCTTCAGGCACGCACACCAACGGCACAGAACAAGCCAAGGTATGGACGCACCGTTGCTCTAGACAGAGTGAGGCAGGGAGTCTTGGGAGTGCTTCTCCACTCCATGCATGGTATCCTCCCCATCTTATCCAATGGGTGGGTCTTGGGTTTTGACTCTCAAAGTCCCCTTCCTCCTCCTTGGACCCAGGACATTTGACCCCTTCGCTCCTGCCTTTCTGCCAGCTTCACTGCCGGGCGGCCCAGGGGACTCTGATGCTGAGCGGGGAGGGGAAGACACTTTCAATTCTGCGGAGGGGGTGGGGAGAGGATGGCCTCCTGCCGGCAAGTCCCCTAGGCTGGATTAGGTTGACACGCACATCGCATCACACCACACATATGTAACAAGCCAGTCCTGGGTGCGAGGCCCCTGTGGACATGGCAGTGGTCAAAGCCAAGTGCCTGCCCCAGGGAGCTCACGGGCTGCTAGGGACACAGACAATACACAAGTTAATGCATATAATGAGAATACAGGTGGCGAAAATTGCACGAAAAGCTAACAAGAGAGACGAGGAAAAAGAGAAAGAGAAGGGGAAAAGTCAACGTGATTAGAAGCCAGACTGAGCTCTGCAAGGATGGGGAAAGGGTACCGTGGGCGGAAAGACCCGCCGAGGGCAAAGGCGGGAAGGAGTTCGAAGTGTTTTCAAGGGCGGCAAGAAGGCGGGTGGGGCTCAGTGAAGGGCACACGCAGAGCAGACCGCTGGAAGGGCCTGGAAGCACCAGTGACCACCTCGCCTTCCTTCCATGAGCGGGAAACGGATCCGCATCGCGAAGGCGCCTCCTGGCGGCCGAGTGAGGAAGAGCCCCTAACGGGACAAGGGCAGAAGCTGGGAGTTTGCCCTCACCTAGATGCCTAGATGCCCAGGCGAGAGGGCCAAAGGCCCGGACCAGGGAGGTGATGGCGGAGGACAGGAGAAGTGGCAGAACCCAGGATGTATTCTGTGGGGTCTATAGGATTTGCTGATGCAGTCAGCAGGATGGCACCAGTTTCATTGCGAAGATGGACATGCCCTTTAACCAGAAAGCAGTGCCCGGGAGGAGAGGGTTTGCAGGGTCAGCAGTCTAGGTTTCCATTCTGGATATTTTGGTCGAAAAGCTTGTCAGACAAAGACAGGTCGAGTGCATTGCCTGATGAGTCTGGAGCAAGGAGAAAGATCCAGGGTAGCCATGAGTATGGAGTTGTCCCCATGTAGAGATACTCAAAGCTGCAGGAGGTCTCTCAGGAGAAGTCCCGCTCCCGGGAGAAGTCCCGCTCAAAACAGGCAGGACCACCTGCATGACCAGAAGCTCCCTTCCATTGCCAGCCTCCCCATACCAGACAGAGGAACTGGGAGGGGTAGGAGGCAGGAAAATCCCTTCTACCACACATGCCCATCTGGGGCATATCTGTGTCCGTTCCAGGTTTCCCGGCCCCGCCCTCAGCGCCTCCCTTGCCAGCTGCCCTGTCCTCTCTTTGGCCACTTGCCCAGACCCCCATCCCCCTGCACTCCCAGCCAGCAGCCCATTCTTAGATCTCTCGCCCTACACAAGACCCTTAACGTCCTCCTTCTTTGTCCTTCCCACCACATACCTGGCTGGTCCCCTCCCAGTAGCCTAGACGTCCTGACCCACCCCGTCTACCCCTGTGGATGCCACTTCAGGCTCAGCAAGATCCCATGGGCTCAACCAACCTCTTGCTGAGCCCCGAGTGCTTTCCTACACACACACACACACACACACACACACACACACGCCTCCCCTGACCACATTCTGGAACCACCAACCTCTCCTTTGGATGATCTCAGCTTCCACCCACCAAACCCGTCCTGAGACAGCCCTTGTCCCCCTGTACCTTCCGTCTCCCGCTGGAGGCACCTGCGTGTTCACGGCCGCCTCTGCTACAACCGCTCCTCAATGCGCAGCTGCCAAGAGCGGCAGGTGGACAACCCCCTTCCCGACCTCAGGCCGCAGAGTCAAAGGCACAGCCACAACCACAGCTGGAAGGGACCCGGGAGAAATGGCGTTCTGAGCTTTCTAGGCCCTACGGTTCAAGGTAGCACAGCAGAGGGGGAAGAGCAGAAGGCAGAGTGAGCCGACCCACAGCTTCATCTCAGGCCCCATTCTCCCAGATTCTTGGCCGCCTGGGGGCTACGGACGGACCCCCTTTTAAGTACTTTCCAAACGCTCATCTTGCATTGCTTTGGGTCCCTTTGCCCGGCTCTGGGTATCCGCTGACTCTCTCATGGCAGAATCCTGGCAGCAGAGGCCTGAACACGCACTGGGTTATTGTCTCATTCAGCAAAATGTCAGGAGCAGGCAGCCCAGCCTGGAGCCGCAGCCCTGTGATGCCATCAGGAGCCCAGGCGCATCCTGTTTTTTGGCCCCAGCATTCCTAGCGTTTGTCCTGCCTCTCACGCTTGCTGTCTTTGCTGCAAGATGGCGGCTGCGCCTCCCGGCCTCCCACCCATGTGCCGAGTGGCAAGAAAGGGGAGGGGAAGGGGGCCCAAATGGCCTTCTCCTGAGAGAATTCCCTTCTCTTCAGGAAGGGATGCCTTCCCCAGGGACTTCCTCCTTAGCCAGAATCACATGGCCACCTTGGCCACAAAGGACGCTGGGAAATGATGTGGCTTTCCAGACTCTGTCGCAGAGGAAGGAAATTGGGAGACTTGAGGGAGTCAATCTTTAATATTTGTCACAGCCATAAAGGGAATTCATTGGCTTATGTAATCAAGGTGTCCAGGCTTTAGGCCTTGGTGGATCCAGAAGCTCATCCAGACTCCATCTTCTGCTCTCCATCTGCCCACTCATTTCCTGTCAGGATCCCTCTGGTGGCACCAGGAACCCCAGATTTGCATCATCCTCCCCGCTGGAAGTCGCAGCTGAAAAGGAATCTCATTTTACTAGTTGTTCCAGAAAAAACCCCACGGTTGAATCGCATTGGCCCTACCTTTGTCCCTGGTCCCCTCTTGAACCAATCACCACAGTCAGGAGATGGAATGTTACGAGCTGGACATCCGTCTTGCCCTCCCCATCCCGTTCCTGGATCTAGGGATGGAGTCAACCTCATATATCCTGTGGACTGGAAGCGGAGGGGTGGCGGTCCCAAAAGACCTACCTCTGAATAAGGTAGAGCAGATGCCCCAATAAGCATCAATGACCAAGACCTCAAGCCCCCACCCTTGCCTTCCCCGACTAGTCTCCTCCTATCCTTCTACCTCTCCGACCTCATCTTCAGTTCTGGGTCCTTCTCACAGCTTGGACCCCAAAAGGCTGGTTTCTGTGGGGATCTGAACTTGCCCATCCAAAGCTTCCATGAACAAGCACTTGCAGTCCTGTGACCTCACGGTCACCCTCACGTTGATGACCCCCAGATACATTTTCCCAACCTAGATCTTGCCATGGAGCTCCAGATCTGCTGAAGGAGCTAATTTTTACTATTTGCTGCAGCCATAAAATCACATGACATCAAAGTTCCCATCCTACCCATGTTACATGGACAGTTCTGCGGTATTCGATAGAGTCATAATATCATACAACCGGCACCGCCCTCCGTCCCCAAAGCCCTCGCCATCTTGTCAGACTGGAACTCTGTCATGACACACTAACTTCTCACTCCCTCTTTCCCAAGCCCCTGACACCCACCCTCCTATTTTCTGCCTCTATGATTTTGACTAGTCTAAATACGTCATGTAAGTAGAATCATAAGGTGTCGGTCATTTTGTGGCTTCCTTCACTGAGCACCAAGATCTCAAGGTCCATCCATGTTGTAGCGTATGGCAGGATCTCCTTCCTTTTTAAGCCTGAATAATATTCCAGCGTGAGGAAGCTGCACATTTGCTTATCCATTCGTTCATCTGTCAGGGGCACGGGGGTGGTTGGCGCATTTTAACTACCTTGGATATTGCTGTGGTGAACATGGGTATACAGATATCTCTCCAAGACCCCGCTTTCCATTCTTTAGGCTGTAGCCCCAGAAATGGAGTTGCCAAACCACCTGGTGATTCTATTTTCCATTATTGGAGAAGCTGCCATAATGTTTCCCACAGCAGCTCCGCCATTTTACCTTCCTGCCAACAGTGCCCACAGGTTGCAATTTCTCCACATCCTTGCCAACACTTGTTTTTGGTTTGTTTGTTTAATAAAAGTCATCCTAATGGGTGTGAGGTGGTAGCTCATTGGAGTTTGGATCAGCCTCTCCCTATAGTGAGCGATGTTGAGCATCTCTGCATGTCCTCGTTGGCCATTTGTAAGTCTTCTCTGGAGAAACCTCTATTCAAGTCCTTTGCCCATTTTTTAATCAGGCTGGGTTTTTGTTTGTTTTGTTTTGTTTGAGTAGGCTCTATGCTGGGAGCCCAACATGGGGAATGAACTCACGACCCTGAGATCAACCTTGAGATCAAGATCTGAACTGAGATCAAGAGTCAGACACTTAACCAACTGAGCTACCCAGGTGCCCCTTTTTTTTTTAAATTTTAGAAGTTTTGGGCGTTCTCTGGATGTTCTGGGTGTTAATCTCTTATCAGATATAGGATTTGTAAATATTTTCTCACATGTAGGCTGCCCTTTTACTCTGTTGATGCTGGGTTTTGATGCAGAAAATTTTTAATTTTCAGAGCTCCCCCAGGATGGGCAGCCAGGATGCAAACTCAGGCCATGTGAATGCAGAATGCAAGTTCTTAACTACGGACAGATAGACAGATGGACAGGTGATGAAGGGATGGATGGTGGATGATGGAGGGAAGCTGGGAGGGGGAACAAAGGAATAGTCAGGGGGATTCCATGAGAGCCTTCTGGAACTCCAGCTACGACCCAGCCACACCCCACCTGCCCCCTCCCCCCAGCACTCCTGAGTGAGGGTGAGGTGTGGAACCCCATCACCTCAGGCACAGAATCAAAGGGGAACTCAAAACTTCACAAATCAAGTTAAATAATATTTTGTGTTATTTTTATAAATCAGTCAAAGCAATAAATCATGATGGACAAAATACCCACCACTTAAATAAAGATAGGATCTAAACCAGCCTTTGTGCGACCTCACCTACCTCCCCTTGGTCAGGGCCCTACCTACCAACCCTCCCCCTCCCCACCACTTCACCTCCACCCCTGCCCTGAGGCCAGCAATGGAGGGTCATGAGGGACAGAGTGGAGAGGGAAAGGGAAGACAGGGTCAGGGTTGCTGGGCTCTGCTCAGCCTCCAGTCCCGGCCACAGTCACTGCCCAAAGACACCCCCCACCACCACCATCCATCCACCCCCCACTCCCAACCCCCAAGGCCCAGGCTGTGGCTTCTCTGGGTGTCATCCCTGAAACCACCACAGGGAGGAGCCCGCGAGCTGCCTTTGGTCTCTGGGTTTCCCAGGAAACCCGAGGAAGGGGGCAACCAAAGGGACACCTACCATGCCACCCTAGGCCCCCTACCACACCCCCCCAGCTGACTCCCAGAAGCTAAGGATCCAAGCCAGGCGCTCCCAGTGCCCCACGGCTGGCCCAATGCCAGCTGCCTTTCTTGTATTCCTCCATGAAACCCCTCACACCCATCCCCATAGGAAATGTCATTTCCTCCAGTTTTGTGGAAAAGGAAACCGAAGCCCAGAGAAGGAGAGGACAAGCATTCTGGACATATCTAAGGGCTAAGGGAGCAAAAGTCCCATCTTGCAGAGTTGGAGATCAAGGCTGAGCATGGCCAAGTGACCCAGCTCCCATCACATGGCCAGGCTAGACAAAGCCAGTGAGGGAAGGCTGGCTAGTGTTCTTTCTGTGCCCTCAAGCCCCCCACTGGGACCCCCACATGCGAGGCCCCAAGTGTTGGCCTCAAAACTCAGGTCCAAATAGAAGGCTCTAGCAAGTGGGAGTCAGGAGTCCTTTCTCTCCCCTCCCTCCACGTGCTGACACTAGGCAAGGTGCGTTCCCTATCTGTGCCAGGCCTGTCTCAGGACCCCCATAGACTTGGGGCCACACGGAGAAACCAGATGTGGCCTCCTCCCCAGCACACGGAGCCTGAGGAGCCGCTGAGGGGATAGAAAAAGCAGTAGGAAAAAAGAATGAAAACAACCCTCGGAGTGCTCGGGCTCCCAGCCTCCTGCCCCCCGCCACGGTTTTCTCTTCATTGGGGGAGAGACCTCAGACACCCCTGAGGACCTTCCAGCAGAATGTTCGGGGACTCGGGGGTCACGAGCTCACAAGCTGGGCTATTTCACCCAGCTTCTGGATAACTAACAGTTCCGATGAACAGAGTTGCCCTGCCCATATGGGGAGGGCCGACCTCAGAGCAAAGGTGAGGGCCCCAGCTCAACGCTGCAAACTTCTGGAAACTGCTGAAAATGGCTGGAAACTGCTGATAGACTCCCCTCTCACTTTTTCCCAGAGCTGCTCTGGGAGGGAGTGTTACCACCTGACACGGGTCAGCAGTGGGGAAGACACTCTGACCCCAGCCTGCTGGGCAGCTGACTGCCTTAGTTAGACGGCACTTGACTGCCGCTGGCTATTGTCAGTCAGGGATCCACAGGCCCTTAGAGCTGATGTGAGATATCCCTGGCCCCCCACCCCTGCTATTATTCATTCAACAATGGCACCACAGGCCAATCAGACAGACCCAGCCTCATCCTTCAGGGCGTTCATGCTCCAGTGATGAAAAGCAATTTTGAGCAAGCAGTTAGGGTGCTGGGTTCTAGGATTCTGGCAGAGTATACAGGAGCCAGGAGCATTTGGTTAGGACACAATGCCCAGAGAAAGCACAGTTTAAGCCGAAACCTAAAGCGTGGGTAGGAGTTGGCCAGAGATAGGGAGGAGAAAGGGTAAGTCAGGTGGAAGGAGTAGCATATACAAAGGTCCTGGGGCATGAGAACATGGACTGATCAAGACAAAGGAGGATGGTCCCTAGTGCTGCAGCACAGGGCAGCGGGCAGCAATCGACTTCCAGTGGGTCTTGCCGGTCATGTTGTGGGGTCTCAATGCCATCCGGAGGGCAGCAGGAAACCCCTGATGGTCTTTAAGCAGAAAAATAATGTGACCAGTTGGCTTTCAAAGCAGGATGTCCCAGGGAGCCCCAGCACTACCCAGAGATGATACCAAAGTGGCAGGAAGTGTCAACAGATCATTTTGGTAAAGTCTATAAGCACACTTCCGAGCAAAAAAAAAAAAAAAAAAAAATGAGCCTCTGAGATAGACCGAACCTGCCGTAAGTTTAAATCCTCAAGTATCAGATTCCAATCTTTGAAGGACTGACAAAAACTCCAGAGAAATGGCTTCCCAAGTAACTCGAATTGCTGTCCCAGAAATAGGACTCAGCCATAACCACGAGAACACATAAGTCAGAACCAAGACTGGGCCGGTTGGCGCAGCTGCGTGTTGGCACAGCCCCTCTGACCTTCTGCATCTAAGTCTGTAAAGTAGACACTGGAGATGCCCTTGGACCAGGAGAATCTTCTGGCCTTTCCTGTTGGGCTGACCACCTCCCACCCCAGGCCCTCCACCCCTCCTGCCAGTGGCCTTTGACTCCAGTAGAGTTGCTCCTTCTTTTTTTTTTTTTTTTAAAGATTTTATTTATTTGACAGAGAGAGATCACAAGTGGTCAGAGAGGCAAGCAGAGAGAGAGAGAGGAGGAAGCAGGCTCCCCGCAGAGCAGAGAACCCGATGCGGGACTCGATCCCAGGACCCTGAGATCATGACCTGAGCCGAAGGCAGAGGCTTAACCACTGAGCCACCCAGGTGCCCCAGAGTTGCTCCTTCTTAAAAACACCCTGCCCACCGCCACCCCCGCTCCTGGGGACCCCACCTTTTGATCTGTTCTCAACACCACAGCTCTCTGCCTCCGCTTCCTCAGCTCCCCCTGCCTCACCACCTCCCACCCCGAGCTGCTAACGCACCCAACGCCCAGAGACCTTCACTTCCCCAACACCCACCGGAGGCACGACTGACCACTTCTTCAAAGGCCCTCACCTCGGGGTCTCAGACCTGCTTGGTTTCCTCCTGGGCCTCCACCTGCTCCCTTCTCCCCACCCCATCCCCCAACCCTGTCCCTGTGGTAGCATTTCCCTCCAGGGCCCCATAGGCTAACACCTTGGTTACCACCAGCCGCCCCCTCCATCCTGCCTCCCTGGCTGGGGAAGCCCACCTCCCAGCTGCAGCTGCAAATGCCAGATGCTTCATTTTCCAGGATCTCTGGCCTCCAGGTGTCAGCAGGGACCTGCCTGGGCCAAAGGGAATGAGCAGCAGAGCCCTGGTGGGTGTTGCCATCTGGCAACCGGGAGGGAAGCCCAGTGCAGGGAGACGCTGCCCCCTGCTTGTCCCAGACCTTGGCCCCATCCCACCCCACACGAGGTGCACTGGAGGCTTCTGCTTCTTCCAGGCCCCACTCCAGTGAGCTTTCGAGGAGGTAGAGCCCAGGGCCACCTCCTGTGTGCACGTGACACGCACGTGTACATATGCTTGATGTGCAAATGCGTATTCCTGTCCCCAGCAGAAACTACAGTCCCAGCCCCAAACCCCTGCCGCCTGTGTTGGAAAGGGGAAGTGGGAGTCAGGGAGCCCCTAAGTGGAGGGTAGAGTCGGGGGAGGGGGAGACCTGAGGCAGAACTAGGGCCTGGTGTCTGGATTCCTCCCAATCCCACCCTTCTCCCTATCTCAAGCCTCTGAGCCTTTGTTCATGCTGTTCCTTCAACCTGGAACCCTTCCCACCTCCCACCTCCCCTGAAGCACATGCTCCGGCTTGACCTTCCAAAGGATTCTTTCCTTTCTTTAACAGATATCCAAGACTCTGCATGGGCTTCCCTGCTCCGGGAGGCCTCACTGAATGGGTTGGAGCCCCTGCAGCCCCAGGTTTGCCACTGAGGTTTGGCGGTGGTTGTTGAGTTTTCCGTCCCCAACACCCAACGCTCAGGGTCACACTCAGGAAATCCTGGCCTCTTACTCCGTGTGAAAGGATGACTCTCACCTAACATCTCCCCTCCCCTCGAAATTCCACCCCACGAGTCCCAGGCTCAGACTCAAACATTTGGGGAGGGCCCACGTTCTCAGACAGCTGAGCTGGGGGGCACCGCTAGATACAGGCTGGTGCTTTATCCCAAATACACCTGTACTCTGAATCCTGCCCCACGACCCTTACACATTTTGCTTTTGCAACCTCCTCCTCCGCCCAGAAGGAGGAGATGTTCTTATCTTCCCTTTGTCTGTAAGGAAGCCGACTTGCAAGGTCAGGTCACGTGCCCCGGGCCACCTGGCTAGAGCTGGGATCTGAGTTCAAGCCTCAGACGAACACAGAAAATGCACAGAAAGTTCAAACCACCTTAAATCCCACAACCCAGAAGCAATCTATCTGTTAACATTTTGGTGAATATCTCCATCACGTATTGGCAGCCAAGGCATCAAACAGGTAAGCCATGAGTCAGAGACACCCGTTGGGTTGGCTTTCACCTTGCTCTCCAGCTCAGTATTTTGTAAATTTTTTTAAAAGATTTTTTATTTATTTACTTGACAAAGATCACAAGTAGGCAGAGAGGCAGGCAGAGAGAGAGGGAGAAGCAGGCTCTCTGCTGAGCAGAGAGTCCAATGCGGGGCTCTATCCCAGGACCCTGGGATCATGACCTGAGCAGAAGGCAGAGGCTTTAACCCACTGAGCCACCCAGGTGCCCCTTGTAAACTTTTTTAAAAACTAATTGTTTATTAATATCACACCCAAATTTATAAATCCAGTGATCCTTGAAAAACAGAGATCTGGTCATCCTAGTCTCTTATCTTTTCAAGGCAACAGTTGGCTGGTCCTAAGGACCAGCTGCCCACTTCATATGGGACAAATCTCTCCATTTTGCCACAAGCCCCACCATTCCCTGTTGTGCCCTCATTTAGCTTACCATCCTGCCCCATGTCAGGCTGACAACCTCTCTCTAGGCATCTACAACAGGTAACATTTATCAAAAACCTACAACAGGCCTGCCCACCTCTCAAACGCACTTGACATGGGTTAACTTCTTTCATTCTCAAAGTAATGATATGAAGTAGGCATTATTATTATGCCCATTTTGCAGATGAGGCAACTGGGGATGAATTGCCCAAGACCACGGTGAGAGCCAGGCAGCCTGGCTCCAGAGTCTGCCGCTGACCCCCGTTCTATCTGTAAACACTCCCACACTCAGCCCTAGGTTGTTCCATAGCAATCCATATAGTCTAGGATCAACTGTATCATAAAAACAAGAGAAACTAAAAAGTCAAAACTTACCCCAGAAAATAGCAAGAGGGGACATTTGTTGCCTTTTCTATCCAGTTTTTCTTCCTTCAAGGAACTGCCCTTCTTCTGGCAGTTCTGGTGGGACTACCCCTCCCCCTCTCACTTCCCTCCTTACCGGGAGGCTGGGCATGTGACCCAGTCCTGACCAATCATGGCATTCCTCCTATGATATTACAGGGATTGGTCCAGAGATGGGCACGTGACCCAGGTCTAGCCAATCAGAGACTTTCCCTGGGAAATTTTTTTTTTTTTTTTTTTTTTTTTTGTAAGATGTCTTTCCAAAGTCAAAGGTGATCTGATACGAGGAGCCTGGCACTGTTTGTGGCTGGGCTGGCTGCCCTATGGACAAAACCCATCTTAGAAGGAAATAGCTCAGACAGACTGAAAGAATGGGCAAGAGAATGAGAGAGAGAGAGACATCTTAAGTCTCTGATGTCTATATCTACAAGGTCATCCATATCCCTGACTCTCCAGAAACTGAACCAGTAAATCCCAGTTTAAGCTAGACTGAGTTACATTTACTGAAAACCAAAAGATGCTTGAATTCTACATCCTTATTATTCTCTCCAATGACTCACACAGGCGCATCATCTGGACTCAGCACAATTTATTAACCATTCAGTCCCTGATGAGTGCTTGACTCTTCCCAAATTTCCCTGTCACCAATGGGTTGCTGGGAAGAGCCTTCATGGGCTCATCCTCTTCCACACGTGTGCAATTATCTCACTAGGGGCAACTTCTAGACATGAACTTGGACATCAAAGTGTGTTCTGCTACCCTTGACCTCCACCCCTGTCTTTGACATACTGAGCCATGGACCATTCCCCAGATCCAGCTTCCTCCTGTCCCTCTGTGCTACAGGCTCCCAGTAAGTCTTGCGGCCAAACCTGGACAAGGAATGACAGGTCAGGGGGATATCAGGCATGTTTGGAAAGCTCCCTCCAAAGCCCCATGTGCAGTTGGGGTCTCACAGCCCAGAGCCTCAATAGTCCCAAGATTCAGGGGTGCTCCATCTGCCAGGCAGAGGCTCCCTCTAGTTCTAAGTCATGAGAAAGAATGAGAAATCAGAGAAAATTAAGAAAGGGAGGGACTTGAGAGATGATTCATCCCAGACACACACCCTACCCTCTACCTGCTACGTCCCACCCAGCCCAGATGACTCAACCATGTGCCCCATGTGGCCCAAGATTTTTGTCTGTCTTGTGCCAATACCAAGAACCGCATGTGTCATGTAGTGGATATATATACATCTACTGAATGGATGGATGGATGATGGGATCGATGGAAGGTTTACTCCAACTGTGCAGCCAGTTGTGGGTTCAAGGGCAGGTTCTGCCCCTTACTCACTCTGTTAAGACCCTCTCTCTGCAGATCTCTTAACCCACATGTAAAGGAGGTCATTGATTTAGACCACCCCTAAGCTCTTTCCAGCTCTCTTGTCCTCAAGTCAGCTATGTCCCACAGGTGAGGAATTCTGAGCTTTGGGGCCACAGAAAGCAACACCTACGCGGTTTTACTACAGTTGGATCCAAGTCCTGGACACTTCCTACTTTTTGTCCTAAGGCAGGGCAGGTCATTAAACTTCTTTCCAAATGTTTGAAATGATGCTTGCCTAAGTTTAGAGTGAGAATGAAGTCAGACAATGCAGAATCTGAGCTTGCCTCTTCCTGGCTGTGTGATCTTGAGCAAGTAACTTAACCCCTCTGAACTCAGCTTCCACATCTGTAAAACAGAGATAATAATACACTTCGTGGGGCTATGGAAAAGGTTCAATGAAAGGATGTGCAAGCACTTAGCACAGTGCCTGGCATGTAGTGAGCACTCCATAAATGCTGGTGGTGGAGGTTGTCTAAAGACCTCCCAGATCCCATGTCTGGAGACTGCTGAGTGTTGTCGCATAACCAACTATGGACTCCACATAGTTCACATGGAAGAAGCAGAGATCCATTTCAGGGAAAAAGACTGACCTCAGGCCAGAAAGAGCCTCAGGGAGAAGACTTTTAAAGAAGCTCTTCCCATCTTCATCCTTCTTCCTACCCGAAATTCAGGCACAATAGCTGTAGATCACGCAGCCACTTTGGGCCATGGGGAGACCTTGAGGATAGAAGCAAAAAGTTAGAGGGAGCCTGGATCCCTGATTCCCAGGCTTCTATGAAAACAGTCCTGTATTACCTACCCCAGGCTTCTTTCTCATAAGAGATAAATAAACCTCTAATTTCTTTAAACCACTGTTAATTGGGTTTTCTCTTTCATATGAAGAAATACAATTTTATCTGTCCCCATTTTGAAGATGACCAAAAAAATTAAAAACAAAACAAAAAAAAACAAAAAACAAAAACACCAGGCTCAGATGGGAGAAATTCACAGAGTTAGCCAGGGCTGACTTGGGATTTGAATCCAGGGCCTCATAGTTCCTCTCCTATTAAATCTACCAAACCCATTGCCACCCACAATGAGAGGGTCCTTCCTTCCCAGACTACTTGTATATAAGCTGTTAGACATGAACAGGGCTGGAGGGGCAGAGGATGGAGAGATGCAATCACAGAAGACTTCACAGAGAAAGTAGTGTTTGAGTTGAGTCTTAGAGAATGAGTCAGTCATAATAACTGAACCATTCGGCCAGCCCTTCAGACAGAACAGGAAACCCCAGATGCCAGCCTGTGTCCCAAGGCAAGGTACATCCACTGGGGCTGGCTGCATCATTAGGACAGATTTCAGGGGTCCCCAAGACCACCCTCAGTTTCAGTGATTCACCTGGAGGACTCATAGAACTCCGCACAAAGTCTTACCTACAACTATGATCTATGACACCAAAAGGGTAGAAAGCAAACCCAGCAAAAGTGCCTGGGGTGAGGTCCGCAGGAAGCTGGCATGAGGGTCCAAGAAACCTCTCCCAATGGAGTCACACAGGAGACACTAAATGTCCAGTAGCAAAGCGTGCAAATACATGGGGGGTGCCATCAACCCGGGAGGCTCAGAAGAAACTCAGCCTCCCAGGTTTTTACTGGGGGCTGGTCATGTAGGCACCCTCTGCCCAACATATACCCAACCTGCAGACTCCCAGAAGGAAAGCAGGTGTTCGCCATAACCCACGGTGTTTGCACAGTTTAGGTTCAGCGAGCCTCTCTCCTCAGGGAACAGCAGGAACCCTCCAGAAACCCAAGTTCCCAGACAGCAGCCAAAGGCCAAACTTGCAAGTGGGCCTTGTAATGGATCATAGTCCCAGTCCTGCTGTGTTAACTCTTCTACATGGGGAATGACACCTTCCTTCCCATTTCTGTTTTTGAAGTGACCCAGGAAATGGGTTTTCATGTCTCAGACCCAGACGTGGAGAGAAAAATCTAGTTTCCTATGGAGACCGTTTCAACAAGTTTCTTTGAGAATGACCTTGAGTTAGGCATGAGCCCAAGGGCAGTAGGGGGATTGGTTCCCTCAAGAGTCTTGAGAGCACAGGACTGGCGGGTCTGGTCCTGAGCAGGCCACTAATTCAAGTTCCAACTTGGTCAAGCATATCCAAAAATGAGCCTCGGTTTCCACCTCAATGAAATGAAGGCGTTGGATCTCACCTGTATCAGTGAGCTTTTGCTGCATAACGAACCACCCCAAGAGTTGGCGGCTCAGAACAGCAAACGATTGTTATTTCTCACAGTGCTACAGGACAACCCTGAGGGCTGGGCTCCACTCAGTGGTCCTTCTCCCAGTGTTGGCCAGGCTCACTCATGAGGCTGCAACCAGACAGCAGTCAGGACAGCTGGGCCGTTCTCCGCCTGGCCTCCCATCGTCCAGGAGCTAGCCCAGGCTGGTTCCCATGGCAGCCAGGCAGGCAGGTGGCCAGAAAGAGACACAGCCCAGATTCAAGGGAAAGAGAAACAGACCCCACCCCATGACGGGAGGAGTGTCACATGCGAAGTAGCCATGCAGAGGGGGGTGCACACAGGGAAGGGTAGAAAGGGTAGCCAACTTTGGCATCAACCACACTGTCTCCCCCATGTTCTTTTCATTCATTCATACATCTGTTCATTCATTGCTCTTACCAGACACAGAGACATGGAGGTGACCTTGTCCTCATGGGGCCTCCAGCCTCATAGGGAAACAGATGAATGAATCTATGGGTGCCACAAAGTTACACCATGTGAGCATTTATTTTATAGAAAATTTCTTCACACAAACTTTGTTCCATCAAGAAATTGGATCAACCTGCCAGAAAAGGCACAAGAAATAAAGTTGGGAATTTTAACCAGAAAGGAAAAGAAAACCAAAAGGGAAAGGAGACCATGCTCATGGAGTACCCACTCTGTGCCAAGTGTCTTATGCAGTCTCTCCCACCAACTTTTCTATAACCCAGAGGTGAGGATTTTTATTCCCCCTTTACAGGGAAGTAAACTGAGGCTCATGGCAGATAAGTAACCTTGCCCAAGTCCTCACCGGTCCCAAGTGGCCAAGCTGAGAGTCACACAGCTGAGTCTGGCCCCAAAGTCCATATGCTACAGTCGAACAACTGTAAAGGAGCCTCAGATTTGACTTTGAGTTTCCTATCAGCCTGAGGGAAGAGGGAAAGTAAACCTACAGCCAGCTGGTCACTAGACAGGAAAAAGCCAGACGTGTCCTTGAGGGGAAGCAAAGCCCTTCCTAGCTCTGAGTCCATTTTCCTTTTCCCAAGGGAGAGGAGACAAAAGAGAGCCTGTAGAATAGAATCTGGGGGGCTCAGCTGTCCAAAGGTGACCCTTCAGCTTCTATCTGGGGAGGTTGCTAAGTAAACGGCCCATTGTTCCCCTGGAGAAGACTGTGTCCCCCAACAGTCAGCAGCCACGATGTGCGCATTTGTGCGCACGCGTGTATGTGTGTGTGTGTGTGTCGTCTGTCTCTCTCACTTTCTCTTTTTATCCCCCAACCCCTCCCTTTGTTTGTCTCTGCTGTCTCTAAATCTCCCTTGCCCACACCCCAAAATGCAAAGAGTCCCAGCAACACGAAACTCGGCTGGTTTTAGGAAGTGCTGCTGCGTCAAGAGCCTACAGACCAGATCCTAGCAGACAGGACTGACTTCCTCCCCACGCGGTGCTGGGCGGGGCCTCCCGGAAGGGGCCTGCTGTTAGCCGAGGTGACACATCTCTGCCCGGCCAGCTCCAACGGCAGCTGGGTCAGCAGGCAGCGGCAGCACGGGCCACCCCTCCCCAGGGCCTCAGAATGGACCTGTGCCACCCAGGTAAGCACCTGGGGCCAACCTCTCTGGGCCTCAGTTTCCTCCTCTGTAGGATGGGGACAATGGTGCCTGCTTTCACAGGATCCTGGAAGGAATCGATATAGAAATAGATCTAAGACAGGTGGTAAATTCAGAAGCAAGCCACAAATGTTTATGAGCTCAGACTGGCTGCCTAGCTGTGCTCCAGGAGCTGGGGATCAGGTGAACAAAGTGGGCCGGGTCCCTGCTTGCCTGAGCTCACACTGTAGGGGGGCAGACAGACAGTAAAGGTATTTATGGAATATGTCAGGAGGTGACAAGCAAGAGAAGGAAGAGCCAAGTAGGGGAAGGACGATGGGAGAAGGTGGTCGAGAAGGACAGGAGGACATAGCATTTGGGCAGAGACCTGGAGGAAGGAAGGAGTGACCCATATGGGTTTCTGGGGAAGGAATATTCCAGGGCGAAGGAACCATCAGTGCAAGAAAGATTGCTCAAGTTGCAGATGATGGCGGTGACAATGGCTTTCTGGGCAGCACAAGGGCCTTGAAGCTCCTGTTTGGCCTTTAGGGGTTGCGGGTAAGGACAGCCTTTGGGGAGGCTGAGACCACCGCATAGAGTGCTGCTGAAGGGGGCCTGGGGAGGAGCCGCAGAGAACCCTGGCTGAGACCCTCCCCAGTGAGCAGGACCGTGCCTGGGGGGGGCGTGGGGAAGAGGAGAGGCACAGTCTGCACAGTCAGTGGGGGAGACGACAAGTGGTGCTGGGTTTCTGCAAGGCAGGGAGAAGGAACGGGACAAAGTGTCCGTGCCCTGTACTCAGAATACCCCAGCCCCAGCACTGCCTGGAAATCCGGAGGATCAGGGCTGCCAGGAGCTGTCCAGTCCCTGGGTTCAGAGGACATCTACCCTGTGAGCAATAGAACCATTTTTCTTCAAACAAAACCTAACAGAGCGGGGCCTGACCCCGCCCACTGGGCCTCCCGCGGGCTCTGGGGAACACAGTGAGAGAACCACACATCCCTTTCAACAGTCCTTGGGCTTTGGGTGGCATATGGCTCACAGACTGGACAGGCTCCTGGGCATACGTCTTAGGTCGCGCCTAGAAGATAAGCAGGGACACAGGGAGAAGGCGTGGGGCTCCAGGTCACTCAGCAGATAGGAGGCCATCAGAGGCAGGGACACCCGTCTTCTCACCATTAACACTTTTTTCTTTGGGGCTTCACAGACTGAGATCCTTCAGAACAGGGATGGCTGTCTCTCTAAGGGGAAACGGAGGCTCCCGACATGAACTGGAGGGGAGGGCTGACTTGCTCGAGGTCAGGCGGCCAGAGCAGGGACAGGACCCTGAGAGGAGACAGAGCCACCATTTAGCCTGGGCTGTGAAAGGCGGGAGGCCAGAAGCTGCTCTCGTGAGGCTGGTCCTGGGTGGGGAGTGGATTGAGTAAAGTCAGTGCAGGTGGCGTGCTGACGGGCTTGAGATCTCCGTGGACTCTTCGTTCATTCACTCATTCACGCCATCAGCAGTCCTCCCGTGTGCAGGGCCTGTGCTGGGCAGTGCTAGGGACAGTGACTGGCCGTGGGGAAGCTGCTGATCCAGGATGTGGGGGAGGAGGGGACAGATCCTGCAGTTCAATGACCCAGGGCGGCTGAGGAAGCGGTTCCTTCCACCTGGGAGTGGGTATATCTGGGAAAACTTCCTGGAGGAGTCAGAGGGAGGGAAGGAAGGTCATCCTCCCTTACCCAGAGTGGGTCTTAATCAATGCCCCTCCACAACCAGATGACTTCCCCTCTCCGAGCTCAGATTCATAATCTGTCAGTGGACACCGTCCCCACCCCGGCCTGAGCTGGGAAAGTGAATAAGTAGGGATTGGGGGTCAGCCCCACCCAGCTTGGGTCCAGCTCTGCACCCACTTGCCGGCGGTTGTGATGGCCTTTTCCTTCTGTGGGCTCCAGTTTCCTGTCTGCACCATTGACAGGATGGTGGCCAAGGTCCCCCAGGACAGCTTCCCCCCCTGCCCTGTGTTCTGCCCAGAAGCAGATCAGTCCCCCTCCCCCAGGGCCTGCTGGGAAGGCGAGAGGTCCAGGCAGCCAAAGCCTCTACGTGACCAAAGACAGCACCTTTGGGCTGGTGCAGGGAGGCCGGGTGCAATTAAAAATAGACACAGCTTGGCTCGGGGGGGTGGGGAGGAAGCCACATGACACCCACAAAGCCTCGGGGGCTGGGCCGGGGAGCAGCGCCACCGGACACCCCCTTCTGCCCCAGTGCCCCTCACGCCGAGACTCTGAGAAGCCTCTGCCCTGGGGGGCCCCAGGATCGCACCCTCCTCTTGCCCTGGAAAGGGGAAGCAAGGCCAGCTGTCCTGGAAGCGGGTCTGCAAGCAGAACGATTTCTAAAAATATGATGGGAAAGAGGAAGGACAAAGGGGAAGTCAGGAGGAGCTGGGGAGCGGGTCGGGGTGGGCACGGGGGCACCCCCAGCTGGCCTAGGTGCGGGCGCAGAGGGCGGCCCCAGCCTGCAGCATGGGTGAGGCCCATCGTCCACGGGCAGCCCTTGGGAGGTATGAAACTCAGAGCCAAGGGAGGAGCCAACAGAGGTCACGGTGATGGCTATGGTCCTCCTTTTATTATCTGTTTGTTTTATTACTACTGTTAGCAAATCGCACCTCCCATGAGCTGCTCCGGTGTTTGAAACTCCAGCATCAGGGCTCTCGTTCTGTGTCCTTGTCACCCTCCCTGAAATATCTGTGCCCTCAGCTCTGAAATGCAGAGAAGTCCCCGCTTTGAAACACAGAGCTGAAGGGTTGGAAGGTCGGGTGCTTCCCGTGGCCGTTGGGACAGCACAGGCATCAGAATCCTATTGGGGTCAGAATCCTGCCAGGAGGGGATAGGGGACAGAGAGAATCCAGGAGCTTGCCTGTCAAACCACAGAAGAGGCTCTGTGAGGAAAAAATGCAAAACACCCCCCCTCAGGCCATCCCACCATCCCGAGAACTTTCCACCCACACCTGTGCCTCAGTCTCCCCAGCTCGAGGAAGTTGGCTGGCCTTCTGTCTCAGCCCTCCCAGAAGGGGAAAGAGGAACAAAGTGTGGGCATCTCTGAGCATCTGGCCTTCATTCTCGAACAAGTCGTCATGGTCAGCATTTCCAGGTCGGAACCGTTGGGGCTGGGGTCAGCTGGGGTTTTGATGATTTGCATGAAAATATCTGGCGTCAGAGGACCCAGATCAAGGCGGTGGCCTCGAAGTCCCAGCCGGGCCTGGGTGTGACCATCTTCCAGCTGTGTCTCCTCGAGCGGGTCACTGGACCTCTCTGAGCCCCAGGCGTCTCATCTATAGAGTGAGAGCAGACAGACCTTCCTCCAGAGCTGTCATGGGGACCCAGTGGGATAGAGGACAGTGAGAGCCCAGAGCCCACAGGGTCTGGCACGTAGTAGGTGCCCCCGCAGCGTGCCGCCCCCCAACAGACGGCTCCGCTTGTTTATTGAGCAAGACCTCAGAGCGGTCCACACAGATCCCGGAACTGCTGTGGGGACAGGAGGAACAGACACCACACAGGAGGGCACCTGAGACGGGAGAGGATGAGTGGGAGCTGCCAGGCAGAGGGGAGAAGGAAAGCCATTGCTGGTGTGGGGAAAAGCCGGCACACAGGTCCGTGGGGAAGGCGCACGTGGAAGCAAGCCAAGGACATCCGGGTCAGGGACAGCGCAGTGTGAGCCGGGAATCGGGGGCATGTGTGTGGGACTGGTGGGCCTGGGCCAGATTCCGGGTCTTCTCTCCAGGACACGGGGATGCTGTAGGAGACTGGATTGCAGGTGCAGAGTGGAGGCAGGGAGACACAGGGAGGTCCTACCGTTATCCAGGGCAGAGCCTATGGTCTGCGTGGGGTGGGGTGGGGCTGTGGGAACAAAGGAGATGCACAGGGCATGGGTGTGGGGAAACCTGAGGGCCAGAGAAGGAGCTGTGTGTCAATGTGACTCCTGGGGTCCTGGCCTCTTCCCGGGGTTCTAAGGATTGAAAGGCATAATTTATATAGAGCTGCTGGCCTACAGTAGGTGTTTTGAGCTGAAGGTTAATGGGACACTTGCTTTATCCCCTGGTATAAGGGCCACCTCCCCCCTTCTCTCTGGAAACCAGGGTCTCTAGGCCTGTGGAGCTCAGAGTAGCAAGGCTGGAAAGGAAGACTCCCCATGGGGGTCACCAGGAGGAGGGTACATGGAGTCACTCCTCCTCCTTGGGCCTGGATCCGTGTCGGTGACTTGTTGGGGACAGAGCACCTTCTAACGGCGCATCCAGGTGGACAGTACCTATCCAAGCAGGATGTAGGCTCCGGGCTGACACCTCAGCTGCACCTTCGAGAAGCCGCGCCATTGTTCCATCAGGCCGGCAGCTGCTGGTGGCAAAGTGGTGGAGAGGACCAGCGGGCCCTGGGCCATACGCACCTCCCACACCTGCTTCACTGTAAAGAGAGTCCCTTGGTCCAGTGTGATGTCGGGCAGTACTCGGAGTGAGTGGGCCGATCAAGCAGTCTGGAAGCCTCCAGAAAGGGGCCCAGACAGAGCATCCGTGGGAAGGAAGGGCCACTGTGTGACCAGGGCATGTGTGGCTTTCGGTCAAGACAGATCGCTGGCCTTTGAGAGTAGAAGGGATCCGACGTTATCAACTTGTCACCAAGTTGCTGGTTGGCCTTCCCGGGAAACCATCGGGACATGCAGCAGTGGCAGGAGCTGGGGAAGCCTGGGTCAGAGGCTCTAGACGCAGCCTCTGCCCTGGCCCCATGGCAGTGTCACCCACGGACAGTTGTACCAGCATGGGGTTGGCCTGTCAGAGACGAGCTGATGTCACTGGCCGATCATGCTGTCTGCTTGGTGATGCAGGCTTTCTCCTGTGCTGGATGGTTGCCAGGGAGCATTAGTGTGCCTCGCAAAAGTCCTCACCCTCGGGGCACCTGGTTGGCTCAGTCCGGTGGCTCAGGTCATGATCTCAGGGTTGGGAGATCAAGCCCCACATTAGGCTCATACTCTGTGGGGAGTCTACTTGATGTTCCGTCTCCCTCTCTCTGCCCTTCCATCCCCTACTTGCACTCTTTCACTCTCTCTCTCTAATAAATAAATAAAATCTTTAAAAAAAAAAATCTTCACCCTCTGTGTCCACTCCTAGGGGACCATCCACTTCTCTTCCTCAGACCTCTCCGTTCCCAATCTTCCAATCTTCCCTCTTTCCAGCCTCAGACCAAGCCATCCTCTCCTGGTCATTGTTAACCTTAAGAAATAAAACTGCCAGTTACTTAACCAGAAAAGATGGATTTATTCCAGAATAGTATAGAACTACAATCCAGGACAAGTGAGCTAGGGCCAAACCCTGGGCGAGTCTGCAGAACAAAGGACAGGAGGCTCTTTTATAGAGGAGAGGGGAGTCGGAAAATTAATCCCCAGTTACCTGGGAGCTCAAGAGAAGGTGGCTTTTCATCACTGAGTTGTAACTTTCTCATCCACTGGGCTGTTGCTATGGGAAGAGAAAAGCCTCCTTCCTCCTGCTGGGAGAGTAAAGGAGGAGCTAAAATCTTTCCCACTTGCAAGGTGTGTCTCCTCCAGTGGGGTCTGCAATTGAGGAGGGGGTGAGAGCTCCCCCTGCTGGCCTCCTGACTCCAGTCTAGATTTCCTCTTGGGAATTTTCACACCCTATGCGCACGTGTATTCCTGCTTCACGCTCCTGCTCTTTGCCCATGAAACCAATAACCAGGAGCCCTTCCGCAGTTCTGCCCGCTGGGAGGACTTCTCACACTGTCTCTCCGGGACACCTTTGAGCAGGGCTATATAGTTCAACAGCTATTTAGTTTTTACGGGTTCCCAAACACTAAGCCACCCATTCTGGAACCAAGTTCTGGTGTTTTGCTCCATTGCCAGAAAGATCACAAGGGACCCACCCAAGCAGACATAGTGTGAGCTGAGGGATCTGGTGCAACCACAGTGGGTGACACGGGGACCTGGGTGACCTGTCCACGGAGCTTACTGGAGCCCTCTGTTCACTGAAGGAACCACTTATGAAGGGCAGTCATTATCAGTGTATTATTATCATATGTAATTGGCCCAGCATTGTAGGACCCTTTCTTCTGGGGACCTTCTCCTCAGTCAGCAGAGTCTAGGTCTGAATACTGGTTCAGGTCCAGAAACTAGGCAAAAGTTTTTATGCAGTGGCTGTCCCTTGGGAGGGGCAGCTCCATTCGGCTGAGTTGGGCTCCTGGAGAGGAACTCAGCTAGGTCAGCTACAGGCTATGCCCCCACCCCACCCCCAGCCACTGAGAAAATGGGTGCCTTCGTCCTGCAGGGGGGAGCAGATGGCACAATGTAGCACCCATTATACATGTGTTGGACACTTGTCCTATATTGACTCCTTGCATGGTACCTCCCCGTCCCAGTACCCAGTTGCCGTCTCAAAGTTCAAGATGGCTGCTCAGTCAATGGGAGGGAGAGATAAGGAAAGGGAGCCCTTAATATTCTCTCTGCTTGCCAAACTATGGAGAGAGCCCAGATGTCCTTTGATAGATGAATGGATAAAGATGTGGGATGTATATACAATGGAATATTACTCAGCCATTAAAAAAATGAAATCTTGCCATTTGCAATGATGTGGACAGAACTAGAGGGTGTTAGGCTAGGCAAAATAAGTCCATCAGAAAAAGACAATTCTCATATGATTTCACTCGTATGTGGAATTTAAGAAACAAAACAGAGGAGCACAGAGGAAGGGAGGGAAAAATAGAACAAGGTGAAACTAGAAAGGGAGATAAACCATAAGAAACTCTGAACCATAGGAAACAGACTGAGGGTTGCTGAGGGGAGGGGGTTGGGAGATGGGGTAACTGGGTGATGGGCATTAAGAAGGGCACGTGATGTAATAAGCGCTGGGTGTTCTATGCAACTGATGAATCACTGAGCTCTACCTCTGAAACTAATCATACACAATATGTTCATTGAATGTTTAAAAATTTTTAAAATATTCTCTCTGCTTTCATTTGGGAGATATAATGACTATCCTTGCAAAACCTTAAAGAAAGGTGACCCCCCCCCAAAAAAAAATAGAAAGAAAGAAAAGAAAGTGACCAGTTTCCCTAAAAGGGTCCGGGAGCGTATGGGCAGGAGGACAAGAAATGGCAACCCAGGGTGGAGGAGCTTCATGGGCAAAAGTGGGGAAGTAAGACTGAGAGACAGGTTGGGGACAGTGAGGAGCTGGCAGGCGGGACTGCCAGACTCTTACTGAGAATAGTGGGAAATAAGGCTGGCGGGAGAGGCCAGGACCAGGATGAGAACTTTTCTCTCTGAGTAATGAGGAGCCTGTGGAGATTTTGACAAGGCAAGTGCTGTGGATGGAACAGGACACACAACGTATTGTGGGGGGGGGCTGCTGACACTGATGTGGCACCTGGCACAGAATACCAGCACACACGCATCTCCCTTCATTCATTTCCAGGTAAGGGGGAAGGAACTCAGGCTTTGTAGCCAGCCCAATCCAAGTCCCACTCTGGCTCAGTGGCTTGTCCCCATGGAATTATGTCCAGGTCACCTCATCTCTCTGAGCCTCGGTGTCTAGAGCAAGGACTGTGAATTGTCCCCCAAAACCCAGTCACCCCATCTTACATAGCAAGGGCATCAGGATTGCCACACTAAAGACTCATTTCCCAGCTTCCCTTGTGGCTAGGTGTGGTCATGTGACTGCTTCTGGCCAATAGCATGTGAGGCAAAAGGATACACCACTTCCTGGTTGCACAAATAAGTAAGGGGTTGAGTGATAAGCCTGGGATACGGGAAAGGAGTAAATGAAAGTTCCGAGGAAGGACAAAGGTATTCGGCAAGTGTTCTGAGTACCTGCTACGTGTCGAGCTCTTTCTAGGGGCCGAGGATGCAACAGTGAGCAAAATTCTTGACGTGTCTGCTCTCCCGGTGCTGGGAGTATGAGCAGAACAGAAAACATGCAGATCAACAAAATGACTTCAGGGAGTCTGTACCAAGAGGGTACAAAGCTGGGTCGGAAGGGAAGGTGGAGTGTGTAGTCACTGCTTTAGAGTGTGTAGTCAGGGAAGGCCTCCTGGAGGAGGTGACATCAGGGCTAAAGCCCTGAGTGACAAGGGCAAGCAAGCCAAGGGTTTCTGGAAGAAAGAGGGCCCTGTGGAAGCAAGAGCTAGCCTGTGTGGCTGAGCAGAGTGATGGAGGGGATGGTGGTGAATGGGCCAGTGACCGCAGGTTCTTCTCTGTCCAGACCCAGCAGAGTTGAGCAGCGGGGAGACCCAGGAGCTGCAGCAGATCAAGTGGCACCGAAAGCAGCTTCTGGAAGACATCCAGGTGTGTGCACACTCACACTCACACACGTGCATGCACAAGTCCACACACACGCTCATGCTGACACACCCTCCAAGCCCACTCGCCCACAAGCAAACCCTCGCACACACTCACACGCCTCCCCACTCACACCTGACCTCAGCCTGGTCAGACGGCGGGGCTGGACTCCAACCCACGCATGGCCTTGGCCCTGGCCCCCAGGAGTGGGGTGGCCAGAATCCCAGAGGGACTCCCCACTGCCAGTCCCCAGCTGCCAGGACCCAGAGGGAGCCAGGAGCGTGGGGGAGGAAAGAGGGGACAATCAGCAAAGCACTTGCTGTGTGCCGTGCCCCGACCAGTGCTCTCCTATACTTCATGGGACGGCAGGCTCTACTCCCATCCATGTGGCTCCCAGCAGGCCTCATCTCCACGCTGAGCCTCAATTTCAGCCCCTCTAAAACTTAGACCATTTCATCAAGGTAACACCAGTGTGTGCCCGGCACTCGCCAATGAACCAGTTGCTCAGCCGTTCATTCGTCTGATTTTAGGCTACTTCTGAGGCAGGCCCTGGTTCTGTTCCTGGAATGTGCCAGGCTCCGTCCTGCCCCTGGGCCTTTGCACTCACAGTTCCCACAGCCTGGGACTCTCCCAAGCTCTCCTCGTGGCACCTCCTTCTCATTACATTAATTAGGGGGGTCCTCTACCCCCGGGT
This sequence comes from Lutra lutra, assembly GCF_902655055.1. NCBI lineage: Eukaryota > Metazoa > Chordata > Mammalia > Carnivora > Mustelidae > Lutra > Lutra lutra. The sequence continues at coordinate 134,066,844 of NC_062285.1, forward strand.
TCCTCCTGCAGGAACAAGATGAAAAAGGCCAGAGGGGAGTGGGAAAAGCACAGACTTGGAATCAGGACTTAGACATGTCACATCACCTCTCTGCACCTCAGTGTCCTCTTCTATAAATTCCACTAGGATTACTAGGTCCTTGAGAAGAGGGCCTGCACTTTCTGGTAGCCTGGTGTACCCATAACTCCTGGCCCATAGTAGGCACAGAGTCAAGGGCGAATGACAAAGTCAATGGACGGGTGATGGAAGCCAGAGAGGACTCGGGGCCTGGTCCTAGGGTGGGAATTCATACTTCGTGGCTGGGAGGCAGTAGGGAGCCACAAAAGGTGTTGGGGAAAGCTAGGTGCCAAGTTGTCCTTCAGGAAGCTGGCAGCTGGGTGGAGGAGGGCTTGTCGGGTAAGCTTGGCTAAAAGGCAGGAGATGCCACAGCTGCAGAGGGGAGATGGGAAGGCCGGAAATAGAACAGGGTGAAGGGTGGGAACTTGGGGACTGCCTCCCCCAAGACAGGAGCCCTTGGGGAATTGGGCATCAACAGGAAATAGGTTGGCTTGGGATTGTGAGGATAAGAAGCATCTGGGAAAGGGATCTGGTCAGGGGTAGGGACCCTCAGTGGCAGCTCAGTGGAGTCAGGGGTCATACCCAGGGGTGAAAGTGGTTGTGGGGGGAGGGGGTTCAGGAATCTTTTTCCATCCCAGCCTCCGTCCCTGACTTTGCACCCTATCACACCTCCTGCCACCCCACAGAAACTGAAAGATGAGATCGCAGATGTGTTTGCCCAGATTGACTGCTTCGAGACCGCGGAGGAGAGGTGAGGGGCCGGGCCAGGGGACACTGAGAAGCTGCCAGGGTGGCTTCCCAAGGATGTCACTCCCCAGGAATGAGCATGAGGGAGCAGGGGCCATGCCTGGGTCTGGGGTCCTTGTGAAATCAGGGCATCTGCATGGAGGAAGAGACAGTGGAGGTGAGATAGGAACAGGGAGGAACCTAGACTCCATCGTGTGGTGTGGTCTGGTCCTAACTTCTAGCTGACCTCTCTTGAGAGACACCCTTACCCTCAACCCCTCCACCCAAAGTTTCCCCAACCTACCCTGACCCAGCCCCTGATCTGTAGCTAGCCAGGAGCATCATGGGATGGGCCGGGAGAAGGAGAGTTCAGCCCCAAGGAGGAAGACCAGGAACCAAGGACTTCACAAGTACCAGAGCCTGGCCAGGGCAAGGCCAAGGCTGGCCCACCTCACCCCTCCCACAGGGTGTCATCCGCCTGTACCTCCTATGGGAAGACCACCCCTCCCCCGGCTCTGTGACCTGGGGCTGGTCCCTGCCCCTCCCTGGGCCTCAGTTTCGCCACTTGTGGCGAATAAGAATCTTGGTTCCAGGGCGCCTGGGTGGCTCAGTCTGTTAAGCGTCTGCCTTCAGCTCAGGACATGATCCCAGAATCCAGGGATCGAGCCCCAGTTTGGGGTTCCCTGCTGAGTGGGGAGTCTGCATCTCCCTCTCCCTCTGCCCATTCTGCCCCCACCCCCACTGTTCATGCTCTCTCTGAGAGAGAGAGAGAGATTGAGAGTGTTGGTCCTATATAACCCCCTAAGGCCTCAGGCAGGGACTCCGACATCTGTGTCCCAGGAAATCCCCACCCTGCCCTCGCCACCCCTTGGTCTCTGATGCCTCTAGTCACCATTCTAGACCCACGCACAAGTCACATGGACAAGCATGGGCACACACAGGCACCCTGTTCCAGCTCCAACAATAGCATCCCATTCACAGAGCACCTACCACTGAGCTATTTTGAACATTTCCCCCTCTCCACAGTGCTGGGAGGCAGGTGATGGTGTCATCCCCATTTTACAGATGAGAAAACTGAGTCCCAGAGAGATAAAGTGATTCAGCTTCTGTGGCTCAGCCAACAAAACAGAGGTGGGATTTGCACCAGGAGTCTGGCTCCAGCCTGTGCTCTCACCTCCAGCCTCCCTGCTGTCCTGCCCCCACTTTGAGCACAGCCCCTGCACCCGCTGCCAACGCTCTCCCTGGAGCAACTCTGGGCTCCCAAGGCCATGGCTCCAGAGCCAGTTAAAATGCTGATGCTGGGCCCATCGGAAGAATCTCCTTTAGCAGCTCTGAAAGGGGCCCAGACCCTGCGTTTCTCTCGCTCTCCCAGGTGACTCCAGGCAGGGTGTGAGAACCCCACTGGAGGTTCTTAGGGAATATAGGCTCTAGTGAGCAAAGCATCCTTGGGGCTTGGAAGGGCGGCCCTGGGGGCCCGGGGTGGTCCCGACTGACATCCTTTGTGTCTACAGCCGGTTGGCCCAGAAAGAGAAGGAACTATGCATCGGGCGTAAAAAGTTCAACATGGACCCGGTGAAGGTAGGCATTTGTGGGGGGCTCAGGTGGTCACAGGGCCGGGGGAGCTATACACCAGACACCTTCGCAACGTCCTCTTGTTCCCCTCAACTGACAATTACCCACCGTACAGAGGAGGAAACTGAGGCCCAGCAGAGCTCAGCACCTTGCCCAGCATCCCACGGCCCATCGAGGCTGAAGGGGTCTGTCACCCCACAGCATAGCATGAGGGGGGAGCCATGGCGGAGGATGTGGGGACCTTGCATGAGGTCCACGGACCTGGACCCTGCTGCTTCCTCCTTTGTGAGACGGGCTTTGGACAGTGGGGCCCTTAGATCTCGGGGCTCAGTTTCTAGAAGTGTCTTCCAGCCTCTCCGTCTGGGGGCACTGGCACGGAGAAACCCAGGGCTCAGGGACCAGCCACGTTCTCGCCCTTTCCCCCCTCCATTCCCCACTCCGCCGCCCAACCTCCAAGTAACCTCAGCCCCACCTCTCACCCAGCTAGGTGGCAGAGGGTTCCCTTCCTGCTTGAACAAAGGCGGGAGGAAGCCACAGGCTGACAGGCAGAGGTGGGGTCAGGGCAGCCCAGGCGTCCCTGGAAATTTCCTGCTAGCCCTGAGGAGGCTGCCTCTTCCCCATCACAGGGACACAGGCTCACAGTGTCACACACCCGTGCGCCTTCTGCAGCCACAGGAATCTGACCCCAGCCCCGTCCACAAGGAACACACACACACACACGTGTACACGCGCACACAAGCGCACTAACTCATCCTCCCACCAGAGCACAGGGAGGGGCCCCCGAGGGAATCCCATGACCCTCTGCCGGTCAGTGAGAGCCTCCCCCAAACCTGCTCCCCCATCTTCCAGCAAACTCTTCCCCAACAGGAACAGGGACATGGAGGAGCCCTCCTGGAAAACCAAAGACGGACCCTTTAAACTCCCCAAATTAGAAGGACAGATTCTGAGTGCTGGGGGGTGGAGGAAGTGGTGTGTGTGACATCGTCAGATCAGAAAAAGCAGTTTCATGTAGGAAGGGAAGGAAAGGCACCACAATGGACACTGTCTCCCTCTGAGTGGTGGGACTTGGCAATTTCCTCTTCTTTTGATTTAGCTGGTTTTTTCTAATTTTTATACAATGAACATAAATTACTTGTGAGGAAAAAAAATGAAACATTATTTTTAAATAAATGGGTTTTAAGGGGACAAAAGGAAAGTCTGAATCATGGAATCTTAAAAGTTATAAATTCACAGAATCATTGAAGATTATAATCCAAGTGTTCAGACTGAAGGGAACCTGAGGAGCCCATGGCATGAACCTGGTTCATTGCAGGAATGCTATCTCTCTTTGTATACCTCCAGGGATGGCAGATTCACCACCTGCTAAAGACAGCTTCTCTTAAGGAAGGACAGAACTTCCCAGAACAGTCTGTGCCTACGGCAGAATGCCAGGCCCCAATGCCCAACCACCTGTCTTGCAGTCTGGCCTCAGGCCACCCCCTTCCCTTCCTCCTCTCCCACTGGCGACTGTGTCGGGGCTGATCATGGGTTCTGTGTACCCCCTTTAGGGCATCCAGTATCTCACTGAGCACAAATTGCTGACCCCCAATGTCCAGGACATCGCCCAGTTCCTGTACAAGGGCGAGGGCCTCAACAAGACGGCCATTGGCACCTACCTGGGGGAGAGGTAAGGTGGGGTGTGGACTTAGGGAGATAGGGAATGTGGGTGTGCAGGTGTGCATAGGTGCGTGTGTATGTGGGCAGGTAAACGAGCAAGTGAATTATGTTAGGGAAGTCATGACTCTTGGGCTTGAAAGGGCTAACTGATCACTTCTCTCCAACTTCTGAACCCAAGCCTGGCTTCCTTCCTTCCCTCATTCACTCATTTGTTCAATAAATAGATATGTTTTAGTATTTACCGTGTGCCAGGCGGTGTCAAATTGCTGGATTTAGCCTAGTGAACAAGACAAACAAAAATCCTGTCCTTAGGGAGATACATTCTTGCACAAAAGACAGATCCCAAAATACGTAAAATATGTTAGAAAATTATAAGTTCTTTGGAATGCAAATAAAGCAGGGAAGGGAGATGAGAACCACTGAGAACCACGGGTCAAGGGCTGTGACGTCAGATACTGTGGATGGCAAGAGTCTTGTGAAGGAAGTGTCTCATGGAGAAATTGATGCTTGACACTTAAAGGGGGTGAGCAGTGAAGACCTCTGGGGGAGGAGCATTCCAGACAAAGGGAAGAGCACGTGTCAAGGTCCTGGGGCAGAAGCATGTTCAAGGAACCGCAGGCTGGTGACATTAGAAGAGACCAAGGGAGAAAAGAAGTAGGAGGTGACAAGGCGGAGCTCCGTGGGAGGGTTCAGGGCAGAGGAGTGGTGAGAAAGGACCCCTCTGGCTGTTGGGGGTGGCAGGTGGGCTATAAGTGACAAGGGGGGAGCTAGACCAGCAACACTTCTCCCAGGTTCCCCGGTGAACACATTCCTTCTCCTAAGAGAGCAGAGGATGCAGATGGCAAAAAGGGCAGAGCTTCCAATTTTGAGCTGGGAAGAGGGAAGAAATAGGAGTAGGCACGGTTCTCTCTATTTTACAGATGGGGACACTGGGGCTTGGGAAGCCCAGTGGCTTAAGTAGGGTCATCCAGGCAGGAAGTGGCAGAGGAAGGACTTGACCCAGAGCAGGCTGTTCTGAAGCCAGAGCTCCCCTCCCAGGTGAACACCCCGTGAGGGTGGGGGGGGGGGGGATGATGTGGGCTTAGACAGAGGTGAGCAGAGCAGAAGGTGGCTGGATCTGGAAGGAGGACACGGTTCCCCTCCTCTCCCTCCGCCACCTCAACCCCCTCCAGCACGTGGGTGCCCACAAGTTCCCAAGTGCGTGTGCCCTCCTTCCTGCCCTCTCCAGGGATCCCTTCAACCTGCAGGTCCTCCAGGCCTTTGTGGACTGCCACGAGTTTGCCAACCTTAACCTCGTGCAGGCCCTCAGGTGAGTTGTCTGGGGAGCAGGGCTCAGCCCCCGGGGGTGGCCCAGCCTGGGGGGTGGGGAGGGGGTCCAGGAGCCACACTAATGGCATAAACACAGCCTCACCCTTGGTCTCTGATGCCTCTGATCACCTTCGTGTGCCTCCACGACTCCTCATGCTTGCACATTACATTATTACAGCCGTATTTCAATATCATGATGACTGTTACCATTACTTCTGCCATCCCCGCTACCTTTGAGATTAGTGTTTCATTTGTTTTATTAATACAGCATAGTAGGTATTCCCTCTTTCATATATATGAAACTCTGGAGCCAGACTGCCTGGTTCATATCCCAGCTCTGCCACTCACCCCCAGGGCAAGTCTCTGTGCCTCAGTTTCTTTGTCTACAAAATGGGAATAATAATAGTACCCATTAGGGGTGACTGGGTGGCGCCACTGGTTGGGCATCCAACTCTTGGTGTCAACTCAGGTCATGATCTCGGGGTCCTGGGATGGAGCCCCACATCAGGTTCAGTGCTCAGAAGGAAACTGGCTTGAGATTTTTTCCCTCCCTTTCTCTGTCCCACCACCGACTTGCTCCCTCTGTCAAATAAACAAATAAATCTTTAGAAAAATGATAATAATAGGGGCATCTAGGTGGCTCAGTCCGTTAAGGGTCTATCTTCGGCTAAGGTCATGATCCCAGCGTCCTGGAATCAGGACCCGTGTCCGGCTCCCGGCGCAGCAGGGAGTCTGCTTCTCCCTCTGCCTCTGCCCACCCCCTCCTGCTTGTGCTCTCTCTCACTCTCATTCTTGCTCTCTCTCAAATTAATTCATTATTTAATTAGTTATTTAAAAATAAATAAATATAATAATAATGTACCAAATTCATAGGGCTGTAACAACTAAACAGAAAGTACTTAGAATTGGCTTAGTAAGTCTTGCTGCTATGGGTAATGCTGGGAATGCTGGGAAAATCAGCTCCTGAATGGGGGCATTTGATCTGGGCTTTGAAGGATGATGAGGAGTTTGCGAGGCAGAAAAGGAAGAAGCCACTAACATCCAAGCAATGTGGCCTTCCCTTCGATTCCCATGCTCTTTAAGGGGGAGGGGTAGGTGGTTGGGAGTCTCAATATTCATTCCTTCCTTCTTTTATTCATTACTGAGCAGTCCCTGGGCACTCAGGCCAAGGTGAGGCCCAGAGGGAGGTGTGAGAGGAGCTGCACAGACAACCCTTGACCTTGGGGAACTAACTTTGAAGCTCTGGAAGGACTTAGGTTCAAAGAACAGGAAAGCCCAGCCAAGAGAATGCACCTGCCCAGGGGTCTCCTGTCCGTTCCCAGGGCAGACAGAGCTCCCCACCCCGGGCTGAGGTGGAGGAGGCCACACAGGGTTCTGAGACCAGAAGAGCAGAGGGGAGCACAAATTTTGCTCCTGTACTTTGAGAGAAAAGCCACCTCCCCCTGAGCCTAAAGGACGGAGGCAGACACTCCCATTTACAGGATAAAGACTTAGGCAAGACAGGCAGAGCAGCTTCTCCAGGGTCCCCAGCCACCCCCACCCACCCACCCACAGCCCCATTCCTCCCCCAGACAGTTCCTGTGGAGCTTCCGGCTACCAGGCGAGGCCCAGAAGATCGACAGGATGATGGAGACGTTTGCCACCCGATACTGTCTCTGCAACCCAGGCGTCTTCCAGTCCACAGGTGCCCGTGTGAGAGGGGACCTAGGCTTGTGGGAACCCTCCATGACTGCAGGCGCATGGCCGCCCCACCCCCTGAGCTCCCCCCTGCCCCGAGCATCGGGGCCCTGGGAGCCCAGACTTCTTCGCTGAGTGCCAACTCTGGGCCAGGCCGTCTGCTGGGTGCTTGTCAGCCGGAGCTGCCTCAGGGCCCAGTCCTTGGGAGAGGACACAGGAAATAATGCACAGCCAGGGGTGGCTGAGGGCAGCAATGGCAGAGTCAGCCTATCCAGGAGGGCTTCCCAGAGGCAGTGAGGTCTGAAAAGGGCTTTAAAGGATGAGTAAGAGCTCTCCAGGAGGTCAAGGTGGAAAAAGGACTTTTCAGGCAGGAGTTTTCATCAGAGCAAAGGCCGGTGGCAAGAAACACGCTGGGCAGGAGGCCAGGGGCACGGGGGTCTAGAAAGATCTCAGCGAAGATCAGTACTGCAGCCTACCATCCCGCCCCTAGCAGGGCGGACAAGAAGTCTCCGTGGCAGGCTTGTCCTGGCTTCTTCTCTGTACCTGAAGTTCCCCCAACAACAACAACGCATTCCATTTCTTGAGACTTACCTGGGCAACATCAGGTGATCCTGGCGTCCGCTCTCTGAGGTCAGCAGTGTTCTCCTCTCTGCATCAAATACAGATACAGTCTGTCCTCTGTCACCTCCACTAGTCTAAATATCTCATGAGGTTGGGGGGCATGTCAGATTTATGCACCAGCGAATCCCCCATCCACAGCACTGGTGGGTACACACTACATACTTGCAGAAAGGATGGAATTTTAAAGCCCCAGACTTGAATCTAATAGTCTAATCGCTTCATTTCGTGACGGTGCATGTAACTGGCCCCCCTTGTGCCTCAGTTTTCTGCTCTGTGCAGTGGGGTTAGTAAGGGTACGTGCCTCACAGGGCTGTCATGGGGACGGGCGGCCACTAGGTGGTTCTGCTGGGTGCGGCTGTTTTCAGAGGTGAAATCCTCAGTGTTCCAGAGCATGAAGACACTTCGGTTTAAACCTCCCAATGTCACAGATGGGGAAGCGGAGGAGGTCAGGCGCATCCCTAAGGTCCACCAGGATGCTGGGGACGCAGCTGGACTGCCCTGGCTCAGGACCTGGGGCTTCAAAACGCCCCAGAGGAGCAAACACCTCCCTCCCAAATGCTTAGCCCCTGAAAGTCTGAAGAATGGAACAGCAGCTAGGGCCCCAGGAGCCCCGCTGTGCCGGCAAGCCGGCCAAGCAGCACATGACTAAGCCTTGAACAGTGTAGCCAACAATAAGTGTTCTCCGAGTTCTGAGGAGGCAGAGAACAGAGTGGGCAGGGGGCTGGAAGGGCTCGGGGAGAGGCTGGAGCTGGAGCTGGAGCTGAAAGGGGAGGGTTGAAATGGGGAGCAAAGGGAAGGGGAGGGCATGCCCAGCAGGGCCTCCACCCCCCTACCCTGCAGGAGCCCAGGTGCAGGGGTGGGAAAGTGTGGGAGAGACTCAGCCGCTGAAGTTTGTTTGGAGCAGGGAGGCCCACAAGGGTGGGGAGGAAGCCGGGCCTCGAATGCCAAGCTAGGACAGCATGGACCTTGGGGCGTTGAGACGGGTGATGCTTGGCCCCTCGAAGTGGTCAGGGCAGAGGAGGGGAGAGTGATCGGGGCCAGGACTGTGACCACTGTCCCATCTCACAGATACCTGCTATGTCCTGTCCTTCTCCATCATCATGCTCAACACCAGCCTCCACAACCCCAATGTCCGGGACAGGCCACCCTTCGAGCGCTTCGTGTCCATGAACCGTGGCATCAATGACGGTGGCGACTTGCCTGAGGAGCAGCTGCGGGTAAGAGGGGCGTGGCCCACCCCACCTGGTCCCCAGGGACCCAAGAAGGGCCCACCCTTGGATGGATAGCCCAAGAGGGGGCTCCTCTGAGATGGACCCCCCAGCTTGGGGTCTGTCTTGAGATGGGCCACCACGAAAGGGGTCAGTCCTGAGATGGGCATGTCCAAGGGGCCCCCATCTTAAGGAGGATGTCTGCTATAGACCACCTAGGAGGTCCTCCCAGACTGCTTCCTTTGGGGAACCCTGGGCACCGATCATTCATTCGCACCTTCTAGAAAGGGTGCTTCACACAACGTAGCTATATTGCTTGGAATCCCAGATTCTTAGACTCTCAGCATGTCAGAGCTGAAAATTCTCAGTCTCTGCTCAAAGCCTTCCCTCCTCCAGAGAGGGGGAAACTGAGGTCTTCCATAAGGCAGCTTGCAAGCCAAGCAGAATGCGGGCCTCCTGTCTCTTCCTCAAACAGAACCCACCCCAGCCACACTGCACCAGGCCCTGTGCCCAGCACGGGGCACCCAGGGATGAATCAGCCACAGACCAAGCCTAGGCCAAGTTCAGGGTCTGGTGGGAAGATGATGCATATATGAATTATAGCCTTGTGAATTATTATTCATGCTTTACTAACTACAGGAACATAGAGACACAGAGGACACTACTGTCCCTCTCCTGGGGGCAGAGAAAGGGGGTCATCCTGGAAGACTTCACAGAGGAGGTGACTTTTGACCTGGGCCTTGAAGGTTGAATGGGAGTTTTCACAGAGGGAAACAGAGAAAGAACAGTCCAGAAAGGGGAAACTGCCAGAACCCAGGCCTCACCTGGCTAGGAACGGGAGAAGGGTCCAGAGGGGCTGGCTGGGGTTGTGGGTATGAATGCACAGGGACAGGTGGCAAGGTGGGGCCGGAGCCCCTCGGAAGGAGGCTTCGAATGACAGCCTCAGGGGTTTGCCAGGGAACTATGGGCAACATGGTGCTGGGAACAACGATGCCGTAAACACAGAAGTGAGCTTCAGAGCCTGCTGCAGCAAAAATGAACTGACAGCTAATTTCCAGGACCAAGGATGCCCCAGGGCTTAATAAAGTTCCTGTCGCCTCCCGGTGCCAGCCTGGCAGGAGGGGAGGAGAAGGTGCGAATCCCCCCTCCCAGCTTAGCACCCTGCCAAGTCTGGGGCGAAGCCTGGGTCTGGAAGGACTTGGGTGCCCCTCCCTGTTTGAGAACTACCATGCCCTTAGCCCACCACCCTCCTCGGTCCTCAAAGGGGAAAGTTTATCAGGAGGGCAAGGGTGGGGGGGACCCCAACCAGGATGAGGCCTTGAGAGCTGGTTTGAGCTCAAGTCAAATCCGGTCTCCGCGCCCCCTTTGCTGGTCTGTGACCTTGGGGAATGACTCACCACCGCCCCCTCCAAGCCACTATTCTTTCAACCAGGATAATGACGCCTGCGTCACCCAGCTACTGGGAGTAGCAATTTGTAAAGATGTAAAGGCCAGAGCCCCTGCCAGGTACAGAGCATAGGTTCTAAACCGTGGCTTAGGTCACGATGAAGAAGAATTAATAATAACTTTAAAACCCCAGCACTTAGTAAAATGCCCGAAATCTCAAAGGCATTTGGGAATCGGTAAGTCATCTCGTTGTGGTACCAGTGGCAGGAGGCTGGGCACACCTGGTCTGGCAGATAATGAGTTAATGACATGCCAGCATTATGGCCTCAGCCCCCCAACCGCCCTCCTAGAGCCTTCTTGAGCACCTCCTTCAGCATTTTTCCCAGTTCAAGCCTTTTGTTAATAACAATGTGCTACATTTGTACAGAGCTTGTAACTTTCTCCGCCTAGGGCTTAAGGGTCTAGTACCTCAATTTAGCTTCACACTCTGCCTGGGAGGTCTGGAAGGGTTTATTATCCTCCTCGGCAGCCAAGAGACGCAAGCACAGAGGGGAGGGGGGAGGAAGAGAGCGTTGGAGTCACAGCCTCATCCAGGTCCCTGCTCCCGCTCCCCCACTCTCTGGTTGTGTGACATTTGGTAAGTGGCTTGACCTCTCTGAGCTCCCAGCTCGTGGGATTTGTGTAGAAATGTAAGGTATTTAGCCCAAGTGCCTGAGTCGTTCCAGTTGCTAATGAATCCAGAGGCTTCCCTGGATTAAAAAAGGGAAACCACACAAGGGAATCCACACAGAGAGCCACGCAAAGGGAACCACAAAAGCCTGGTCCTCCCTGTTCAAGGGTTTTTACTGCAAAATTCCGGGGTGGGGGGGGACCCGGGTGCTGTGTGGTTCGGGGGCATTTGCCTGCCTTCTCTCTGGGCCTCATCTTCCCTACGTGTAAAAGCAAGAACTCACCTTTAATCACCGTCAAATAGTCAAAGTCTGCCACTTTTTGGAAGGAGTACCCCATCATGGTCCAGGAGCTTGGGCCCTGCTGAAGACACAGAATGCTTTTAAGCTGGGCAAGGCTTCAGAGGGGTGCACTATGGGAGGCGGGGGACAGGCGACAGGAGCACGTCTTGCCCTGGCTATCCTGATAGGGTTGAAGCAGAATGCCTGAGAGACTCAGGGTGTGGACTCAGAGGATAGGAGATCACATGCCAGCTCTGCCTTTTATGGCTATGTGACTATGTAAGCCTCAGTTTTTTCGTCCGCAAAGTGGGCAGATGGTGGTGCCCTCAGATGGCTCTCCTGAGAAGCAGGGCTAATACACTTCAAGCTCCTGGCCCTCGGCAGGTACCCAAGAAATGCCAAGAAGGGGGCCACTCCCCTGAGAGAGCTATCCAGAGAGGGAGCTTAAGTGGGAGACGGGGAGAAGGAGAGAGGCCAAGAAGGAGGGTTCTCCAACCTCTGGTGTTATAGGTGGAGAAACTGAGGCTCAGGCTGGGGAACAATCTCCCAGTTCAGGGCATCTTCTGCTGTGGGCAGCCCTGGACCTCCTGGGTCCTTGTCCAAACATCTCCATCTCCTTTAGAACTGACCATATACCAGGCCTAGTTCTGGTCCCTCTATGTTCTCATTAACTTCTCCTGACACCCTTAAGCAGTGAGCACCCTTCCCAGTTTACAGCAAAGAAAACCGACCTCCAAGAGTGGTAGCTGGCCGGGGGTCTCATAGTTTGTGAGGACATCAGATTCGAACCCATGTCTGTCTGACTCCAGGGCCCTTCCTTCTGCAGAAACCAGAAGGCAGGATTTGGGGATGAAGGACTTGGCTGTGCTACCCAGCTACCAGTTGCTTCCTGGCTAAAGGAATCTCAGTTCATGTAATGCAAAAGATCGGGGATCTATTTGGCTTCCGATCTGTCAGCTTCAGGCTCGGCTGGATCCAGGTGCTCAGTGAGGTCAGGACTCAGTCTGGTCTCTCCATCTCTCGGCAGCCTTCTCCTCTATGTTAGCTTCCCTCCTAAACAGCCTCTCTTCAAGTTGCGGCAGAGTTGGCAGAGATGGCCCAGGCAGCTTCAGTGTTCGTTCTGGCTTAGTAGTTAAAATTAAAGTCCCAGAATTAAGGGTTATTGACTGGCTTGGGTCACATGTCCTCCCTAAAAACCAGTCACCGTGGCCAGATCGGAGTCAGTCCCTCCTTCCTGGAGCCTGGGGTGGGAGAAGGGTATCAACCCCCGCTCAGCAACCTGGACAGAGTGTGTCTGGGCAGGGGAGGCCCCAGAGGAAAGCCGGGGGCAGAGAGAGAAGAGACAAGACCAGCAGAGCCTCTGGAAGGTGGCAGTTGTCTTTCTAATCAGGTCTATCCAGCCAGGTCTGGTGGCCGCCCTGCCGCGCAGGGGTGTTTACTTATGGGGGAGGGCTGGTGTTTACAAGGTGCTGCAAGAGTAGATAAACCGAGCCGCTTCCTCTGCGGGGGCAGAATGTGCAAGCTGACAGGCCACCCGCAGAGGCTGCCAGGGGCCCCTTGTGGGTATCACACAAGGAGGATGAGGCCCCTCTGTCTGGCCCCCTGCTTGGTCCTGGGCCTCCCAAATGTTTGTCTGTGCTGACAGCTTTGCTGAAAAAAGGCCTTTTCTGCCACTGGCCTTTGTTCGATCAGCCAGCACCGCTCAAATTCCCAGGGCTGGGCCTGGGCAGGAGGGGCGACAGGGCTGCCCAGCTGCTCCAGGGGTACGGAGGTTGGTTCCAAAAAAGGGCAGATGGTCCCTGCTTCTCCCTACACCCACCAGCACAGCCAGGCTGAGCCAAGGACTCTGGGGACAGTCCAAAGCCACCTCCATCAAGCCTAGGAAAAGCTGTTTCTGGCAGGATTATAACCCCAGAACTATCAGGTCAGCAAAGACCTTTTAAAAACCAGAAAACACCATTTCTAAAACTTTGGGGGAATCAGACAGTACTTATGAAATTTTTCATTTAAAATCTCAAGGAAACCATCAGAACAGCCGCATACACAAAGGCAACAGAAGGAAATGATTTAATTATCTTCGAGATGGAGCTCCAGCTCTGTGTCTGGTTTTAATAAGCAGAAACAGTCAAGAATGTTTTTCCAAACACTTGGAAATAAGGGCAGGTTGATCATAGAACACAAGTTCAAAACACACTGAGAAGATCCACTGCAGACATCCACAACTCCCCCACGGGGAGGTCTCAGCCCTGGCTTGCATACCTCCAGTGACGAGGAACTCATTACCGTACCAGGTTGCTCCATCCATATTCCAGCAGCTCTAGCTGCTGGAAGGTGTACCTTGGTTAGAGGGACACAGAGGAGCAACCAAAGGGTTGGAGTTTGACTGCCCCCTGGAGAACTGAAATCTGTTTTCGGGGAACTCCCACCAGGTCCCTGCCCTTAAGAACCAAGTTGGGCATCCCACCTTAAGTGTGTCCTTGGGCCGAGCCTCCCGACAGGGGCAGTCAAACTCCAACCCTTTGGTTGCTCCTCTGTGTCCCTCTAACCAAGGTATACCTGGAAGTCTCCGCTATAGCAGCTAAGCAAAAAGGGGGCCCTCTCCCCTCGTGGATGTTACCTAAGGAGGCCCTGCCCCTGGCTGCTGTCCCCTCAGTCGTATGCGAGTGTGTCTGAGCACTTATATGTGTGCGCGCACAGGTGAACATGTGGGGGTCTACAGGTCCCAGCTGAGTGTCCTTGTCTGCAATGGGGGCCAGGGTGGGGATGCTGGGGGAGTGGGGGGAGGGGACCATTAACCTCCTGGTTGGTAAAGAATGGCCAAGTGGCTTGAGGCCAGGCCCTGGGGAAGTCCTGAGGGTTGTGACACCCAGGTGAGCCGTGGCGGAGCACCCCACCCAGCGGGGGAGACCCAGCCCAGCAAGCAGACAGGCACGGGCAAGGCGGCTGGGCCCGATCTCTCTGAGGAGCAGCCTCCACGCGTGCTGCTCTGGCCCCAGAGCCCCGGGCGGGGGGACCTGGCGGGCAGTGGCATTTGGGGGCCCCAGCCACCTGGGGGAAGTGGGGAGCATTTCCAGGCCACAGGGACCCGGCACGGTCCAGGCTCTGGACTGGGGTGGACATCACAGCCTGCTCTTTGCCTCCCTTCTCTGGGGACAGAACCTCTTCGACAGCATCAAGAGCGAACCCTTCTCCATCCCTGAGGACGACGGCAACGACCTCACTCATACCTTCTTCAACCCCGACCGCGAGGGCTGGCTGCTCAAACTGGGTGAGGCGCACACTCGGGCACGCTAGGGCACACTCGGGCACGTGGCAGGCACACTCAGGCACACACCAGACACATGCACACATTGACATGAAGCCTCAGGGGTGTAGTCAGGGAACCCAGCCCTCCAGCCATCCACCTGCCCCATCCCTCCATCTGTCGGTCCTGGGACAGTGGGGGCGGGGGAGGACGAGCAGGAAGAGGAGGCGAGAGGCCAACAGACCCCTAGACACTTCAACTACACGCCTGTCTCTCTTCCTGGAGGGCTTCTGAGGAAGCCACGCCCAGAGAGGTTAGGGGACCTGTCTGAGGCCACACAGCCAACAAGTGGGTGCGCAGAGGGTTGGGTGTCCCTGAAGGATGGGGGAGGAAGTGGGACAGGATGTGGCTCAGGGGAGCTTCCCTTAGCATGATGAGGAGGCTGGGAGGACCTCCAGCCCGCAGAGAGGAGCCACAGGTGAGGGTTGGGGGGACGGCTGCTGCAGCCCAGACAGGCTGCCAAACCTGGCAGGGCCCAGCCCCTGGCCCCAGGCACACTCCCGGATGCGTCCCCAGCAGAGACAGCCCAGCCAGGGACAGTGGCGTTTGGAGGCAGGTAAGGACAGACACTTCATGTTGGAGCAGAGACCTGGGCTAGGGGGTGCCTGCCCAAGCCCTTCATGTCCCCATACCCAAATTCCAGCCCTTCTGCAGACCACAGGGAATCTTTCCTTGCCCAACGGACCCCTCCCAGCCCTAGGGAGACTCTGAGTCACAGATCCCAGCTCCTCCACGCATGAGCCAGTGGTCAGGTTCCTCAGTCTCGGTTTCCACCACTGTGAAATGGGGGTCACAGTCACCAAGAGGGTTCAATGTGTGGCAAAATGGCCAAGCACTTGGGCTCTGGAGCTAGGACACCGGGCTTGAATCTGAGCTCTGCTGCAGGACTTTGAGCCCACGACTGAGCCTCCCTGTGCCTTGGCCTCTTCATCTGTAAAATGGCTTAATTACAGGTCCTCCCGATAGGTGGTTCTAGGGATTAATAAGCAAATATTTTCTAAAAACATCTAAGACATTGTCTGGCAAGCAAAAGATGAAATGCTTAGCCCGGTGCCAGTCAGGGAGTAGGCCAAGGGATGAACTGAGGGGGAAGGGTGACCTCTGGTCCTGAGACCTGATCATGGAGGAGCCTTGAATGCCAAGTCAAGTGGCCAGGGCTAGCCTGGAGTGATGAGTGCCACTAGGGTATTTGAGAAACAAAGCGATGGGTCTGGGGGAACGTGTGGTGAGCTGGGGTTTGGGAGGTTTGAGGGGAGGGGACAGAGGAAAGCTCTCCAGGCCCCACTCCCATGGAAGGACATATCTGTGGAAGAGAACAGGGAGAGGAAGTCCAGCTGACTGCGCCATTGCCTTCTTGCAGGAGGCCGCGTGAAGACATGGAAACGGCGATGGTTCATCCTGACAGACAACTGTCTCTACTACTTCGAGTTCACCACGGTGAGTGGGGGTCTCCTGAGCCTGCCCCTGCCCCTCCCCCTCCTCCCAAACTCCCACTAAGCGGTCCTCTCACAGAGCTTGGGGCCCCTTTAAGATCATTCACCCCTCTCTGCACGCATTTCACAGAGGGCGAAACTGAGCCAAGGCCAGACCAAGCTTACAGTCCAGCCTCCTAACTCCCAGCCCAGGCTCTCCATGCATTGCTCCCCCGACCCCCACCCCAGGGCTGGACAGAATCTGGGAAGATGAGTGCGTTCCTCTATGAGTTTGCAGAGCCTCACAAGTTCACTCCCTGCCCTGGGTGTCAAGGCTGCATTTGCTGATCCTGGCCTTCCCCCGCCCCTCCTGTAGGACAAGGAGCCCCGGGGAATCATACCTCTTGAGAACCTCTCCGTGCAGAAGGTGGACGACCCCAAGAAGCCAGTAGGTGGCGCAGCGGGGTCCTGAGAGCCCCAGCTGCTGGGGAAATTTCTGAACCCCAGGTGGGAGGAGAGGGCGGCTGGCCTGGGCCCTCCAGGAAGCCCTCAGTGGGGTTTGGGGTTGCCTCAGGTTCCCTCCTGAGGCCGTGGATCCTGGGGGCAGGTCAATGGCATCAAAAGGCATGGTTTCATTGTCTCTCGGAGCCCGCTTCTGACACTAACTGATGACCTCGAGTAAGTCTCTGCTCCTTCCTGAGCCTCAGTTTCCCGGGCACTGAGCTGGGGGTTTTAGGGGAAATGGTGGACTTAGGTCGAGCCTGGCACATAGTAAGTTCTCAACGTGAGAATGAGCAGCTCTGGCCCCCTGGCCTGGCACGGGAAGCCAGCCCCGGGTGGCGTGTATCCCGCTGTCTGTCCAAGCCCCAAGTGGCTGGTCCTCGCTGAACGCCCCAGAAAGCCTGGCCCAAATGCCCTCTCCTCCCAACCCTCCCTGGCCCTCACCCAGCCACCTCCCCGCAGTTCTGCCTGGAGCTCTACAACCCCAGCTGCCGGGGCCAGAAGATCAAGGCTTGTAAGACAGACGGCGAGGGCAAGGTGGTAGAGGGCAAGCATGAGTCGTATCGAATCTCGGCCTCCAGCGCAGAGGAGCGTGACCAATGGATCGAGGCCATCCGGTAAAGGGCTTTCTGGGCCTCCTGTCCCTTCCGGAGGCCCCTGCTTCTCTCTGGGCTTTGTCTCCTTGTCTGTAAAAGGGCCTAATCCGGAATCTCCCTCCTGTCTCTGGCATACAAGATCTTCCGCCCAGATTCCGCAGCCAGGCCCTGGGGACACAGGGGAGGGAGGTCATGGAATAGGGGGACAATCCCACAAGATGTTGCACGAAAATCTCTTTGCCGGGTGCCTGGCACGTGGTCAGTGCTCTTGAATGGTTCTCTCGTTAGCACCAGGATCCAGAGGGAGCCTGGAAAGACCTGGTGGAGACGGAGGGAAGGGCTCTGTAGGGGAAAGGACCAGTGCTGGTGAAGACAGAGGGCAGGTCAATGAGTGCCCTCCTGGACAGCAGCCCGGAGTCCTGGGGGTGCTGGTGCCAGGCAGTATGGGGGATGGGGCACGTGGCTCTGCGGGGACCGGGCAGTGGGAGACCAGGCTGCATGGAATAGCAAGACCTTGGTTGCCATGGCAACTGGTGTGGGTTTCTCCTGGGGGCACCGGAAACAGAGAAGGGGTGTGGCCAGGTGAAGAAGGCATGGTGTAGGGGCTGATTTCGAGGTTCCAAGATGGACAGTGGAAGGACAGGTGGAAGGGAGGCAGGTGAGAGGCAGGAGCTAATGAGGAGACATGGGAGACGGTGGGTCCCATCGGCCAGAGGAAGACACCAGAGTGGTCGCTGGGCTGGGGGCTGTGTCCCAGAAACTTGTGGGGTCTATGCCCTCGAGCCATGCGGTAGTCCTGTGAAACAGCCCAGCAGGACCCACTTAGACCTCCATTTCACAGATGAGGCCCTGAACACCTCCCCCATTCTCCTCAGGGGAGGGACCTGCTCTGCCACACAGCCAGTGCGGGGGCGGGGGGGGTAACAGGTCTGCTGGCCCCACTTGGGCTCCTTCCACCTCCTCTGGGAGTCTGAAAAGGGGTCCAAAGAACTTGGGGGGCAGAATTCCCGAGGCTGTCCACTCTCAGCCTGATCCTCTCCTGCCTTGCCCGTGGGACTCCGGGCAGGGCTGACTTACTAGGGCCTGGTCCTTGGTGGGGCCATGGGGCCCTTCTCCCGCAGCAGGGCAGGCCATCCTGTCCTTGGGAGACCCACCCCCTGCTACAAGCCTGGGGAGCTGAGAGCACGCTGGCAGCCAGCTCAGCCCTGCCATCCTCTCACCTGCTCTCATTTCAGAGCCAGCATCACCCGAGTCCCCTTCTATGACCTGGTCTCTGCTCGGAAGAAGAAGATTGCCAGCAAGCACTGAGCGACCCAGGAGGTGGTGCAGCGGGGCAGGCGTCGCGGTAACCCCGTGACCTGTGGTTCCTGGAGACATACGTCCCTCCACAGGGCACCCTTTCCTGGCCCACAGACTTCACCCCCGCCCCCATGACTTTGACCTACCAGAAGCGGGGTAGGGGGCAAGGCTCTGGAGGATGGGTGGGAAACCCCGAAAGGCCCCCACCCCCTGCCCCACGTCACTGCAGCAAGGAGTGAGGACAGCAGCTAACAAGGCACCTGCCCCAGAACCCAGCACCCTGTCCTCCCTTTGGGCCTCAATTTCCTCTTCTGTGAAACATCTCCTGTACTCTGAAATGCTGTCGGCCCTCGGGGGAAGAGGAGCCGTGGGGATCCTGAGGGCTTCCTGCCCTTGGCCATGGCAATGCCTCCTTCTGCTCAAGGGGGTTCTCAGCCAGCCCCTCCCCTGTCTTCAACTGGGGCTTGGCCGTCTCTGCCTGAGGGACACACACAGAGCTCAGACCCACAGACAGACAGGACCGCCGGGAGTTGCCAGGAGCACTGGACCAGGAGCATTGGACCTAGCACCAGCAGTCTCCGTCCCAGCTCCGTCTCCAGCTTGCCGTGTGTCCTCTGCCAAGTCATAGTCCTCTGGTTCTCGAGACACTGGGGGTTTGGATAGAAACTTCTCAGCCCCTTCTGTGTCTGTACCCCCCCCCCACCCCAGTGATGGTAACAGCCGTGGGGCAGGTCCCGGCAGTGCCCCAGCTGCCACCTCCCTCCTCAGGGACCACTTCCTTCAGGTAGAAGGACAAGATTGTAGTGGATCCGCCCAAGGATCTGGCTGGACATGGCTGTTCTTGTTGCTTGAGTTGGAGGGACTCTGACTGAAGGCTGCTGGGAAGCCAAGAGCAGAGGGGGCTCCAATCGCAAAGATGTCCATTTTGGAGGAGGGACAAGTGGGACTCCTCAAGAAAATGGCAGAGAGCACTCCAGACAGATGTCTTCAAACAGGGCTGGTGGTACAGCCAGGAAGCTAAGAAGAGAGAGCTTTGTGAACTGTGGTTACCAGGAGGGCTGCCTGGAGGCAGTGCCCACGCCGCTGAGGGACATAGAAGCTTGGGGCAGAGTCCCAGCCCTGAGCAGGGATCCTGTGAGGGGCTGCCCCAGCGGGGTCCTGGCATCTGAGACCCACGGTAGCGCCACCAAGAGTGGAGCTGACTTCCCCGCACGTAGGCAGGCAGCTCAGCCTCCAGGGAGGCCCAGTCTGAAGGAGGATTCCGTGAACAGGCTCCTTCTCAGAAGCTCTTCTCACCCCCTTGCACTGGCCCCAGGGGAGTCTCTGGAGGGAAGTTCCCTGGCAGGAAAGCAGGAGATGCCATTGCCTCTGCCCCACCGCCAGCCTGAGTGGGAGAGCCAGAGCAAGGCACATTCCCCAGGGGAGGGAAGACAGTCTCTCCTCCCCTCCGCCCCCACTGGCACGCGCACACCTTTCGTGGAGTCAGGAGAGAGGAGTAGTGAGTAGTGAGATCCCCATCTCTGGAGGTGTGCGAGTGCCTGGTAATGACACGGTGCTGAAGAGGGTCTGAGTTGGGCATCTGCAGGGGGCCTTGGCGGACATCTGAGGATTTCCACAGACCCCATGGCACCCTGGGATCTGGATGGCAATGCTGCCACCTCCTTTCACCCCTGAAGGGGCAGTAGGAGGTCAGGGAAGGAGGACTGGGCTGTGAGGAGCATGGGCTCCAAGGTCCTCTCCTGCAACTGGCACGCGCTGGCTGTGTGGCCTCTGCCACCCCTTTCCCTCTCTGGTCTTCACCTGCCTCTGTCATCATTGAGAGGGCAGAAGCCGTGATTTCCCAGGCTTGCGTGGCTGTCCCGGGACTCATTCCGAAGACAGAATAAAGCTCATGATCCACCTGGGGAGGGGGTCCGTCCTCTCTGTGACCGCACCTGCCGTCCTTGATGCCCTTCGTTCCTTTCCCAGCTGAAGGCAGGAGGGCCGGACAGGGAAAAGTCGGCCCTCAGGGGGCCCTAGACCTTCATCCTCAGGGCAGCACGGCTGCCACCCAGACAGGTGTCCCCAAAGGCTGGATTTGTGACAGAGGTCCCCTCAGAGCAGAGCAGGGGTGCAATGGCCCCGCCAAGGCCGGGCAAAGGCAAAAGAACTTCCCAACAGGCGGCGCCGGCCAAAGGGCTGAGCGATGGCATCGGGAAGCAGATGTCCAGCCTGCCTCAGCACAGGGGGACACCAGCAGTCACTGCAGAGGGAGTTCCTGAGCTGGAATTCAGTAACCTTCACTTATCGGTACTTTCCACAATGTTTAAGTAGCGACAGTGTTCCAGGCATGGGGGGGACAAGCCTACGTGGGGTTTACAATCGGGTGATCCTGAACTCCGGGGTTCTAGGCAGCCCCTCTGGACGTGTTGGGCACTGAAGTGGCTCCCACGCCCTTCCCACCCACCCCCTGCCTGAGATTCCACCATGGAGTTGCTCCTTGAAGAGGGAAGGTGCTGAACTGATCAATTTCTCCCTACGTTCTTTGCCCCGCCCCCAGCACCTACCGTGTACCAGGGTCCATGCCTGCAACCAGGCATCCAAAGATGATGGAGATAAAGCCATGGCTCTCAGAAGAAGCTGGGTGCTTCTGGGGGGACCCAGTGTGGAGGGGCAGGGACAACCTAGATCAACCCGTGCTGCTATGGCCGGGGACACAGGGGCCAGTGGGGGGCTGGGCTGGGCAGAGAGGCCTCTCAGAGGAGCTGTGCGTGAGTGTTCGTTGCCAGCTGGGTCGGGGGAAAAACACACATCTGACCTTGCAGTAAGCTCACCCCGTGTCTGCTGCACCCACACGCACACACATACCGACTGTGAACTCCTCCCAGGCCAGACTGTCCCTGCTCGGTGCCGGGCACACAGCAGGTGCACAATAATTCCTGCTTAGAATGAAACCGTCTCCAAAGGCCCCCTGGGCCTCAGCCTTGACAGGTGCAGGTGTGGAGAGACACAGGGAACTGGGAGAAAGCTGGCGCTGCTGTGGGTGGGGTTTTGGCCGGAGAGGTGGACAGGCAGGGGAGGGCCACATCACAATCGGGAACGACCAGTGGGCTGGGACTTGCTGACCCAGGCCCCTCGAGCTTCCCCCAGGTGGTCTCTGCTCACCTCCCTGCCGGCCCGCCACTTCTCGATGTGGGCAGCAGAGGGCTCCCGCCACACAGGAATGAGAGGTTTTGCTGTGCAGCCTCGGGGCAGTGGGAGACCAGAGCTGCCCTTTTGCCAGAGGGGAAGCTGCCCTGAGTAGAACTTGGGTCTGGGCATCCCAGAAGGGGAAGCAAGTGGATCTGCAGGCTGGAGCAGCCCTCAGAGGCACCGATGAGCACGGGCCTGCACTCTCCCCTGCTGCGGGACCCAGGCGCTCCTGCTGAGCCCAGGAGTCAGACACCTTGGCTCTCTCCCTCTCTGGCTCTGGGACCCTACACCACTGGCCTTGCCCATCTAGATGCCATCTTTCTCCTTGAAGGGTTGAGCCACGTGAGTTCCATGACACAGACCTTTAATAAGGACGTCCCTGCACAAGGGGGTCTCAGACATGGGCACAACGCAGCCCCGGCCTGTGTAAATTGGGAGAGTTTGGGAGGAGTGCAGGGGGGCGGGGAGTGGATGAGAAGGTGCCAGGAAAGCCACTCACTGTGAAGAGCCACAGGGGGGCAGTAGTGAGAACTACCCAGAGGGCCCAGGTTCAAGGCTTAACTCTACCCAGTGCCTTAAGCAAGTTCCTAAGCGATCCGAGTCTCAGTTTCCCATCTATAAAATGGGAATAATTCAATATGTTCAAAACACTTAGAAGAGTGTTGGGTACCTACTCGGAGTTAAGTGCTATCATTATTACAAAGCAAACCATGCGCGTGCTTTCTTTTTTTTTTTAAGTTTTTATTTTAATTCCCATTAATTAATATGCAGTGTTATATTAGTTTCAGGTGTACAATACAGTGGTTCAACATTTCCATACAACACTTATCATGCACGTGCTTTCATGGTACAAAAGAGGCTGGGGCCACTGGAATAGGAAAGATTCATGGAGGCAAGAGAGTTGAAGATCTGGGAAGCCTTCTTGGAAGAGGCGCCCAAGAAAGATAAGCTAAGTGGAGGCCAGAAGGAACTAGGACATGGAGGTGTGACAAGGCCAGGTACATCTGGGATTCCCTTGGGCCCCAAACACAAGCCCCAGCGGGCCAAGAAGATACAAGTCTGAGGGAGGCTGGGCCCTAGCAGGGGCCGAGGAGCAGACACAAGACTCCCTCGAGTCTCTGAGACCATAGTGCCCCTCGTCATGAAGCTCTGACTGGGGATCCGGAGATGTGGCTGCAGAACAGAGGCCATCCCTGAGCAAGGGGGGACAGGCTTGGCACAGGACGCCCTGGGATGGAGTGGGAAAGAGCAAGGGGGCTCTGGGAAGCAAGCAGGGGTGGGGAGGTCTGCCCTGTGCCTGGGGAGTGGGAGCCCTTCTGGCCTGGTAGCCCGGAATTGGCCCTGGGGGCCTAGGCCCGGATGCCAGCAGGCAGGAGATGGGGGGCAGGTAGCCAGGAGTGCAGCGGCAGGTGTGAGAGACCTGGAGAAATTGATTTATTAGGGACAACTAGAGAAGCTAAATATGTTTGCTAGCTCAGCGATGACTCAGGCATTCCCCAGGGGTCCGCAGAGTGTGAGCATCAAAGAATCACAGAGAGGCCTCCTCCCACCCTGGCTGCCAGCTTCGAGCCCCTGCTTCCCCTCCATGAAAGCCCCACCCCCCACCCCAATGCCCCAAGGGCCTGGCCTCCGAGGGGCAACAGACACCCCACCATTCCACCCAGCCTGCATCCCCCCCTCACCCTGTCAGACCTCCCCAGGATGGCTGAAGAAGTAAGACACATCTAGGTCAAAGTCCCCGCCTTGCCCCAAATTTCTGCGTGATCTTGGACAAGAGGCTGACCCTCTCTGGGACACACAGTCACCAGAGAAGACCAATCCCCAGCAACAGCCCTTCCCCCCCACCCCGTCTGGCACTGTCAGTACCGCCCCATCCAGCTTCTTCTAGGCAGCTGTTCTCACGGCCTCCTCTTCCTAAAATCCAACTTCTCTCCAGGAGAAGAGCCAGATTCCACAGAGGCTCCTTGGGGGAGAACATGCTCTTCCGGTACCTGGTTCCAGGCCAGCCCTGGGCTCTGGGAGAAACATGGATGCGTCAGAGGCTGAGGCCAGAGGCCAGGAAGAGAGAGGAGGGACAAATGACCTCCCTGAGGGGCAAAGCCCTGGGAGCTGCAGGGAGGAACAGGGGAGAAGGGCCCGTAGGGGTAGGGAGGAACACCTGCTAGACAGGTGGGGAGGGGGCAGTCCTGATGAGTTTCCCCAAGTCCGGCCCCAGTGCTAGTGTGCGGGCTGATCACAAGGACAGTGAGCCCAGTCCAACATGTCCCCTCCACAGATGTTAGCTGCCACTCTTAGATTCTTGGTGGAGGCTTCCTTATAAGGCTGAGAGCAAGGGTACCCTTACAGGTGCCAGGAGCTGCCCATGCCCTCCTTGCAAGACCAGCTAAAGCCCTCCTCCTACAGGAAGTCCTCCCTGACCACCCCAGCCCCTTTAAGACTCCAGAGATGTCAGAAAACAGGTGTGCTAGCCCCAAGCCTCCGAAGGAGACCCAGCACCTGCTTTTGTCCTGATCTTAAGTGCTCACAGTTTTGGCTTTTGGCGTGCGGGTCTTGTGGTTTGGGGCTGCAAATCTCAAGGTGGGCAGTGGGGCCCGGGGCGGGGGTTCTGCTGCTGGACTCCAAGGTCCCCAAGCCCTCTCCTCCTTCCCATCTTCAGCTTCTGCCCAGGGACTTCCAGCCTCATCGAGGGGATGCCTGGGCCTGTAAAACCATCTTTCTCCTTCCTCGTGAGGAAACTGAGGCTCACGGAGCTTAAGAGACATGGCCAAGGGGTACCCCACCGTGGACGCTGCACGAGGAAGACAGAGGCAGAAGGTACCAACACATACTGAACAGGCCTCCTCTCACTTGCTTCTCTCGGTAACCCGCAAGGTAGGCAAGGTCATTCCCATCCAACGGATGAGAATGTGGAGGCTCAGCGAGGTTGTGACTTGCCCAGAGTCACATGGTCCAAAAGTAGCATCTGCTCCACTTGTTCCCACTGGGCTATTGAGGCTAGGAGGACCAGTGATCTAGCAGGGAATTTGCGGCTGCCCAAGAGGATTAACTCCTTGACCTTAACAGTCCCTTTGATCCTCTGAAGCGAAAGCTTAATTCCCTTCTCTTCCTCCTCCGGATTTTCATTTAATGAATAAGAGCCCAGAGAGGACCCCGCTTTGACCCCAAGGAAGTATTTTTTAATAAAATGTCCCCTATTTAAAAAATACTAAAACAAACTCATTATAGAAAAGTTGGATAATGCGATGATCAGGAAGAAAATAACTTAGCTCGGGGCGCCTGGGTGGCTCAGTGGGTTGAGCCTCTGCCTTCGGCTCGGGTCGTGAACCCGGGGTCCTGGGATCGAGCCCCACGTCGGGTTCTCTGCTCGGCGGGGAACCTGCTTCCCCCTCTCTCTCTGCCTGCTTCTCTGCCTGCTTGTGATCTCTCTCTCCCTCTGTCAAATAAATAAATAAAATCTTTAAAAAAAAAAAAAAGAAAATAACTTAGCTCAAAAATTCCTCCCCGTGATCAGTCTAAACACTTCCGATTATTGCTAGCACACCTGCCAGGTTTGTGTGTTACATCTGTGCAATGCCGCGGCAATTATAAGTCTGTAACATGTGTCCTCCTAACACCGCGGGCTTCACATTCCCCCACGTGTAGCAGTCAGGGCAGGCTAGGTTATGCCATGTAACAGAAAACCCCAAAATGTCAGTGGGTTCGCACACAAGAGTTTATGCCTTGTTTGCACGGTCTGCCCGGTGTGGGGAGGGGGGTGGCCGGGGACCTCTGCTTCTCAGTCACACAGGAACCAGGCTAAAGTAGTCCCATCCCCATCCAAGCTTCCAGGAGCATCACCTGGTTATGACACATCAATTTGGCTCACATTTCACGGGCCAAAGCAAGTCATATAACCACCTAACTTCAAAGGGGATGAGAAGGACCATCCTCCTACCTGCCCTTTGAGAAGAGAGAACAGAAATTCTTTGACTGCAGAACAAGTCCCAACTACAACTAGGATGGCCAACCGTCCTAAGTCCTTGGGGCCAATGGGTTTGCCAGAATACGGGACTGTCAGCTAAAACTGAGAACGTCCTGGGCAAATCAGAACACGCCGTTTACCTTCACTGTTCCATGCCTCCCAGGCTTCACAAACTCGCTTCTCAATAACCATAGACCATCTAGTACTGGAGCCCAAGTTTTTCTCCCCTAATCCCCTACTGTTGGAGATGTACATTGTTTCCAGCTTTGCACATGGTTACGTTGTCTAAAAAGTATCAGGAATAAAACCTTGTCCAATTACTGGCCATTTACAGGCTCGAAACACCTGCTGTCCATGGGTATCTCAAAAGGGTAGGGCCAGTCTAACTTGTCATCTGTAACGGGAGCTAGTGCCCCCTT
Source organism: Lutra lutra (assembly GCF_902655055.1). Classification (NCBI taxonomy): domain Eukaryota; kingdom Metazoa; phylum Chordata; class Mammalia; order Carnivora; family Mustelidae; genus Lutra; species Lutra lutra. The sequence continues at coordinate 134,092,668 of NC_062285.1, forward strand.
CTGGCTGCTCATCTGGAGCCCGGAGCCCAGAACACTAATTCTTTTTTTTTTTTTTTTAAGATTTTTATTATTTATTTGACAGACAGAGATCATAAATAGGCAGAAAGGCAGGCAGAGAAGAGAGAAGGGGAAGCAGGCTCCCCGCTGAACAGAGAGCCCAATGCAGGGCTTGATCCCAGGACCCTGAGATCTGGACCTAAGCCAAAGGCAGAGGCTTAACCCACTGAGCCACCCAGGCGCCCCAGAACACTAATTCTTGAGTCACAGCATCACAATCACCTAGAGGGCTTGTTAAAATGGGAAGAGTTGGTGGGGCGCCTGGGTGGCTCAGTGGGTTAAGCCGCTGCCTTCGGCTCAGGTCATGATCCCAGGTCCTGGGTTCGAGCCCCGCGTCGGGCTTTCTGCTCAGCAGGGAGCCTGCTTCCTCCTCTCTCTCTGCCTGCCTCTCTGCCTACTTGTGATTTCTCTCTGTCAAATAAATAAATAAAATCTTAAAAAATATATATTTAAAAAAAAAAAAAATGGGAAGAGTTGGGCCCCACCCCCAGAGTCTGAGTCAGTAGCTCTGACATGAGGCCTGAAGCCCAGCATTTGTACGAAGTCCCCAGGTAATACCAATGCCTCTGACCTGGGACGGCACTCTGAGAACCCCTGGCCTGGGGGTTAAATGTCCCTGCTTGGCAGTGGGACAGGGGATTCTGCTCAACTACTCTGCAGCTGTGTAACCAGGGCAAATTACCTAATGGACCGCTCTCAGCCTCAGTTTCCTCCTCTGGGAACGGGGGCCATTGTGGGGACTGAGTTCAGCTAACATTCGCAGAGCCCTGAAAGGCGTGACACTAGAGTTCGGTTTAAGAGAGTTTGATTCGGTGGGGGATTCAATAACTTCATGTTTCAAAATATTGGTGAATTTGAATGGAATTGCACTTATTAAAGTTTGCATTCCTCGCATGTCTCTGAGTGGGAATGGATTTCTTTCCATGCAATGGTTAAGCACCTGTGTTTCTTTCGGGTATGAATTGTCTGCTCCTGCCCTTTGCCTGTGTACCTGTGGGTCTCTCCGCCTCATTACAGAGCGAGACAGCAGACGCCTTAGCTGTTCTTCTTTGCTACAACGATTTTTCCAAGGCTGCTGCCTGCTTTTCTACAGGGGTCATTTTTCTGGCTTACAGAGTGGACAAATCCATCTGACTTTCCTAGTTTTATTTCTCCATCAATTTTAAGCCGAGATGGTCTCCCTTCTCCAGAATGTGAAACATATAAAGGAATTGGATTTTGAGTGATGGGAGGAGGATGTCCTCCGGCTCACCTCAAACCCTCTGCTCACCGCACAGGGCATAGGCAGGAACTGGGGGTCTCAGCACTACCTATCCGCCCCCCAGCCTCAGCCCTGCCCCATAGACACATAGGCAGAGTGTCTGTCTCCCCATCCGCAGAGGCCCCCACTGGAGGCGCCTAGGGAGTTCAGGACAGCAAGGGGTCCCTGGAAGTTCAAGTGGCCCACCCCCATCCCGCCCTCCACCCTGCTGGAGACAGAAGAAGGAAGGGCGTGAGAACCGGCCCCAGGCGTTAGTAGCTTCAGGTTCAGATTTCTCAGGTGTTTGCCCTGTGGGCTTTGCCTTCTCAGGTCTCTATCTTCTCATCTATAAAATGGGAGTGATGAGGGCCACTTCAATGGAAATTTTTAAATAGATCAAGAACCTCAGTGCGCTGAGCAGAGTGCTGGGTGCCAGATGCACACTGAATAAAAGAACGTGTGGTTATGCCCCGTCCTACTCCCACAGGCAGGCCATGGGCCCCCAACCTTTTCCTCCCTTGGGACTGAAATAACCCGCACTGCCGGCCCCCAGTCCCCAGCACCTCAAAGCGCAGACCCTCCAGCTGCAGCTCCGCGCGTCAGCCCAGGCTCCCTGGAACCTCTCCCCCTCCCCGCCCGCCCCGCGGACTCGGCGAGGATAGGGCGCGCTTACGTTTGGGGCAGCAGTGCGAGAGGGACTGGACACCCCAGCCTACCTCCCCCACACGGGGCCCAAGCGCCCAGCCAGCAGCAGGCGCTCACCCCGGGCTCCCGGTTCCCGCGCCACCCGGCCTGCCGCTGGGGCCTGATTTCCATAATAATCAGCCACAGATCTTCCCTGCCAAAGGCCTGGAGGCCCCCCCACACCCCGCCGCTGCCGCCCGCCCCCCATCAGGGAAGCTCCCCCGGGAGGCGCCCACGCTCCGGACCACCCCCGCCGCCCCGGAGGGAGCCTCATTTTTAAAAGCTTTCCAGAAACCAAGAAACCGAGAAACCGTTGGCGCTGGTGGCAGCTGGGAGACACCCGCGTGAAGGAGGGGGGCTGAGGATGCGGGAGGCGCAGAGGCAGAGGTGCGGAGCAGTGGAGACCAGGCTCGGAGACCCGGGTGGAGAAGAGAAACTGAGGCCGCCAAGGGAGGAGGCGCCTTTCCAGGCCTGCTCTCAGGGTAGCCTCCCTGTGACCCTAACAATGGAATATTTTACTCTACAGATGGGGAAACTGAGGCCCGGAGAGGTTTAAGGCCTTCCCACCTGGTGAGGGGCTGGGCAGGGACCCCCTTCTAGAATGGCCCATCCAGAGTTCATGGCCTACCCGCCCTGCCTCCTCCCCCAAGACTAGCCGCCTGGGAGCGGAGTGCATCCTGGAGGACTGGACCACAAGACAGACTGAGCAGAGCCCGAGGGAGGGAGGCGGAGGAGGGGGCGCAGCACGTGGAGCTGGAGGTCCCCAGACTTGCAGATCCAGATTGAAAACCAGGCTCTACCACCTCCCAACCACTGTGGCCTAACTAAGCCCCCAAGCCAACAACCGTTTTGGGACAACATGGAACCCAGCATGGTTTTTACATTTTTGAATATTAAACAAATTGCTTACTAAAATCATCTCCAAAGTGAATATTAAATAAATATATATGTATATATCAATATATATTTATAATATTTATAATAAATAAATATTCAAAAATATTCCAAATTAATGTTCAAAATAAATATTCATCATTTGACTATTTTAAAAATCAAAAGAAGAATATTTCCTGACACATGAAAGTTATATGAAATTCAAATCCCAACGCTCATACAGCTTTATTAGAACATAGCCGTACTCATTCATTTTTGCTCCTGAATTCAGCTGCCTTTTCCACCACAAGCGCAGGCTTGAGTCTGGTTGACAGAGAGGTATGGCCCCCAAAGCTGGAAAAAATTTCCTACTTACCACCTTCCAGAAAATGTTCGCCCACCTCTACACTTAGGGGACAAGTGATAAAGTCTCTGAGGTTCCGTTTCCTCATCCGAAAAAGTGGGAACGATATTAAATGAAAATTAAATGAGAAGACCAGCAAAGCACCATGCATGCCATTAGTCCTTTCTACTCCCCCATTGGAAATACCTTTTATTTTCTCCTAGCCCTGCTCCTTACCGCCTCCCCCATCCCCAGTCACAGCACCTGGATATAGGCTCCTTGAGCTCAAAGTGTCCCTCCCCACCCCCTAATTCTACGCTTGCTTCATTCCAAGCTCACCAAGCTGAGCCCCCAGCTGCCTAGCCAGTCAGTGAGCGAGCCTGCTGGGTCCATGTCCGGTGCCCAGCACAGTCCCAGGCACACAGCAGGTGCTCAGCAAACATTTTCTAGACGGATGGATGGGTGGATACCTCGAAGTCTTCTCCTTTCGCCCATCCCCTCCGCTCTGACCTTCATCATCACCTGCCAGGTCTCTCTGTCCCCTTGGAGTTCTCTCCATTTTATCTCCTACCCTGCAGACAGGGTGACCTGCCTCTGTCATGCCTCTCCACCCCCCTGCTCCTTGCTCCTCTCACAACCCTCTCCATTCAGGCCACGCTCCTCCCTGCAGTCTTACCAGAAACCCAAACCACTAGCAATCGCCTGAATCCAAGATCAAGCCTCCCTCCAGGCGGGGGCTCAGGCTGTTCCCTCTAGCCTAGAATTTTCTTTTTTATCTCCAGTCCAGGGGGCCTCTGGCATCCTCTACTGGACCCTCCCAAGACCCGTTCAGACCCTGACTCAATGAAACGTTTCCAGATCTCTCACCCACCTCTACTGCTCCCAGTATACCAAAGCTCTCCTCGCACCAGTGGGCCTTCCGGGCGATGCATTAGGAATATGCATGAGCATGATTCCATGAATATGCATTCTCCTGGTGAGCCCTGGAGCCTCTAGAGAACGGAGAGTGTGACTGGTATTTCTGTATCACCAGTCCCAGCAAAGGCACAGCCAGAGAAGGCACTAAGGACGTGTTTTATAAACGAACCAAGGAAGGAAGGAATCGGTACAGACGGCATCCAGCCGGTTGTCCCTTGCCCAACAACCAGTGGCTCTCCAGTTCTCTATAAGGCATGGAGGCCCGGTCTCCAAGTCCCCAAGACCTATATAAAGTGCTTCTGATCCATTGCCCGGCCTTGTCCCAAGCTGCATCCCCCAGGCCTATCCTCCCTAAAGTGTCCCAGTCTCCAAGCACTTGCTCATGCATTTCCTTCCCTTTTCCCTCCCCCTCTTCATTTACCCCCTTTTGTGCCTATGGGAACCCTGACCATCCTTGGAGATCTCACAGAGCTCGGGGACCAGGAGCGCCTGAAGTAGGGGCCAATGACTCTCGTGTTCCCCAACCCCACAGCAAAAGACAGTGCACAGGGCCTCTGGCAGGAGGACTTGGGTCCAGGGTGAATGAAGCCCGTTAATGTCTGCCACAGACACACCGGCTCACCTCTCCAAGTGAAATGGAGAATAACACCCGCCCCAGCGGGCCACCGGGGAGGTTAGAGACGCTGCTGTCTAAGGTTTCCAGCCCCCAGTAGGTGTTTGATAAAAAAAAAAAAAAAAAAAAAAAAAAAAAAGCAGCTATGTCCAGTCCTGCTTGGAGCCCTGCTGCCCAGAGAGGAGGTGCAGGGGGCAGACCTAGACCTCCCCCCAACCTGCAGCCCTGACCTCTGTCCTTCTCGTTCTCTCCCTCACCCCGACAGCGCCTGCAGCCAGCGACGGGTGCGGCTGTGGACAGAATGCCAATGAGGCCCGAACCTAAGCAAGCCCATCGGAGAAGCTGAGGCTGGGACAAGGCTCCCAATGAAGGCAGGGCTGGACAGGGACAGGGGCAGGCAGGATTGAGGCAGAGACAGGAGAGGGGCAGCGGCTGGGGTAAGAGTCCTGGGGGAAGATGAGGCGGCTAGATAGGAGAGGCGCTGGGGCTGCGCAGGGTGTGGGGTAGGCACTGGGGAGGAGCCAGGCTGGGGCAGGAATCTCTATCCTAAACCCAGCCCTCCTGACTAGAGCAGGAGGGCTGGGTTTAGGATAGAGATAGGGCTGTGGCAGGGATCAGGACAAAATCACCTCCAATCACCTCTGGGGGCAGGAGAGGACTCTGTGAGAGAGTAAAGGGTCCTCCCAGGCCAGGGACAGAAGGAGGCGGTTTAAGGAGGAGTTGGGGAGGAAGAAGGAGTACAAGAGGGGAGCCACCGACCTTGGGTCATGGGGACAGCCCCACCTGTGCCAACCTCCTCCTTTTGGCAGGTGGCACCAGTGTGGCACAGCGTGGGGGTCGTGCAGACCAAGGAAGCATCCAGACCCCAGCAAAGGGAGCAGTCAGAGTCCAACCAGCCTATCTCCTGACCCACAGAGGACGCAGGAGAGAGGGGAGTGGGAAGGGGTAAGATGGGGGGCAGGGTTTGGGGGCTGACAAACCAGACAGCCCACTGCCACGGAAGGAGAATCAGACCCCAGCCACATACCCTGTTCATTCCACACCCTCCTTTTGTGAAGGCCAGAGCCCCCCCTCCCCGGGATGCTTTTATTTTCTCATTCTAAGCCCAAGGCCTCTCAGCCCCAACTCATCCTGCATGTCCATGTTCAAGGACTCTCAAAGCCCTCATCCACTCCAGCCCTGACTTCCCCCAGCAGCAACCAGTCTCTCCCTCGCCCTCAGGACTCAAAACCGCCCGTTCCCTTCTGGTGGTCCAAGGTCCAAGGGTGCATGCTGGGGTGCCTACCCCCATCGATGAGCTGAGTCCTCACCAACATCACGGGGAACTGTCATAGCCTGGTGGTTAAGCTCCTGAGCTTGGGACTCTACTGGACCCAGGTTTGAGTCCCAGGAGGTCCATTCTCATAGGGTAGGTGCTTCCTAGCCCCGCCCCCACCCCGCCCCTTCCCATTGCACTGTAGCTCAGGACACACACAGAGCTGGGACCCAACCATGGCCCCCCCGGGGCGGAGCTGAGGGGCCCTCCTGTTCCCTGCGGGGCCCCTCAGGTCTGAGAGGAGTCCTAGGTATCTACCCTGCCTGGGCTTCCCAGCCCAAACCCGGACCTGTCCAGCTTGGGAGAAAGGCCCATTGCTCATTCCCCTTGAGTCTCTGCGAGTCGGGCAATCAGTCGGTCACCATGGAAACCAGCCCTCCAATCAGAGACAGGCGCTTCCAGAACGCGCCAGCGCCACCCACCCACCCATTCAGGCCAGGCTGTGCCGATCTCTCACCTAGGACCGCTCTGGGGGGGATAAGGGGAGACCTGGCATAATCTACGGGCACCTGCCTGCATCCCGACCATTCTGGGGTCCCAAAGAAAGAACATTTTCTTGGAGGTGGGGAGATGGACCACTCTAGCTGACCTCCTGATTTTTACAAGCTTCACTCCCATACCTGACTGCCCTCCATGCTCAAAACAGACCTGTTCTGAGCAGGGGATCATTAGCTAGATCTGGCGGGGATCATTAGCCCACTGGGCAGAAGGGAAAGCTGAGGGAAGCCCTGAAGGGCAGCTGGGCGTACACCTCCTCCCCGAGCCCCACATCTCCACCACCCCTTCCTTCCAGGCCAGAGGAGTGGGAGCAGGAAAGGGGCGGGCAGAACTCCTGGCCCCATTACGGCCAGAGCCGGCTTTCCCACCAGATCCGAGCCTGCCACTCACAGTGTCCATTAGTGCCAGGCCCACCTGGAACCATTAGCCAGGATCTATAGGCGTGCTCACCCACGCCCGGCTGCAGCCTCCAGCCCCAGGACCTCCTCCTGTGGTGTCTGCCAGCTTGGACAGAGCCCAGACTCTGAGTCAGAGAGCCCCAAGGCCGACAAATGGCCCATCGCTAGTGAGCCTGAGCATGCCAGGTCAGCTCTCTGAGCCTCAGTTTCTGTTTGGAGAATGGGAATGGTTACCTCTGTCTTATAGGGGAGCGGTAGGGTCAAACCAAGGACCTAGAAACCTTAGCACAAGGCATGGTGTGTGGCTCATACTCAGTAAATGGAGAGCGGCCCCTGTCTCCACCCCTGTTGTCCCCTCTGGGTGCCCCAAACCATCCCTTGATGCTGAGCTAAGGCTTCCCAGGGGCCCCCTTGCTAAGAAGAGGAAGGAGGCAAATATTACAATCATTAATAACCAGCCCAGGCAAATAGAAGTTACAGGTGAGATTTGCAGAAGGCAAACACGTGTCCCCCAGACACAGCGAGGAAGAGGCAGGATTTGAACCTGGGTCTGGCTGACTCAGACCTGAGTCCTGTCTGTGGTCACACACACCCTCCTGGCCAGGCCAGCCACAACCAGAGCCCGTCACCCTGTGCCACTGTTGCCCAGCTCCCCCCAGTGCTCACCGGGGCTTAAAAACTGGCTGTGTTCCTGGCACCCGAGGCACCTGCCCCCACATCCGGCCGCGAAGGGTGCTCGCAGAGCTACAAGGGGCAACAAGGAGATGTTGAGATGCAAGGGGGCACCTGAGCTGGTAGCACGATGAGAAGGGTTCTGGAAGGAAGGAAGAGGCTATTTTCCCTCTTCAGGCTGAGGTCCTGACACCACACAGTCACTCCGGCTGCCCACTGTTTGGAGTTTTTGCCGCTTTACTGTGTCCTGTCTGCTAACACCCAAGGATGCTGTGCCGAGAGCCCTCTGGCCCAGCGTCCCAGGCTTGGCTCTGCGAGGCCACTGTTTCAGTTTCATTTCCTCCCTCCCAAACCCAGTGTTCTCTCTCCCGTCACTTTCACTGAGCACCTACTATGTGCCAGACATGGCAGGACACACATCTACTAATGGCCCAGCCCCCCTGCTGGATTGTGTCTCTCTTAGAGACCAGGAAGGAGATAGAGGCACAGAGAGGTTAAGCAGATTTCTCAAGGTCACCCACCTGATAAATGCTAGAATCAGGATTTAAATTCAGATCTTTAAGTCTTCAAAGGCCGTGATGTCAGCGTGCTACCTGAAGGAAGGACGTGGGACCTCCTTGATGGCATCTGTCTCTTTTCCCTGCACGCCTTCCTAATGATTCCTGTAGGACAGGATGGAGCAACTTGATTCCGGCTATTATCATATTTCTGCTTCCCTTTTTTCCCTCTTCCCTCCTCCAGAAAACAAATTGATTCATCAAATTATACCTTTAATCTGTCCTGGGGAAGGGGCAGGATGAGCCTCAGTCCCCCCAAGGAGGAAGCAGGGCTGATAATCAGCCCACCCAGCCATGCACTGGGAACGTTTCCCTATGCTCTACCCTCCCATGATTAAACACTAATTGCCACCATGCTCTAAAATTGAGGACTTTAATTTCCCGAAACGAAAAGTACATTTCAATCAGTTCCTCTCCGAAACCGTCCCTCCTAAGAGGAGCCAGGACCAGAACACAAGCTCTTGGAGAAGGAAGACAGATGAGCCTACTTCCTGCACGCCTGCCACCGCCCACCAGCACCTCCACATCTGTCCTTCCCAGGTGCCCCTGAAGGAGGGGGGGATCCTGGGGTCGGGGGCCCGAAGTGTTCAAGGAACACCCAAGAGATTCTTAGAATTGTGGGCTCAGAAAAATGAAGCAGGGCCCCTGGCCCCAGGGTCAGAACGAGGATGGCCCAAGAGGGCACAAGGATGGTCGGCCACAGGCAGGGTGGCAGCTGCCCTCCTCCCCTCCCCCACAGTCCCCCCCAGGTCAGTCTGGTCCTTGATGCTTCATCTCAGCTCAAAAGAGTATATGGAGGCTGGGTAGGAGCTCAGTAGGAGAAGAGACTGAGAGGGGAGACAGATGGCTTCCCCTTTCTGGGTCACTGTGTCCTTATCCGTCCCAGAGGGAGCTGCAGAGGGGCTCAGAGTCAGCAGATCAAAGACCCTTTGGTCTGTGCCTCCCAGGACCAGGACTAGGCCGGGTGCAGATTCCCCAGTTCAGACCCTGGAGGAGCTGGCTTACCGGGTCTGCAAAAGGGTTCTAGCCACTGACAGTTTATTAAGGGCTCTCTAAATGACTCTAGTGCACGACTGGGGGTTGGGAACTGCTAGCTAGCCCAACCTCCTCAGTTACCAGGTATGAAAGCGGGCCCAGAGAAGGTGACTGTCTAGCTCAAGGTCACAGAGTGAGCCAGAGGGCTAGGCCAGATGACCCAACTGTCCTTCCAGTTAAAATATTTCAAGGAAGGAAGTAAAGACAAAGAGTGAAGGGGGGCTCAGGTGCGGTGTCCACTGTCAGGAGAGGAAGTGTGACTGAGCAGTGGGAGGCCAAGAACCCTCAAATTTCCCTTTGGGAACCACATTCCCTCAGCAGTGTTGGTTTAAGACTTAAGCAAGTTACTCCTTTATTCCTGAATGTAGAGGGGCTGGGGATTTGCACACGGTCTCTCTATGGTCCATTCTGGCTCCAGAATCCTCCAGCCAGGCCATGGGGAATCACCATCGCCATCACACCATCATCATCCTGCCACACGTTTATTGGGCATTCACTAAGTCAGGCGCTGAGCAAAGCAATTGCCATGGCTTGCTCTTTTCTACTCTCTCAAACATCCTAAGATCTTATCCTCCTTCCCCACCGCACCCCCAACCCTTCCAGAGGAGCCAAGTGAGGCTCAGGGACAATCAAGCAGAGATAGGGCGCTGGGGACTCGAACTCCACTGTGTGGCCCTGGAGGCAACGCTCCAGGACCTGGCGGTGCATGGGAGACCCAGGGGAGGCGGCGCACTCTGGGCTCAGCAGGCAGCAGCCACCACCGCAGGGAGCCTTCACAAAAGCACAGTGAAGCCGAGGCTGCCCCCCCGGCCACCCAGCCTGGGGACTCGCCCACCAACTGGCAGCGTCAGGCATAGATCCACTGGGAAGCAGGGGGAGGGCTGCAGGGTCCCCAGCTTTCGTGGACCACCTCTCCTCCGAGCTTGGGGAATGGGGGAAAGGGGCGTGAGTGCACTGGGACAGGGAGGCATGGGGACACCAAATAGGAGACAGGCGGGACCCCTAAGGAGAGTAGCTCCAGAACATCCAAGGGGAAAAAGCTAGTTCGTCACCTGGTCCACTTCCCGTCTTCCCTTGCTTGCGTCCCTGGACACCGTGTCGCAGGCGGCTGGTCCTAGGTCCGACAGCCGGAACAGGACCAGAACCAGGTTGCTCTCCAGCGGGTTCCCAGCACTAATCCAGAGGCTGGGAAGGGGTGGGGAGCAGGGGAGGGCGGGGACCTGACGGCCCCTAGCGCAGGATTGGGAAGGAGGCAGAGGAGGACATCCAGGACGGCGCCCCCATCCGCTACCCACCCCCCCCCGCCCCCGCTTTCCCCGCTCCCCGCAGCTCCACCCGCACCACCCACAGAGGAGGCGGCAGGAGACGGAGCCTCGCCCGCTCCAGCGCGCCTCCTCCGCCTCCCCCGCCTGCCCTGGCTGGCGCCTCCGTGCTCCGCTGTCCCCCCTCGCTCCTGTCGCGTCTCCGCTGGCTGCCCCCTCCGGGACAGCTCCCCCCTCCCCTACCCCACCCCAAACCGATCCTCTCCCCTTTCCCACTAGTTTTTGGCGTTCGCTGCCCACCTCTCCAACCCTGCTGTGCGACCCTAGACGAATGCCTTAACCTCCCTGAGCCTTAGTACTGGCCTCGTGTATAAAATAGATGGAAGTGGGGGAAAAGATCAGAAGAGCCTGGTGATGGAATGGGTTAAAAGGTGGGGGGGAGGATGTCTGTGCACATATTTGCTTTCCTATGCATGTGTTTGCATGTCTCTGCACAGATCCCCTCGCGGAGAATCGAAGTGCAAGCGAAGCTGTCTGCCTCCCGGGAAGGGAGCCTGTTCCGCGGAGGAAGAGACCAGGAGATGGAGACCTGGTATTGCACGATTGTCTTTTAAATATTGAAATATATGAATGCATTAGCAATTCCAGTGACTAGATTAAATAAAACGCAAACATTTACAAAACTAAACTTTGGGAATACCCGTATCTGGAGGTGTTGGGATTAAATGAGATAATGTGTGTGAAGCAGACAGACACGCAGGACTCAGGCAACCGCCCCTATTTTGTCACTGTTGGTTTGCTAGCTCTCTCTTGCTGGCTCTCCATCTCTGTCCCCTCTCCTTACCTCCCCCACCTTCTCCCAGCCTCTTCGGTCTCCCTCCCATCCTCTTCTGCTCCCCGCAGCCCCTCCCGGAGCTGGAGACAAGCACCTTGCCGCCCACCTCCAGCCCATCTCCAGGGAGGGAGGTGAGGAAGTGTGATGGTGGAGCTGGGCTGTGGTAGCCCCGGGAAGGAAGAGGGGCCCCTGGGCTGCCCGTCAGCCCACAGGATTCCCCTTGGCTAGGGATGCCCAGCCCGACTTCAGGGATAGCCCCCTCTTGGAGCTTGGAGTGGTGGCGGGGTCCCTATTTAACCTTGATGGTTCATGAAAGGGTGGGAGGGGGAAAGTCAAAACAGCAGGCATAGACCCCAGGGGACTGCTAGAATGCCCCGTGCACTCCCTTCCAAGACCTCAAGCCCCAGCTACACACACAGCCTGTCACAACATCGGGAGGACCCCATCACACTGCACACTGAAGAGCTCCACCCCCCCACTGCCCTCCCTCTTCTCATTGACAGGCTCCTCCCCGCCTCTCCTCCCTGGCTTCTTCCAGCTCTCCCCTTCCTGATCTAGGCAAGAATGAACCAAGCTGGCAAAAAGTAATCCATCCTGGAGCCCAGTCTCGGATGGGGCATTATGGCCTCAGTGCAGGGCACGGGGTGGGGCTGGCTTTCCAGAATCCAGGCAACAGCATCTCCCAGGGCTCTGGGGCACAGGAGAGGGATCACCCTGGCATCCCCAGAAAACCAGGGCAATGGGGTAGGGCTGACCTGGAACCCAGGGCCTCGATCTTGGGACTCCCTAGAAAGACCCTCCTCACTCCCTCCAGGCCACCACCCACAGTGCAGGTCTCAAGGGACCGGATGCTGGGCTAAATCATAATGGGTCTTTCCCAGTGGACAGCTCCCCAGCCTGTCTCTGTCTGTCTGTCTCTGTCTTTCTCTCATCGTTGGTGACTCCACAGCCTTGAGGATCAAATTAAACGATTCCACTTGGGGTTCAAGGCCCATCAGACCCAGCACCATTGGGCTCCCTTGCATCATCAGCGGTACCGTCTATCAGGTCCCTATGCCAACCAGCTTATTCCTGCTTTCTGGAATGTGCTATGCGCTTTCTCTGCCTGAGATGTGCCCCCTGGCCTTCAAGGCACAGCCTCCTACCTCAGGGAGGTCTTCCAGAAGGTGCAACCCCACCATCGCACCCCCATTTGGGAAGCTGACGGTGCTCACCTTCACCTGTGGGAAGAACCCCGTGCAGTCTGCAACCATGGGTCTGTCCTGAACTGGGGGCGGAGAGGCCGGGGTCTGACCCAGCTCGGAGGCTCCAGGAGCACAGGGACACGGTGACCGCGGATAGATCAGAGGAATGACGGGCAGCTGGGTCTGCCCAAACTTTGGCCAAGCAGGGTCCCGGCCGTACTCAGTGCCATCAGTGCCCAACAGAGAAACAGCCCCCCTTGCCTTTACCTCCAGCCTTTACCAGAGACCAGCAAGGCCCATGGGATGGGTCCCTTTACCAGGCGAAAGAACTGGGGCTCAGAGAGGGAAAGAGACTTGTCCAAGACCACACAGGCCACCGTTCCTGAGCTTCCAGATCGCCTGCCTTGAGGCTGCAGTCGACTCCCAAGCCAGTTCCACGGTCCTTTGACCCCGATAACAACCCTGCCCTGACTCTGTCCCCCTGGCCCAGGGGATCTCTCCTCTCTGTCCCCTATGAATTCTTCTGATCACCCTGTGTATGCAATCCAGGTCCCAGCCCCACAGCCCCTACCTTCCTCTCACTCAACAAGCCTGCTGCTCTCGCCTCCTTGGTGTTCCCCAAGCTCACCCCTGAGCCCTTTCATGTGCTGGTCCCTCTGCCTGGGACACCCTTCCTAAAGCTCTTTGCCTGGCTGGTCCATCGGTCCCTCCTCCCCACAGCCTCTTAGGGAAGCCTTCCTTGAGCTCCCATTCTGAGTCCAGCTTGCTCGCAGGTCCCTCACGAGGCCCTGGCACTCCCTGCACACAATCATCTGATTGTTTATTTCATGTCAGGCATTGCTGTTGGATCACAAGCTCAGGAATGCCAGACAAACAGCACATGTTTGTCTCCGGCACAGCTGTGGCTGTGGAATCCCAGCATCGGACACTATGCCTGGGCAGAGCCATCCTTGGTCAAAATTTGCTGAATGGATGAATGAATCCATGGAATTTGCAGATGGACATGTGGGCTGGGCCAGATCACATAAGGCTTTAAGTGTTGGACTCAGAAGGTGCGTAGGGCATGGGGGATCTCTTTCTACCTTCCTTTCCCTCACCAGACACCTGACTTATGTCCCCCCGCCCCCGCCATACACACACACACTGGGAGCAGAATCAACATGTTTCCCAGTAACTGTAAGGTTCCCAGCCATTCTGGCCCTCCCCAAACACACACAGACACACACTGAACCTGGAAGGCCTAGGAGGAGGACATGGGGACTGTGTCAGGAAGTGTGGGTCACCACAAGGCCAGAGCCCCGGATCAGGCTCTTCTTTGCCTCAGGCAGCCCTTCGGGCCATGTTGCTAGCTGCTAGCCTGTCCCTCCTTTCCCCATAGAGCCTTGGGGAAGGCTGATGTCAGCACAGCCAGCGACGATCTGCAAGGTCTGTCTGGTCACCAGGTCAGCATCAGAAGAGAGACACTGGGACCTCCAAGGGGCCTGGCATTCTCTGGCATGTTCCCAACAAGCCTGAGACAGCCAGGCCTCCCCCAGGCAGAGCCGAATGGCCCCCTAAAGGTGTGGGCTCTGCATTTAGAGATTTCAACCCAGGACCTCTTAGCTCTTCCCTCTCTTCCTCCAGGGGATGGGGGTCTGGAGGTGTGACAGGCGAACTGGGACCCTCATAGGTATGTGGAAACAGAAGAGATAAGACGAAGAGATGGAGGGCTAGGACCTGCAGCTTGGGCAAGCCCCATAGTCTCTTTGGGCCTCAGTTTACTTATATGTTGAAAGAGGTGATCCAAATACACAAAGATGATTCTTTAATTCCACTTTTGTGAGATGCCCAGCATTGGCAAATTCAGGGAGACAGAAAGTAGAAGGGAGTTCCTGGGGCTGATTTGGGGTGAGGGGAGAAGGGAATGGGGAGTTACCATCTAGTGGGCAGAGTTTCTCTTTGGAAGATGAGAAAGTTCTGGAGTTGGCCGGTGGTGATGGTTGTACAACAGTGTGAATGCGCTTAGAGCTTAAAACTGGTTAAAGATGGTGCATTTCATGTTATGTTACTGTAGTTAAAAACTACACACACACACACACACACACACACACCAAGTGGCTGGGCTCTACCCAGCAAGGCTGGCTGAGGCTCATACCAGGGAAGGTGGGGAGCTGGAGGAGCCCCAGGCCCCAGAGATGAGCCAGGAGGACCCTGGGGGCTTTCCGGCCAGCCCCATCGCCCAGCCTGTCGCCTGGCCTGCCCCTCCATCTGCAGTTCGCGAAAGCTCTTCCTTTCCTTAGGATGCCCCAGCGTAGACCACCAGATCCATTCCGGGCCCCAGTAGGCTCAGACACCCCCACAGTCCAATAACCTGGGCTAGGGAAGGGAAACCCGCCACGATCCTCTCCTGCTCACACTTAAACCCAGCCCGGCACCTGGGGACTGTTCCGGAAACAGGCACTGCCTGGAGCCGAATCCTGTCCAGACAGGGCCCCCTCTGTAGGCAAACGCCTCCCCTCCTTCCCTTCTCCACTGAGACCAGCCCGAGAATATCCTCCCAGCGAAGAAAGAGGCAGAGGACACTCCGGGAAAAAGCCAACTATCCCCGTGAGAAGCTGCTATTAACCTCCTGGGAGGCTGGAGAGGAGAAATAGCAGGGAGTGGGGCGCTTTCCTGGCCTCCCCCGCCGTGATGGAGAGCCGGAAGGCGGCTGTCAGGTGGCAAGTGGGTGGTGAGGCGCTTGGAGTCCAATGATTTCTGCCACAAATCCCCATCACCGTCTGGTGGCTGCCACAGAGAGAGCACCTGCTGGGTGCTCGGGGGCCTCTGTGGACACGGCAAGCCTCGAGAGGCCGGGGCCATGGGCACTAGCCCCATTGTACAGATGAGAAAGGTGAGGCCCCGGGGAAATGGAGGCAGATCCACAAAGGTCCCACAGCTGAGAGATGCCTGCCTCCCAGACCACTTCTGTCTGAAGGTGAAGTCCGAGAGACATCAAGACAGGTGGAGGGAGAACTCACAGATGATGAGGAAGGAGACCTGCTCGCTGTCCTCACCAGCGGCCACAGGGCAATGATGGCAACGGGAGTTCGGGGCTGAGTGGGTCCAAAGGGAGGCAGAGATGGAGGGCAGGAGTGAACCTGCCTCTCAGGGTTCTGACTGCCACGGGGGCCCCCTAGCAGCTAGAGGAGGCTCAGCCTCTTCCCCCCTCACTACATGGCACTGTGGCCAGTGGCCGTGGCCCTCGCCCTCTCTCCCTGCCCATCCTGGGCCCAGCTTCAGAGCCAGGGAGTGCTGGCCACAGTTGGGCAGCTCTCACACTTCCTGCCCAGCTGAGGGCTGAGTCCACAGTGCCCACCAGCTGGGCCTAGGGTTGGGGAGCAAGTCTGAGGGACCTGGGTCTTGGTCCTGGCTCTGTCACGGTGTGGCCTCAGGCGAATCACTTTCCCTCTCTGGGCTACGTTTCCAAGATGGTTGAACATTTCCCAGATGGTTCTATTTCTGGGGTTGTCATGCTCTCTGACAATAGCACTGGCTCAGAGAAAGCTCTTTGGAACCATCTGGAGAGCACTGATTCTGGAGTCCAAAGAGCTGGAGGGGTCAAATCCTGGCTCCCAGCCATTCATTAAGCACCTTCTGGACCCACACACGGTTCTGGAAGCCAGAAATATGGGCTTGTTTGATGGCTGGTAACCCCTGACAATTCTGAAACCCTTGGTTTTCTGATCTGTAAAATGGGTCTGTGAGGACAGCACCCCCCGATCACAAAGGAGGAAGAAGAGGCACAAATGAGACCATTTAGGAGAACTCGCCCCACAGACAGATCACTGACAGGGTCCCCTTCTTGCGAGCGCTCTGTGGTCAAAACCACTTACAGCTTGCGTTGCCTTCAAGGGAGCTCTGAGATAATTGGTCACAAAGACGGTGCTACGTCTGTGTTAAGTGGATACTTCCCCCAGCCTCTCACCCTCGGACCTACCGCGCCATGTACTCCCCACCCTCCCCCAAGAGAGGATATGGACTTGGGTCCCTGGAGGCTGACAGGTGGCACAGAACAGATCAGGTGGCACAGTTCCATCTCCTGCTCCCAAACCTTCCATGGCTCCCAATGTCCTCCAAGGGCACTCCACTTCTCCTGGGCTTTCAGGCCCTTGGGACCAGAACCCCTCCCTCTGTCCAGCTTCCTCTCCCATCTTCTTCTGTCCTCCCCTCAAGCAGGGCCTGCATCCCCACTCCCACACCCCCCTACTCCCCACCCCCCCACCCCTCCCGCCCTGCACTTCCTCAGAGCAAGCCGGCCATAACCCCCTGGCTTACTCAGGCTGTTTCTCCTGCCCAAAAGCCTGGCCCACCTCCTTGTGGGAGCTGGGGAGAGGAAGGGTTGCCCTGAGCAGAGGTTCCAAATGCGATGAGAAAGGCAGCCCCTCCCTTCGTGGCGCCAGCGCAGCCCAGTCCTGGCAGCGCACCGCACAGTAGAGTGTGGCTGTCCCTCCCTGTTCCTCTCCTCCCCAGCCCCCAGATCCCACAGCTGCCCCTGGGTTTTTTCCACCCTGCTCCTCCGGAAATCCACTCAAATTTCTCCGGGACCCAGGGAGCCACTGGGCTTCACTGTTGATTTTTCACAAGTGATTATTGGCGGCAGAATTTGTCACCTGCACAATGAAAGGAAAATGAACCTTTCATCAGAGCCAGCCTGCGGAGGCTTCAAGAGCTGGGGAAGCTAGGTGTGGGGAGGGGAGGGGAGGGGAGGCATCCATCCTGCGGCTCTGCACCAGGCCTGGGCAGACAGATCCATTTCAAGCCCCTCCATCCCGTTAGAGCAGGGAGAAACTGAGGCACAGACAGCTGGAGAGAGGGCTCCCACAGCAGCTAAGGGACAGTCCTGGGCAGAGAACTCAGCCCAGTCCATCAGCTCCCTGTGAATGCCAGTAAGGTGGGTCTCTTGGAGTTAGAGTCACAGAAGCTGAAAGAAATATGGCAGATAATCCACTTCACAGACAGAGAGACCGAGGCCCACCATGGGCCAGTGACTGGCCAAGGACACACAGTAAGGTGTCACAAGGTGGAGACTAGATCTCAGGGTTCCTGCCCTCAGGCCAGGCCCCTCCCTCTGTCCAGGAATCCTCAGGCATGAGGGAGGCCCAGCCCAAAGGTCTAGAACACATATTCCCCTCCCTACCTCCCGCTCCCCCTTCTCTCCCCACAAAACCCTGGGCTCTGGGATCCCACCCCCTGGATACTTTGGGACCACTTGAGCCTCAGTTTTCCTCAGGGGAACGGAATTCCCACCAGCCCACTATTCGGTCTGCTGTGACAACTAGCTGTCCAGGGCCTGGCACAGACGACGCGAGCCTCCAAGCCCCGCCAGGCTGCCTCCAGCCTGAGGTTTCTGTCCATCTCTCAGCCCAATGGCTCTGGGCCCGTGGTTTTTCCTCCTCTTCTCCTTGCCCCATGTTGGCCAACTTCCCCCTGCTGCTAAGCCACCCTAACCCCTCCCCAGTGCTCCTGCTAACTCCAGCTGCCAGCCAGGGAGGGAGGGAGCTTCTCTTCCAGGGAACCCCAATCTGCCCCGCTCCCCCAAACCTCCAAGCCCCACCCTCTGCTGCCCCCCCAATCTCCTCAACCCCCCCCCCAGCTCTTTCGGGCCTTAGCCTCCTCCCTCAAGCCAGTCAACCAGAGGGTGGGCAGAGCTGTGCAGGGGAAGGGGCGAGCACCAGGAGCACCTGCCATGGGGATGGGCCAGGGTCTGAGAGCCACACTGAGCTCCCACCCCCCACTGCATGGCAGCCCAGCCACCAGGCCCCATGGCTGTCTCCTAGACTGAGTGACAGGCACCTTCCTGCACTGGGCTGGCAGCAGCTGCCACCGCCATCACCACCACCACAAGACACACGCACACAAACCCAGCAGACATGTCACACACTCATGCCAATCTACACACCCTCACATGCACACGTCCATCGCTCCTCCTGGAGCGCTACAGCCGCCACAGAAGCCCCTGGCACTGTTGGCTCTCCGGGGCCCAGGAGGGACAGTGTCAGGAGCAGACAGACAGACAGACTGGCTCAGGGTGCCTTCTGTCACAGCCCAGTAAACTCTGCCTCCGCCTTTCCCCAGCAGGCTGCCTTTCTCTCCTGCTCCTCAAGCTGGCGCCTGAGGGGGGGGAGTGTAGCAGGGAGGAGAGCAGGGAGACCCTGGTCACATCACCACCCTCACCGCACCCCTGGAAAACTCCCCAGGCCCTCACATTCAGGGGAGGCCCCAAATCCTTAGCATGGCCTTCGAGGGGCCTCCTGAGCCGAACCCTGCTGCCCACCTCCTGGGGCCTCACCCAGCCCAGCTGCTCCAACAGCGGCCCCTCTCCCCCGCAACCTCCCTCCTGCTCCCCTCTTCTCCCCAGCGGAGCAGCAGGGTTTAGGGGCGAGCCTGAATGGGAGTCCCAGCGCTACCACTCCTGAGCTCTGACTCAACCTCTCGGGTCTCTGTGGTCCCATCTATAAGGTGAGACCGTCATGGTACCTGCCTCCCTGGGCCGTGGGATTTGTTCATGTGAGACCCTTAGACCCTTAGGCACCTAGCACCTAGTTAGCACTCGGTGTGGGCCACCATCACCTCCCCTGCCCCCCCCACTGTACCCTCTGCCAGGACCCCTCTCCCTGCCCCCTCACGGGGGTTGAACTGGCCTGTTACCCGTCCACACCACCTCCCAGCTCCACCAGACTGTGAAGCGCAACCTAGCCATCCCCACTCTTTGCACCCTCTTTGCCTGTCACTGTGCAGTTTTCCCTGCCAGGAAACCCACTTGGCTCTTCCCTCTCCATCACCTTCACTAGCCACCTCCTCCGGGAAGCCCTCCCGAGATGCTCTTTGTGGTGGCCCTGGGTGGTGCACAGGCTGGGGACCCAGGATGATCTGGGTTTGCTCCCTGAGT
Source organism: Lutra lutra (assembly GCF_902655055.1). Taxonomy (NCBI): domain Eukaryota; kingdom Metazoa; phylum Chordata; class Mammalia; order Carnivora; family Mustelidae; genus Lutra; species Lutra lutra. The sequence goes on from NC_062285.1 coordinate 134,112,062, forward strand.
GTGTGGACTTGGACAGGTTGCTCCACCTCTCTGAGCTCAGTTCCTCATATGGAAAACGGACCAATAAACGCCAAAGTCCCCGGCACACAGCAGGTACGTAGACAAACTCTGAGGCACACACCTCTTCCCCCATGAAGGGCCCCCCAGTCCCTCCTTGACTCCTGGACTCGGCTGTGGCTCGCCTGTGGCATGGAACTGCCCACCCACTCCCTTGCCCCTGCACTGGCCCTGGTGCAGCGCTGAGCATTTCACATCTAGAACCCTCTACAGGCAAACATGACAGCCCATCCTTCCTGGGCTTACTGTGGAGCCCTGTTTCTACTCAGGAAAGATCTCAGGCCTGTGCATGAGGTGGGCACTTGCCAGGGCTCCCATGCCAGGCCGCTGGGCTCTCCATGCAGGGTCAGGACCACGGGCTGGCAGGGGTGGGAGCAGGGAGACTGTCCAGGCTGCGTCTGGGGGCAGGGGTGGGGGGGGCACCAGCCTGGCCAGGGCACCCCCTCCCTCAGGCCTTCAGAGGCCCTGGCAGCTGCTCTGTCCCTGCCCTTCTCCACCTCCCACCTTCCTCCTCTTATTTCTCTCCGGAATCGCTTCTCCAAAAGTTCATTTTGAAAGAAATCGATTTCCAAGCTGCTTGGAGATGCAATTTGATTTTTCATCTGGAAGAAATGATGGTTAAGGAAAAGTTTGGAGACTTAATCACCGTGGAAGGCCATGGAAATAAAGAATTCCTCTGTCCTTGGCCAGAGACCGTGGGGCCCATGGGCAGCTCTCCCTGCGACAGTGGAAAACAGGTGTGTCCAGGAAGGCGTGGGCACAGCCCCACGTGTGCACACGGCATGCACACACGCTAGGCACGCGCACACGTGTGTGTACACTGCCCACATACACACAGCCCCCACTCGGTGAACAGCCCGCACCCACCCCTCAGGGGGCCTTGGCCGCCTCTCTGCAGCCCTCTCAGCTGTGCGGGCCAGCAGTGGGTATAGTCAAACTCCCTCTACCCCTGGGGTCTCTCTGCCTCTACCCACCCCAAACCCTCCGGCATGCTGCTCCGGGACCAACCTCACCTTCGTTGTTTCTGGAAGGGGCTGACTTCCACGCTTATTGCAAAGGCGCAGACGTTCACCGTCAGACAGCTTGGCGCCATTCCGCAGCCTCCACGGGCTTCCGACCGCCTGGCTGGACGAAGATCACAACCTAAACCACGGACACAAAAACTTCACCTCCGGCCGCTGGAGCCCAGCTGTGCTCGGTATCCATCTGCCCCCGTGGCCCCCAACAGACTGGGCAGCTCCTGGGCCTGAGCCTGGACCGGCACCCTCCATGTCATCAGGGAACACACGGAGTTCAGAGAGGTTGAGAGATCCACCCAGTGCTGCACAGCTGGTAGGTGGCCATAGATAGGCACGTACACACACACACACACACACACGTACATACGCTAGTCACCAGGCCTCCGACCTACCATCATCCATTCTTTTGCCTCTGGAAGATTCCTCTTTGAAGATACAGGTTTCCTCGGAAAAGGCATGATGTCTGATACTCTAAGGCAGAGAACCTCCAAATTCCTTGAATCTGGGGCCAGAAAAAGCTCTAAATCCAATGTCTCTACTATTTGAAGCCCCTTTATGACATTCTTGCCTGGGGTTATTGGGCCTAGAGAGCTAACTTCCATCTCCCATCTCCTCTGAAGGTCACAGCAGTGTGACGGCCTAGAAAAGACTAAGCCCTACCATCGAGGAGGCCAGGGTCCAGATCCCAGCCCCACCACTTAGCTGTCCTGGGATTGGCCATGGGCTAATATACTTCCTGGGGACTTGGATCCTTAGGATAGAACCAGGGCCAGCGAAGGGCTATGCCCTCGTGAGGGCAAGGGACTAGCCAGCGGGAGGATAGACAGCCCTGCCCCGGACTGCCCCAGCAGGGGCGGGCAGCAGAGAGGTGCCCGTGCACGAGGCACAGCCCTGGGGACCAACAAGGCCCTCGGCCCAGATTCCCGGCTCCTGCCCCAGTTTGGCAGACTGGCCTACTTCTGCTCAAGGATACTGGGAGGTTCTGGAGAAGCTCCCTAGGGACCCTGCACATCTCTACCTCCGGCCTCAACCCGGTCCTATACCCACACGCCTGACTCCCAGCTTTGCACAGGGTAAGCCTGGTCAGGGGAGACCCCTTCATGGACCTTCCTCCCTCCCAGGTACATCGGATCCCTTGGTCCCCTCCCCCTCTCCCTCATCCACCAGAGAATTACCTGGCATTTGTGCCCAGGGGGTGGGGTGGGAGGGTTGTCACCGACACCATGTGAGGCTCTGCATGGGAACACGTGTGAACCCATGCTGGGCTTACATCCCCCTCTCACCACTACCGACTTGTGCTAGCGGCTTTCTCCAGCCCGGAACATTCCAGACTCACCACCTTCAGGGTGTGATTATACCCACAGAAGTTAAGGCTCAGCTTTTGAGTTTCTAAATAAAAGTCTGAAGCGTGTGTCTGCGCACAGCCCAGGGAGGAAGGAGATGCTCGCCCAGTCGGTGGGCACAGAGGAAGCCCGCGCTTCCTGAGACGCCAGATCAGGTGGGGGAGGACAGGCAGTTGAGAGTTAAGTAGCCATGGGGCTCCTGTGGGGTTCCCCTAGCTCCTCCGGGGGTTCCCCTAGCTCTGCCCCCCAGGGTCAGCAGCCAGCTGTCAAAAGCACCCCTGGTGGAAGAACACAGCGCCCGGAGGGCATGGCAGCGCACACCCGCCACATCCCTGCCAGAGGCTGCTGTCCCACTGTCCCTGCCAGAGCCGGGCGGCCCAGACACACCCCAGGAGAACAGGCAAAAGGAGAACTCAATGCACCAGCATGATCCCTTGTCTAGAAGGGACCAAGCAGCAGAAGTGTAGAAAAAGCAGGAACGGAGTAGAGGCAAGAAATAAGAAGACGTTTAGTTCCTGTAAACGTCACGTGAAGTCGTGGCCTGAAGAAGTTGCTGCCCAGAAGGTGACCTCAGCGGGGGGTGAGGGGAGCGTGGACACCCTGGGCCCAGCAGCTGAGTGAGTGAATGCCCACAACCCACCCAGCGTGGGCTGGGGGAGCATCCTGAGGCCAGCCCAGGTCACCTGAGGGGCTGCAGGGGCTGGGTGGTCCCTCCCCTCCTCACTCTCCTCTCCCTTCTCACCACCTGCCAGCCCCTCTGGTGAACGCCCAAGGGCTGAGGGGTGTGACACCCAAGCCCCTAATCCTGTCATTAGTGATAATTACTCCAGTCGGCACCAGGGGAGCCGGAGGGGACGGCCTTGGCACACACCCCAGGCATCTAACCATCTGCCCACTGTGTCAGAATGCCAGGGATCCCTGTTAGGCCCTCCTGCCATCGCCGGCCGGGCACAAGGCCCATGGGAGGTGGGGCAGGAGGCATGCAGCTGCTGCCCAAGCACTTCCCCAGGGCCACCCCCCCCCACCCCGTCTCCTGGGAATTCATCCCTTCCACCTGCCCCAAAAGCCTCTCCCTCTCATCTCAGGGTTGTCCTGTGGCCCAAGTCTGGAAACCTGCCTCTGCCCCTTGCTGTACTGCTTCTGCCTCCTGTTGGCTGTGTGACCCCAGGGAAGTTGCTTCCTCCCTCTGGGTGTTTCCTCCTCCCTTAAACCAGGGGCTGGATTTAATCGCCTTCCAGCTGCTTCATCCTGCAAACCTCTCCCACAGGGCTTGTGTCCACCTGCAGCCCTAAGGGTCCTATTGCTTCCTTCCCTTCTCCCTTTAACCCCACCCCTGCCACTCTACTCCCTCCTCCCTCTGTCCCCCTCCTCCCCTGCCCTCCCTTCCCCTTTCCTTTCCTAGCCCTGCTCCCACCTGCCAGCAGTCTCCTCTCTCCCTGTCAATTAGACCGGCTCTGGCAGGGTGCTCAGAGAACAGGCTAGGGCACCCAGCTGGAAAATTGGGTGTCGGCGGCTGCCTGGAATCCTAATGCCCCCAACCCTGCCCTCCTCCCCTCTCCCCTCTCTCTGAGCTGCTGGCTGGGGATGATCCCACTCCCCTGCTGCTCCCCCTCCCCCAAGACCTGTGGGCACCTTTCACCTCCCTGAATGGGAGCCAGTGCCCCATTCCACTCCCCTGCACCCCACCAAGCCCCTCTGTCCCCTCCCTTGAGTTCTGGCTTTCTGGCTATGGGCAGAATCCAAAGCTTGGAGGAGAGAGCACTGGGCTGGTAGTCCCGAGTGTGGCCTCCCTGCCCATCCCACTCTGGGCCTCACTTTGCCCATCTGTAAAATGAGATTCCTCCTCAAAGCCCCACTGCGTGGCCTCCACACCTTTCAGTTTTTTGGCCAAAGCAAGAGGCTGCTGAGAGTTCACTCCGATCCCGCTCTGGTGGCTGGCCTCATCATTTATTTTGTTTTGTTTTTACTAAGAATGGGCTTCTCACAGACCTTCCCTCTGTCCTGGGGACCGCCTCCTGCCTGGCCCCCAAGCAGACAGTGTTTGCGTGCCTCCTGGGGCCCCCTAGGCTCCCTGACTCTGAGCTGGCAGTCCTCCAGGGTGGGGTGGGGGCACACAGGTGACCCCAGCCCTCCTTCCGCCCTCCCAGGCAGCCCAGGAAGGTACCTCTGGCTGGAACTGGAAGATGCGGTCTCCCCTCCCCCCACCTGCTCCCATCTGAAGCCAACACCACCACCCCCAACCCTGTCTCAAAAGCCCAACCCTGTGTGGGCTCCTCAGACCCCGATATGTCAGACATTGGCAAGGGGGGGAGGACCCCGATGGTTCATCCATCTTGGTGGGTTTCTTTAGTAATTAATGTTGTTTTTCATAATGATTGTTTAATTACCCAGGTAATAAGTAACCCTAGCGAGTAGCCTCTTAGTGTCCTCCTTAGAACGCACAGTCGCTCAGCCGGTAGGGCCTATGCAGGACCCCAGGGGACCTCCCATCAGTCCAGACTCCAGCAGCCTTCAGGGAAGAATCTTATCAAGTACCAGCTGTGTGCTGGGTACATGCTGGGACTCTGGGGACATAGTGAGGAACCCGACAGACAAGTCCTCTAATTAGTAAAGAAGATCATTTCAGAGTATAATGGTAGGAAACCTAAGAGTGAGGAGATAGTGACTTGGGGCAGCGTCAGATTTGAGAGCTCTGGGGACACCCAGACACCCAGGGGAAGGGGACACTGAGAAAGGGCCCCGAATGATGAGAAGCCAATATGCAAAGGTTTGGGGCTTGCCATTCTAGATGGTGGGAACAGCGTGTGCAAAGGCCCTGAGGCTGAACACGTGGTTGTCTGAGTCACAGGCGGCCAGTGCAGCTGAGACCGAGGGCGGTAAAAGACACAGTCCAAGTTAGACCACGTCTTGCCTGGTTGACCCTAGAAATTACAGACAATGTATTCTAAGCAAAAAAAGCAGCCCTTGGAGGTTTTAAGCACAAGAGAAGCAGTGTCTCCTTTTGTTCGTTTTAAATGATCTCAATATTCTGGCTGCTGGCGCAAAGTGCGTAGATAGGGATGGTGTGGCTAGAACGGAAGCTGGGAGGCCAGTACAAGGGCTGTGCAGTGATGTGGGCAAGAGACACTGGAGGCCAAAGGGGTTCTGGCCATAGAGTGTCGTGGGGTGAGGTTCTATCCACGACAGTGAGAAGCACTTTCCAGGACCCTCTGCCCGGTTCCCTCCAGCTCTATATCTTGGTTCTTTTTAATTTCTTCCTCCTACCAAAGTTCTGCCTCCTCTTACATCCAGCCTCCAGCAGGGAAAGTCAGGTGCTTCTCAGCTTTGTCCAATTCTGCAACTGCCCTGCTGGGGAATGGAAGGGAGGCAGAGGGGTGTTCAGGTCCTGGAGGGAAGGAGGTACAAGGAGCAGAGCCCCCCACCCTGGGAGGGTGTCTAGTCCAACAGCAGCACTTATAAAAAACATCCAGATCTTTCACACCGCAAAGGTTGACCTCCAGCCATTTTTTCTCCGGGAACTTATTATGCTAAGAGTGACCGAAGAGTGACCTCCTCGGCTTTGAGTCACTTCACAAAAGTCCGCGTTCTATTACCCGAATCTGGGTCATGTCAGGGTCCAGAAAAGGATGCAGCGCTGGAAGCGAGGAAAAAGGCAAGCCACACAATGGGAAGAGATATTTGCAAACAGGAGTCAGTTACCAATCAAGGCGAGAGAAGGAGATAACCTGAGAGCAAAGTGCACCAGTGACTTGAATGAGCTGCGCCAAAAGGGGTGCTCACGGGGTTCCCAGAGATGGGAGCAAGGGCTTAGCTTCATTATCAGGATCACATGGATTACCGGTGTATGCCCCTCCCCCGGAGGAAATGAAATGAAAGAGCTAGACCGTATGGAGGGCTGGCAAGGAGGCAGCACAATAAGAACTTCCGCGAACGGTTGGCGGACGGATGTGGAAACTGGGGCAAGGACGAGGGAAGCTCTCTGATCATAAAGCTGAACGTCCACACCCCCTCTGGCTGAATGATTCCTGCCGCGGTGAAGAACCATTAGGAGCGAGCACAGAGACCCCCAACACCTGCTGAAGTTCGTTCATTGCAGCTTGATTCCTCGTGGTCCCATTCTCAAACAACCCACATGAGGGTCAGGAGGGGAAGGGCTGAATCAATGGTGGTATATTTCACAGCCGGGAGAACAGGCCACGTACAGCACACTCAACGCGGGAACTCTCGCAGACACACTGCTGAGGGAAGGCAGCCAGACCCAGATGACCACATACCACACGATTCTGTTCATCGAACATTCATTCACACGAGTTAGGAGTCGAGAGAGCCGCAATCCTGGCAGGGCAGCCAGAGACCCGAAGGAGACATAAGGGGCCTCGTGGAAGGCTGGTCATAAACCGGGTCTTTCCCCAGAGGGCTGTGTCGTGAGCAAGCTCACTTTGTGAGAAATCTCACATTTTGATCTGTGTACTTTCTGTGTGTGTGTGTGTGTGTGTGTGTGTGTGTGTGCGTGTACATATATAGTAACTTCAAATGTGTTAACTTAAAAAAAAAAAAAGGAAACCCTGCAGCAGGGTTTCGATGGGGAGGTAATAGGCATTCCCTAGCCCCACAGGACATTGGTGTGTGACCTTCCATACCTTTTTATACGCAATTGTATAGCTCAGTTGGATTTAAAACACACGCGCACACACACAACTGGGATTCTGCCATATCCTATTGGGTTGTTTTTTTTCCTATAATAGAGGCTGTCAACCTTGGCACTACCGACATCTGGGACGGGACCACTCTGTGTTGTGGGCTGTCTTCTGCACTGGGGGCATTCTGTAGGGTTATAGCCCTGGCCTCTAGCTGCCAGGGTTGTTGCTCCCAAAACCAACCATCAGAAGTGGCTCCATGGCCCAAAGTCCCCGGAGAGTACAGCTGCCAGATAAAACACAGGCCATCCAGTTAACAGGCACCATCTGAAATTTTTCTGACTTTAAAAAAATTATGCATTGTTCACCTGAAATTCAAAGTTAACTGCTTGCCCTGCGTTCTCATTTGCTTCATCTGGCAACTTACTTCGGGGACAGAATCGTTCGGGTTGAGAACCCGCGGCACCTGCCGTGTGGCTGGGTCCCTCTCAGGACACGAGGTCACCCCTCATTCTCTGCGACGGCTCTGTTGGTTCCGTGGCACAGAACGGGCCCTGGCTGGTTGGACCCTCCGTTCTGATGGACGATTTGCTTGCGGCCGGCCCGGAGGTTTCCGCAGCGGGGAGCCGTTCCGGGGAGTCTCGTGGGCACCACCAACACAGCCGCGGTTCGGCACGGCAGGAAGCAGGAGTGCCTGGGGTTCCTGGGGCAGCAGCAGCCTCTTCCGTCTTTCTGCGGCCTCCGCCATCGTCTCACAGGTGTCCTCCTGGTTCTCACTCCTGTCGCCGCGAAGGCGTGGATACTGTTGGAGAGGACGTGCGGGGAGCACATGGGCAGTAAACACCACTCAGCTCACTCCGAATTGGCCCTGTTGCTAATACTCCCTTCTACACCAGGAGTATCAAGCAGATTGTGGGCCACCGCCCCTCCCCCCGCCCCAGTCTCCCCCTTCCCCAACCCTCCAGTACATGCCTCTGCTCTTAGATACTAGAGATGCTCTAACCCAGGCCTGCTGCCATCACACTGCCAGCTCTTGTGTGTCCCCCTGTGGCTTCCTTGCGCCTCCTCAAACAAGCCAAACCCCACTCGGCCTCAGGGCCCTTGCATCTGCTGCTCCCTGTCCCTAGATCAGTGTCTAGGGCACCTTCTCACCAGTCAGGTCCCTGCTCAGACATCATCTGGTGACTGGCCTCCCCTCAAATCCCCATCAAATGCAGTCTTGTCTCCCCATCTCAGGATCTCCTTTCCCATTGTTGCCAGAGGCCAAATCACCTTCTGGACCTAGTCTTATCAACAGTCTTCCCACTTAGAAGGTCAGCTCCTTGAGGGCCAGAGCTCAAGTTCTTTGTCCTTGGGGCTAAGGACTGCTGTGTCCTTGGGGCCTGCTGGGAGCAGCCCGTGGAAACGGGAAGTTCTCCGCTTCCCCGACTGAACCAAGCAGGAGAGGACGTGCCTCTGTGTACCGCGTGAGTAGAAGCTGGTCCCCTACCCACAGCTACGAAGTCTAAACACTCAGAAAACCAAACCCCTTTCCTTTACCTATTTGGCAGCAAACCTGACCCAAATTGTTAGACTATTTAAAGTCTTTGTTTATCTTACTGTGAATATGGATGCAGTTTGCTGAAGAAATCATGTTTTGTTAGGGGGTGATCTTGGGCTGGGCTCCCCAAAAGCAGGGCCAGAGATAGGACTTGGATGCAGGTGGTTTATGTGGAAGGGGATGCCAGGAAGCAGGAGGCAGCGACTGGGAAGAGTTCGAGGAACTGGGAAAAGCCCAAACAAGGGTCGTTGTTGGGGTCACTGCAGAGGACCATGGGGCACAGTCGACCCTTCTACGAGGGGTCCTCTGGGACCTCGTCGAAAGGACTAGAAGCATCTGAGCACTCACCCAGCTGCCCTTGGGCCCTATCAGGTAAGGGTATCCCCAGAGGCACTCACTCCCCAGAACTTCCCAGCTGCCCTTGAGGGGGGCCACTGTCTGTAAGAGGTTGAAATCAGAGAGGGCTGAAGACCTCAAGGAGTCCCCAGCATGAAGCACCCTCACCCTGCAAGGGAACACCCCAGAGTGGGGCATACGCAGCAAATCGCTAAAATCTGGAACACGTCTGGCCCCAAAGTTTCAGGTTCCTAGGACAGATCGCCAGGTTCCAGGAGCCACATTGAAGAGAGTCCCATATGGACTTTTGGATATTTTGATTTGGCCAAGAGCCCTCTAAACCGGCTGTCTACACCACACGCTCCCTCTGACCGAGTGTGAATATAGCCCATCTACCCCCACAGATGACAGTGGGACGGTAGCTCAGTGGTGACAGGAAAGGCAGACACTTGCGTGTGTGCCCTGTATCAGGTACTGTTCTCAGAATTATTGCTCACCGAGACTACAGATGAATGCTGGTTTTTGTTTTTCTCAATCTTTTTTTTTTTTTTTCAGGTGACTTAACACCCAAAAAAGTCACAAGGCGCTGAAGGGACAGATCTGATCCATGCATGCAGGTTAAGTCCACGGCAGGAGTCCAGCCCAGGTAGCTTATTAACCACAGTGTCACACGGTCTCTAGTGCTACAACAGTCTTTTCCTTCTCGCCAATCTCCTGAACAAAAAAGGACAGTTCATGATCTGACTTCGCATTTTTTAAAAGATTTTATTTATTTATTTGAGAGAGAGAATGAGAGAGAGAGAGCATGAGAAGGGGAGAAGGTCAGAGGGAGAAGCAGACTCCCCATGGAGCCAGGAACCCGATGCGGGACTCGATCCCGGGACTCTGGGATCATGACCTGAGCTGAAGGCAGTCGCCCAACCAACTGAGCCACCCAGGTGCCCATGACTTTGCATTTCTCTATGGTCACTTTATCAATTAGAATTAGGCATGGGGACAAACACTAAGCCAGAAATGTATTGCTCAAGTAAAATCTTGAGCTTGGCCATCTAGGGCTGACATGGCAGCTCTTCCCCACAGTGGCATCACCCAGCCTCTTTTCTTGTTACTTGCTGTGTATAATCTCTTGTTCCCAGGATCTCACAGTACAGCATGGCTGCCAGATCCCCAATCATCATGTCCTGTCTTCCAGCCAGCAGAAGAAAGGAAGGATAAAGGAAAAGGAGACCAAGAGCACCTACCAGCTATCTTTTCAGGAAGTTTCCAGGAATCTGCTACTTCTCTCTGGCCAGAACTTGGGCACATGGCCTCACCTCGATGTGAGGCTAGGGAGTGTTTTTATTCTAGATGACCCTGTGGCCAGCCAAAAATCAAGGAGTTTGCTCCTATGGAAGAAAGGAGGGTGGGTATTGGAGGACAGCTAGTGATCTCTGCCACATTGGAAAGTTTCTTGGCCATTTTCATTTTACCACCTAAGAATCATCTTTCCAGTACTCTCCTTTTCCTATTGTATGGGTTACCCTTGTCTTAGTTTGAGTTATCCTTCGTATGGGGGACTCACTACTTACCAAACAATCTGTAACAACCATGCTTGGCCCTGAAGATTGATGTCAAAATCAGATGCGCACATATTAGCACCAGACCAAATGCTGGCTTCCTTTCCTTGAAGTCAGGGGTTCCCCGATGCTGGAGGGTCTCACAATCTCCTAGAGTGCTAAGAACTCAGAGGCTGGGCTCATCGAAAGGCAAGGAGGGCCTGCAACTTTGTGCTTTTGCCAAGTTGCCCCGGCAGGAAGGATGCCCACTGAAGTTTGAGGTTGCCCTAAGTTGTTAGCCGAATTCTCCATACCGTCATTCACTTCCTCGTCGCTGGGAGCAGCGCATGTGTGGCTGGGCTCCCCACCTCATTCGGAGCCCCCTTCCCCTATGCATCTTTGCATCTCCCAGAGACAAATGAGGTCTCCCTTGAGCCTTCGCTTTGCCAGGCTACAAACCCTCGTCCTCTCCCCTGTCCCTTGCCTGAGGAAGATTCCCAAACCCTTCCAAATGGGATCGTTTTCTGCAGACAACCGCAGTAGGTCTCCCCAGGTGGGGTCCGGGCAGGACAGAAGAGCACAGAAGCTTTGCCTCCCCCAGCCTGGACCCTGTGCTTCTGTACACATGGCCCATGGTTGCCCCTATGCCTAGAAGCGGCTCTGTCAGCCTGTGAGCGGACATGGAGCACACATTGCCACGTCCAGGAAGAGAAGCAACACATCCACGACCTCTCTCTGCGTGTGGCTGCGAGGAACACAGACCCCGGACACTAGCAAGCTCCAAAGAGACGCTGTCTTGCAAGTAGGCGGGGGCAGGCAGGTCCAGGCCCTGTGGGACCCTCAGCTCTGCCATTTCTTCAAACACAAGCTTCATGCTCCTTCCCCTTGGCCTTCCCTGGGTGTCGGCTTAGCTCCCAGGGAGGGTCCTCGTGGCCACAAGGTTGGAGGGGTTCCAGGTATCTGTGTCCAGTTAGATCCAACAGGGTCTTCAGAGGAGGACGGAGACCCCCCCCCCACCCCGAAAGTCCACCGGCAGGTGTCCCCTCCCTGGTGGGAACCGGGTAACATGACCATTCCTAAACCAATCACTGGCAAGGGGGGTAGGACCACCACCACGGTGGCCTCAGCCCAGTCCAGCCTGGCCCTGGGCTGGGGACGGGACCCTGTCCAGTGCTATATGTTGGTGGGGAGGGATCTCCTGAGTGAAAGGAGAGGGTTCTTTACAGGAAGGTAGAGGGGAGAAAGGGAGGTCCAGCGGGGAAACCCCAGCAGAGAGAACAGCGTGCCCCGGGTGAAAAGCCCGCTCAGCCTGGCTGGGGGAGGCAGTGGGTTTCTTTCCCCAGACACGGGCACAACCAGATGCATGCTCCCCACAGTCAGCTGCAAGGAGAGGGACCGGGGCTCACCTGGTGGCAGGCAGGAGGCCAGTCTGGAAGCTGCAGCGATCACTCCAGGGGAAAGCCCCCAGGGGGAGTGGTGTCCACGGAAGGGGTAGTTAGCTTGGAGAAGGGCTTTCCAGGTAAAGTCTGAGGCACCGGCGGTGGCAGTGAGGGGACAGCTCAGAAAAGACCACCTGTGATGTTGACTGGGACAGCTGAGTGGTGCCACTTAAGTCGAGGCAGGAGGTCTGGGCGGGGGAGCTGGGAGTATCTGGGCTGGATCTGTGGCTGAGAGTCATCAACAGATGGACAGCCCTGGGGCCCTGAAGAGCGCATGCCCTGGAGAATCAATGTGCAGTCACTTCCCGAGCACACATGCCTTTCTCCAGATATTAAAGGGGTCCAGCAACATCAAAGATAAAATCCATAGGAACTCATAATCCAGCCAGAGGCAGTCAGGGAAGGAGAGGAAGGAGCTGGGTGGTGGGAGCCACCCCCCCCCCTACAGGGCAGCCGCCAGCACTCACCTCTCCACGCCCCCAGAGCTCCCCTTTTCCTTTTCCCCCACCCCCAGCTTCTCTGCCTCGCCAGCTCCTGAGACCTCCTCTGGGACCTGTTTCTTTTGGACAAAGCATATTGTTTTCCTTGCTGCATCACACCCTTCTGCATTCGGCTGGCATTTCCGGACAGCCTGGCTGGGCCAGGCCCGGTGGGAGTGCTTCCCAGCACTCCCCTTACTCAGTGAGGTCGGTGTGGCTGGCCCCATTTTGCAGAAGTGGAAACTGAGGCCCTGGAGTTCCGATGAGCCCTCCTGAGTCTCAGCGCCTGGGCCACCATACTCCTTCTCTTTTCAGGGTCGCCCCTGGTGGTCATTTCCACCCTTGGCTCGGAGCCTGGCCTGGAACAAGTCATCACCTATTGATGGGTATCGGAAGCAGCCAGGCCTGAGGCAGTGACATGAGCTGAGGGAGTCTGGCCTGGTCTATACTAATCAGTGTTTGCTGAGCCTTGATCCCCTGGTCAGTACACTGGGCCGAAGAACAACTCTGTATCTCACTCGCATGCTGCAAAGATCTAATGACCGGGTGATGTCCGACCTCCATCGTTGGGAGGTTTAAACGGTGAGCATCGTGGGCAAACACGTAGTAGGTGCTTTGTTCCAAAGGTGGGTCCTCCGGGGCAGGAGCCATGGACCGCTCACGCCTCCCCCACCGGAGCTGCCAGTGGCAGGCCAGGCACAGTGACAGCTCAGGCACTAATGTGGGGGTTGGTTGGTAACTATTAAAGGGAGACATTGTTGGGGTGACTTCGGGTCCAAAGCCAGGAGGGTGGTCCCTAGGCCAGAAAGGGCTGGGAAGGGGGGCACCCAGGGACCAAAACTAGGGTGTGCAGGAACACCAGAGAAGTGGAGGGAGGTGGTGCGGGAGCAGTTTCTGGGCAGGAGACAAAGGAGCAGATTAAAGAAGGGACTCCAGAAAGGATTGCCACAAATCCTAAATGCAATCCTGATGTCCTTCTAGAGAGCGAGGAAAGAGCGGCATCCTCTTTCCTTGCTATCTGATGGCTGAACTGGGCTTTGGGGAATGGTAGTCACTGTGGAGACCAAGCCACGTGAGGCCCCGTCAGGTACTACGGTTACTTTTTGCCATAAATCCTCACCTAAAGACTGTGAAGGGAACTTCAATGGTAGTTAAGGGATGGCCCCGTCCAGGCAGCCCTCTCCTCCCTGGCCCTTGCCAGTGTGCTGCCCCAAGGCCACTGTCCTTCCCTGGCATCTCTTGGCTCCCAAGGGACAAGGCCGTGTCTCCTCTCTGCGTCTCCTCTCTGCGTCTACACTGCAGATGCCGACCAGGACCCCTGTCCCCAATGGCACACAGAGCGAGGCTGGTGGGTTCACCCTCAGAGTAAGAAACTAGGCAGACCTCGGGCTGGGGGATTCTGCTGAGCGACGGGAGGGAAGATAAATTATCCCATTTTTTACTTCACTGAAAAAGGCACCACTAGGACAACACCGTGAATGTGACCTGCCTTTCTGACCTCCCCTTCTCCCAGCCCCTCCCTCCCTCAGGAGCCAGCTCCATCATCCCTCTTCCCTGGGAGACGAAATTCAGACCCACCCAGTCCTACACCGTCTTTGCTTCCAACCCTGCCCCTCCTTGCATGGGGCATTCCCTACTCTGTGACCGACTTGCACCCACCCAGACACAAAAAGCAAAACCATTTTCCTCATTTGACACCATTTGCAGAAACTTCTCCTTCAAATAGCGGGCCTGTCCTGCACCATCGGCCGCCCTCAGTGGCTCCGGGAGCCCTAAGCCTGGGCGTGCCCATGGTGCTGGCAAGGCCTGGGCCAGAGCTCACAGGGGAGCTCAGATCCCATAGTCTAAGAAATCAAGCTAACAAACTGCGAGGACATCCTCCTGCCTTGACACAAAGGTAACTTCCCCATGACCCACGACCAATGTGAACTTCAAATTTTTGGACTTGTGAATGTGGTGGCCCAGGAGAAGGAGCCCCCTTTCCCTGGCCCTGAGCACACCCTGTTCCCTTCTCTCCCTCAGCACTAGCCCATAATTTGAGTGATCTCATATGGATGCCTATAATCCCCCAACCCACACCTCCAAACTCTGTCTACACCCCACCCCCAACACACACACACACACACACACACACACACACACACACACACACACAGAGCTACCCTTGGCCATCTCTCCTGCTGCAGGAGGCACAGTCTGCACTTGGGAGGACGGAGCCTGGAAGCAGGTCTAGGGCCAAACTAGGCAGACAAGGGTGGGATCCCAGGTATTTGGAGAAGGGTCTAGAAGCAGAGAGGCCCTGCAGACTTGTTGATCTGGGGGCTAGAGGGCCAGAGCAGGACCTCTGATGTGCATAGCCCGATCTAGGGCCCCTCTTGAACCTAGACCCATCTGCCTCCTCCCTTTCCCATCTCTGGGGCCGGGTCAAAATATTCTAAGATCCGACCTCCATCCTCCCAGGTCATGCCATGCTCCCTGGGGCCTGAGAAGGCTCTCTCCATCCCTCTTTTCTGGACTTCATTCTTCTCATCTTTAAATGAAGGATCCTTAACAGAGAACTCAGCAGTCACCAGGATTTTAACAGCAAGAATCAGAATGTAGGCTCTGGTGGGCCTTGGGATGTCTTTATGGACATTCAAGACGCGGGACTGTCACAGGCCCTGGCCTCTTTCAAAGCTGGCTTTCCTTCCATTCTCTGCTGGCCTACAGGTTGGGAGGTCCTGCAGTGCCCCCTACCTTGGCCTTGGGCTTGCGACCCTCGCCCTGAGGAGACATCTGGAAGAAGCTACCTAGAGGAACAAGCCAAGCTTGGGGGTGCCATGAGGGGGTGGGGCTCCATCCCAGCCTGACCTTGATGCACTGTACCAGCTCGAGGAAATTCCTATTTTGGATCCTGTCCCCCAAAACGTACAACAGAGCTGAAGCACCTACTTCACACGGTTGCCATGGGAATTATAGGCAACGTGGTCCATGGGAGAGATGGAAGGGACCAGCTCACCCCACTGTTGGTGCTGTGGAGCTGACACTAAGGGCCACCTGCCAAGGTCACACTGAAGCTGCGGGTCACAAGTGGTTTGGCCCCACAGGTCACATGGGCTTCAGAGAGGTGTGGAAGGAGGTCAGGAGGCAGAAGGCAGTCTTCTGTTTCTGTGCCTTCCCCACCGCTTTAGCAAGGAGTGGGGGCCCTCGGCCTACCACTGGCTTCCACGGACGTCCATCCGGCTGCTGGGTCCTGGTACCCGCAGTCCCGGGCTTCCTAAGGGCCCAAAAGGCAGCAGCCGCCTCGCGGGTGGCCTGGGGGAGAGCCCATCCGGAAAGCACAAGCTCCAGTCTGGGTCCTTTTTACGCCTGACAGGTGGCCTCTCGTGACTCCTTCCTTGCTTCAGTGAGCTCTAGAGAATTCTGCTCCCTGCAGCAGAGCCCCCGCCAGAGTCAATATATTCCCTGCCCTTGCCTCGGAAACGGGATGCCTCGTTGGCCAAAGCAAGAAGAGGAAGGGGCAGAGAGCAGGGTGGAGGTCTCAGGCCTGTCCGGATTCCCAGAGCTCTCTACACGAGGGCATGGCCCAGGAGGTTGTCAGAGCAGGTCAGGGAAGGGGTAGGCAAGAGTGTTGAGGTCAGGGACTTTGAGAGGCTACAACTTCCCCTGTCCCCACCTGTCACTGTGTAACCCGCCGCACCCCCCAACACACACACACACACACACACACACACACAAAGGCAGGCATGATCTTGCTTAGTTGGGCAAGAACCAGGAAGACTGGCGAAGGGCTGTCAGAGATGCAGGGAAGGGCTCTTCTAGCCCAAGAAAGATTTGGAGCAGGACTTCCAGCCTGGAGGGGAACTGGGCAGGAGTGGGTATGGCAGACTTGGTGCTGAGGAGAGAGGGCCACAGACAGTAGGCTGGGGCCCCCCAGGCCTAGGGAAGGGGAAGGAGGACCCAGCCCAGGCCAGAGAGGCAGCCCCCAACCTCTCCTGGAGTCTGGACCCTGCAGATCAAGCTGCAGAACTCTCTAGGGAGGAGGAGAGGGGAGGCAGAGAGCCCCGAGTCAAGCACGACCGGGGCTCCAGTGCCAGAGAGCCTGGAGTCTGGGACTCACATCAGGATGTCCTGGGACCCAAGATGAGCATGAAGGAGGAGAGGATGTTCCTGGAGCTCGGGGCCCGAGGAATGACGTGGCTGAGTTCCTGGAGGCCAGGCTGGCGCAGGGCCAGGAACAGGCCTCAGGGGTGGCCTGCAGGAGGAGGAGGAAGACACGGTGAAGGTGGGAGCCCAGAACCTTCCCCTTGGCCTTGCATCTGTCACCAGGTCTCCTTTCTTGCAGGTAAAAAGCCCTGGGGAGGGGGCTCCCGGGGGCTGAGCGTTCACCCGTGTGGAAGATGGCAAATGTAGGGGCTGGCAAGCTAGAGACCGGCACCTGTAATCCAGGAAATGGGGCGAGCTGGGGCCAAGAGAAAGTCCAGACCCAGAACTGGATTCTCCAACCCCAGTGTCTAAAAATTTGAGAAAAACACCTCAGCTGCTATGAAATCACCTTAAGTCCCCTACTGCCCGGGAGCAGGGGAAGGCAGCTGGCCGGGGGGGCCCTGAGCCTCGGCCAGGTTGGGGGACCTTAAGGCAGCCCCAGCTGTAGACCCTGACCCCCCCAACCCCTCCCACAGACATGCCCCTCTCTCTTCCCATTCCACAGTACAAGTTCATCCTGAACCTTCCCTCAGAAAACAGGACGTGAGCTAGTGGCTGCCTCCCCCGGGCCTTCCCTGAGGAGGGCTTTACCGCAGTTGGAGAGCAAGGATCCAAGCCAAGGGTGGCCTGGGCAGACAAGGAGGCTGAGGCCTGTAGGTGGCCCCCAGGCCCCACCTGAGCAAGGGTTTCCCTGGATGGAAGACCCGAACTCCATGCCTAACCAGAGAGACAAGTTGCCAATCTCTTGATTCTGGAAAAGGAGCAGGGGTGGTTTGTAGTTGTGGAGAAAGGGGTAGCTGTGGCTTGAGGCCAGCAGAAGCCCAGGGCAGGGCTCTGCCCGGTGTGACGCTGCCTCGCCTGTGGCCTGCAGGAGGCCGCCTTTGGGTCCCACAGACAACTCGACTACCCAAGGCAGAAACACGAGGCAGGCAGGCAGGCCTGGGGGTCATGGACCAGAGGCCGGGGTGCCCAGGGCCGTGCCTTCCGAGACTTGCCTCAGAACCAGCCGAGACCGGGTGACGTCCCCAGTGCCCTTCAGGCACAAGGGCTGATCTTGAGGACACCTTCAGAGGAAGAGATTTTACTGCTGCTAAGTCAGGGAAGGGGGAAGCCCCGGGGGAGCAGAAGTGAGCTACCCAACTAAATAGAGAGCAAGTTCGTTGACCCACAGCTCTGAGAAGGTCATAGAATAACCTTGAAACCGTGAACACCTTCAAACCAAGCCCTGGAGGAGCCCGGGGAGCTTTCCTGGGAGCACCTTGGGAAGTGGGAGCCCGCGTATGTGGGAGGAAGGTTCAGGAATCCAGAGGCAGTGGCCATCCTGAGCTGACAGCTCGAGGCAAGGGGGACATGATGGGGTTGTAGACCTCCTGGAGAAGACAGAAAAACCGGGTCACCTGTGGACACTGGTCTGAGTGAGCCCGTTTACAGGGCATAACCGGGAAACCGTAAAAGTGGGGTTGCCTCTGTCTATAGCGTCCAGATCCCCACCCCCACTGAAATCGCCAATATATCAGAGCTAGCAAGAGTTTACCCTAAAGTGCCCACAAGTCAGACCCCCTGGGTGACATGTGTCTTGTCACAGGAAGAACACCTCCTTACCCCAGGAAGGATTAGAATTAGGTGTAAAACCCACATGTCACATTTGTATAATTAATGTCTGATGAAGATATCTGGGTTTATCTCGTGTTTCAGTTTCTTTGTGTTGTTCGCTCTTTATAAGGCATCCATGTCCCTGAAATTCAGATTGATTTGTTTATAAAAGGAATTAATTCCGAATTGTGATTTTCCTTGAAAATACCACTCATGTGATAAGAAGATCGGTACATGACAAGAACCCAAAGTCACCCCAGGAGCGAGTAGAAATCTGTCAGGATGTAAGG